>NC_041382.1:720628014-720642419 GCF_002162155.2 Triticum dicoccoides | reverse complement strand
AGGAAGAGAGGGGGGAAGGAAAGGGGGGGCGCCCCTCCTTGTCCAATTCGGACTTGGGGGGGGGGAGGGGCGCGTGGCTGCCCCTTGGCCGCCTCTCCTCTTCCTCCACTTGGGCCCATAAGGCCCAATAGCCTCCTGGGGGTTCCGGTACTCCGATAAAATCACTATTTCACCCGAAACACTTCCGATATCCAAACATAGGCTTCCAATATATCAATCTTCATGTCTCGACCATTTCGAGACTCCTCGTCATGTCCGTGATCACATCCAGGACTCCGAACAACCTTCGGTACATCAAAACATATAAACTCATAATACAACCGGCATCGTAACGTTAAGCGTGCGGACCCTGCGGGTTCGAGAACTATGTAGACATGACCGAGACACATTTCCGGTCAATAACCAATAGCGGAACCTGGGTGCTCATATTGGCTCCTACATATTCTACGAAGATCTTTATCGGTCAGACCGCATAACAACATACGTTGTTCCCTTTGTCATCGGTATGTTACTTGCCCGAGATTCGATCGTCGGTATCTCAATACCTAGTTCAATCTCGTTACCGGCAAATCTCTTTACTCGTTCCGTAATACATCATCCCGCAACTAACTCATTAGTTGAAATGCTTGCAAGGCTTAAGTGATGTGCATTACCGAGAGGGCCCATAGATACCTCTCCGACAATCGGAGTGACAAATCCTAATCTCGAAATACGCCAACCCAACAAGTACCTTCAGAGACACCTGTAGAGCACCTTTATAATCACCCAGTTACGTTGTGACGTTTGGTAGCACACAAAGTGTTCCTCCGATAAACGGGAGTTGCATAATCTCATAGTCATAGGAACATGTATAAGTCATGAAGAAAGCAATAGCAACAAACTAAACGATCAAGTGCTAAGCTAACTGAATGGGTCAAGTCAATCACATCATTTTCCTAATGATGTGATCCCGTTAATCAAATGACAACCCATGTCAATGGCTAGGAAACTTAAACATCTTTGATCAACGAGCTAGTCAAGTAGAGGCATACTAGTGACACTCTGTTTGTCTATGTATTCACACATGTATTATGTTTCCGGTTAATACAATTCTAGCATAAATAATAACTATTTATCATGACATAAGGAAAAAAAATAATAACTTTATTATTGCCTCTAGGGCATATTTCCTTCACAAATTGTACTCTTTTTAATCGCAAATGTTTAGAAATCTTCGTACATTTTTAAAACTATTCAGGAGTTCTAAAAAATTGGGATTTTTTTCAATGTGAATTTAAAAGTGTTCACAAGTTTGAGAAATATGTTCATTAACTTGGAAATTGTCGTTAATTAAAATACAATAGTAGCCATCAGCTAAAAAATACCTTACAGTTGACACCTTGGAAACAGGTGGTTGCGACCCCATTGAAAATCTAGAGTTGCAATCCCATTTTGAAGTTTACAGTTGCGACCCCTTTTAAACATGCAATTGTGATCTCCATTCGAAATCTTGTAGTTGCGAATCTTGAAAAAAAAGGCAGTTGCGAACCCATTTGAAAACTTGTGGTTGCGACCCCGTTTGAAAATTGCGGTTGCGTCCCCCCTTGAAAATATGAAGTTGTGACTCCATTTAAAAAGTGACAGTTGCAATCCCTTTGTGTCCATGTAGTTGCAACCAGGTTACAACAACGACGGTTGTATGTCTAATGACGGGCATGCAAGTTGTGGTCTTTTTACATCCATGTAGTTACAGCCAATTTAGAACGCTTGCAGTTGCATATCTAGTGGTCAACATGCAACGAAACTTGACAATCCCTTCCAGACACCAGTTGTAGTCACTTTATGCCCCATGCAGTGGCAGTTGGATTACAACGCTTGCATGTGTAGTGATGGGCATGCAACTGATTGACAGCCCCCTCCCTATCCCAGTTACAGTCGCTTTGTGTCCATGCAGTTGATATCGGGTTACAACGCTTGGAGTGGCATGTCTAGTGGTGGACATGCCATTACCACCCTAATTACAGTCGCATTGTGACCGCGTAGTTGTAATCGGGTTACAATGCCTATAGTTGCATGTCTGTGGTGGACATGCAACTGGCCCAACAACCCTTCTAGTCCCTAGTTGAAGTCGCATTGTAGCTATACAAGTTGCGATTGTTACAACATTTACAGTTGCGTGTCTAGTGGTGGGCTTGCAACTGGTCAGACAATCCCCTCCCGCCCTAGTCACAGTCACATCGTAGTCAATGCAATTATAGTCAGGTTACAACATCTTCAGTTGCATGTCTAGTGTTGGACATGCAACTGGTCGAACAACCCCCCCCCCCTAGTCCCCAGTTGAGGTCGCAGTGGCCATACATGTTGCGGATGCATTACAACACTTACATTTTCGTGTCTAGTGGTGAACATGCAACTGGTCCAACAATCCCTTATGCCCCAGTTGCAGTCTACAACGCTTCCAGTTACATGTCTAGTGGTAGACATGCAATTCCACAACAATCCGACTTGAAAACTTGCAGTTGCCTCAGTTAAGAACTTGCAGTTGTAAACTCTCTTTGTAAACATGTTCTTACGACCCAAATTTGAAACTAGTTCGGTATGTAACAAAACTAAATCTCATCTAAGTAAGAATTATATATCCTTAGACGGCACAAAAAAGTCCCCGAGTCCAAAGTGTTCCGCGTGAGTTGATCGAGCCAATTGAGCTATAGGTAAATGATTGTGATGTGTTTGCAATGATTAATTTGTAGGAGCCAAGCCTCCTCCCCCCAAAAGCCTAGGGTTTCTCTGCCTCCCACCCGCGTCGGTGTCGTTCCGCCTCGTCTTCGGTGGCCTTAGGGCCATGGCAACACGGTGGATCCGGCCCTTACCGGCGGGAGGGATCCATTTTTAGATGGTCCTTCAAGTTTTGTGAGGGTTTGTGTCCTGCTCAGGATGACGAGACGGCGACGACCCCCTCCAGTGCTTGTAGTCGTCGCTAGATGGTCTACGGACCTGCATGTATTTTTTACTTCTGATGTTCTTTGTACTACCTTGACAGTTGATAAATATACCGAAAGTTTTTCTTGAAAAAATAAATAAAAATAAACAAAAGTAAAATAAATCGCCGTTGTCAAAAAGGAAATGAGAGAGGATGGGAGGAAGCAACAACTAAAACAGCTCGTCCTGCAGACAAAAAAAGACATACACTTTTTTTTTGCAAGGAAAAAATATTCCAGTCCAACATGGAACATCCAAGCGACAAACAAATTGTAGATAAACAGGCAGCCTGAGTCGCTGGACAAGCCTATGACAACAAACAATCAGATTAAGAAAAAAAAACCCGAAGGCATTGTAACCGGATGGTCACATTACATGTAAATGAGACATAACTAAAACTTAGCTAACTGAGTAGCAAAACTCTCTTTTTTCACTGTCAAGCTCGATGGAGCTCAAAAAATATGTTGCTTGTAATCAATGTTTACGTTGTTCTTTTCAAAGGACGACATCCTGCCTGCGTCGGCACTGACGCACGCACGCACACATCACGCCACTGACCGGTGTGTGCGCGCTGGCTGGCTTCTGTTTGAAGAATGGTTATTGTATTCACCTAAAAAAATAAAATGATTATTGTATCCTTGAGATCATGTAATAACAACCTACTACGATCTGTTTGTAAGAGCCTCTACAGTCGGGCGCCTCAAACCCTCCTCAAACGTCCGAACGGATCACCCAGTCACTGACCGGTCATATTTTTTTATCCAGACGAACACCTTAAACGGCCTCAAACACCCTGACTGACCGACACCCCTCATATCCAGCTTAAATATGAGGCGGATATGAGGGCGCCCGGGCATGCCCGCCACATCGGACCGACGAAGGGGTCCCAGTCAAAAACACCCTGAAACCAGGCGGTCTGAAACTCGTCTCCTCCGTCGGACCGGTAGCGCCACGTGGCGCAGCTCCGACGGGCCGCATAGTGCCTAGCCCAGCTATTTAAGTCGACCGGCGGCACCGAAACCCTATCATCCATCCACATTTTCCTCCTTCTGTCCGTCACCGCCGCCACTTTCCACTCCACCCGTCCGCCTAGTAGCCATGCCCCCACGCCGCTGGGTGAGGAGCCAGCCATTTCTGACGCCGAAGCGCCGGGTCGAGCTCCTTGAGCAAATCCGGGCTAGGCGCGAAGTCCGGATCGCCACGGGGCTACCTCCAGATGCAGTGGATCCCGAGGAGGAGTTGGAGGAGGAGGAGGAGGAGGAGGTGGGGGAGGAGGAGGAGGAGGAGGATGTGGGGGACACTGGCGATGGGGATCTGCAGGCGGAGCAGCATGCCATACTCGATTCCCTCCTGTCGGAGTTAGCTGCGTAGGCCAGACGCCATCGTCGGCAGGAGATGGAGGCGCAACAGGCCACAGAGGAGGCGGAGATGCTCGCCTACATAGATGAAGTCGAGTAGGAGGAGGATGAGCCGGAGCCCTCCTACCCGCCCATCCAGTCGGCGCCCGACACCGTTGTCGTGGACTTCTCCGATAACGAAGAGTGACTAGGGTAGTAGTAGGTAAGATTTCTTTTGTATGCTTTGTTTGGATCTAAAAAATAAAATATGAGAGAGGTGAATGCAAAGTGACTAATTTGAGATTGACCTGTCACTGCCTGTGGATGCGCAAGTGATATCTTCGCCTCCATAGTTAGGAGTTCTACCTCAAGAGGTTGTCTACCATACTTATCTAGTTGGCATATTATATTCGGTATACTTTTTTTGTGCCATTACCCAGCTTAGGTGAATGGTGTACTAGTAGTAACCTGCGTTTGTTACTACTAGAATAGCACATCATTTCGCAAAAATATAGTCGCACAAAAAGTATCACAGTGGTGTGGCTTAAACATATCCCACTTTGTAATGATGATCTAGTGCTTCGTGATTATAACTCTATAAATCTTGAATAAAACTCCATTTTCTCCGGGGAAAAACCCGCAATTGTTGATCTCGGTTTTTGGTAGAACATCCGACTTGTATAGTCTAAACATTTTCAAGATCATTAAGACTAAACCTGGGAATTCGTCGCACCGGACTTTGTCGAGCCCTACTCCAAAATCTCAAACCCGAGCCCGCCCCAGCCCGAAACACATGAACAGTGAGCTAATTCCTCGTATTTTATAGTTCCGTTGCAATGCATGAGTATTGTGCTAGCATTATAAAATGGTTATCATGTATAAAAGAATGCATTGAGTATTTAGAAAATATTTAGTGTGTATTTTCATAGTGTTGATTGTATACTAAAAATGTTGACCATGTATTAATAAATGTTAATCATGTATTTTAAAAAGTTCATTGTGTTTTAAAAAAATATTATGATGTGTGAAAAAAATTAATACTGTATTTCAGACATGTTAACCGTCTACTAAAAATGTTGAAAGCATATTTTTAAAAGTTTACCATGTATTTTACAAAAAAGTTCATCTAGTATTTTAAAATGTGCGTCCTGTAGTAAAAAAAATGCTCATCATGTATATAAAACCATGTATTAAAAATCGTTCAGCATATATTTAAACTCTGTTCATTGTGCAATATGAAAACATTTATCATGTACTAACAGAAGTTCGCTACATATTAAAAAACTACTCATCATGCAATAAGGTTCATCATGTATTAAAATTATATTTACCCTATATTAGAAAATGTTCATCTTGTACTTGAATAATGTCCATGTAGTAATGAATTTTTTGCATCATGTATTAAAAAACTATTCATCATGTTTATCAAAAAGGTTCATTGTGTACTAAAATATATTGATTGCAGATTAAAATATTGTTCTTCAACACACAATCAAAAATTTCATAGTATAATTATTTTCTATCATGTATTAAAAATTGTTCAGTGCATATTTGAAAAGTTTCATTTAACTAAAAAGGGTTTCCGTATTTATAAAAATTTTCATGTAAATTGTTCACATGTTTTTCGTAAATGTTTGTGTATATTTTTCAAAGATAGTACATTTCTTAATAATTTCCGTGTTTAATCAAATAGAAAAGGCAAAAATTAAACTGAAAAGACAAATAAACACAATAATACCCGCAAAAAACACACAATAATAATCAGAAGTTACGAGCAGTTCCCTTGTATGGCGGCCCTGCCTTTTCCACGACCGGCAACACGATTCAACTTGAAGCACGGCCCAAGTCCCACGGTTCAAACAATAACCTTATCCATCCTCTTACTCGGTCCCTCCCAGACCCAGCCGCCAACCTCTACCGCTCTCTCTTCTCCTCTTGAACTCCCTATCTTCTCCACGAGACAAGCACCCACACCACTGCACGCAGCCGCTTGCTAGCCCATCCCCGGCAGCTCACCGCCTGCCGCTGTAGACGACGGTGCTCCAGCATCCCCTTCCCAACCGCTGATAATCCATTTCCCTATCCACATTGAGGCGTCGACCCACCATGTCCGGCGTGGCGCCGCCTCAAACACCTCACCGGCTGCTTGCCGCTCGCGCCTGGTCCGCCCTACGCATTACGGTGGCAGCGGTATCCCGGACTCCCCGTCGACTACCGCATCGCAGGCACCTCACCAGCCCGGCGCAATGTGGCGCGTTGGGCTCCCCGTCGTCGACATCCTCTGTGTTAGTATAATCTTAATTGCGATAAGTATATTTCTCGTTCTCAAACTCTTTCGAAAATTTAGAAATCATCCGTCAACTCAAAATCGGATAGTTTTCGTCCCTCAGTTATCAAAACCGGATAGTTTTCATCCCTCACGCCGCTTCGGGCGGTTTTCGTCCACATAAACAATAAACCGACAAACAGTAAATTAAAAAATGTCAAAAACATCTGAAAATTTGTGGGATCAAAGTTCCTCGGGTGCACAAGGTGCGTGCTTTTTTTCTTTCTATTTAGACATTCCAGGAGCTTGTGACAACGGAAGAACCATAAATATGTACGCTGGTGAACAGTAAATTCGAAAAAAATAGAAAAAAAATTCCAAAAAATATGAAAAATGTTGACATACAAGATGCTCGGGTGCTCAATGTGTCTGCAAAATTTCATGGTGTTTAGACATTGTGGGAGCTCGTGGCAAAAAAACAATAATTGGCTGGGAAAGAAACTTTGAAAAGGTGCACTATTTTTTTTGGCTAGAGCTCCTCCTATGTCATTTGAGCACGAAAATATGCACGCACCTTGCACACCCATGCATCTTTGATGCCAAAAAAATTCATATTTTTTGCTATTTTTTAATTTACTGTTCACCAACGTACATATTTACAATTTTTTCTTTCTCGTGAGCACCTGGAATGTCCAAACAATATGAAAAAAATTATGCACCTTGTGCACCCGAGAAACTTTGATTCCATAATTTTTCAGTTTTTTTTATTTTTTTGTTATTTTTTTTCGAATTTACTGTTCATCGGTTTACTGTTCATGACGGACAAAAACCGCCCGAAGCCTTCCTCATTTAATGTTTTAACACCAGAAGACCTTCATGCAATGATTGATGCTCACTTTGCATAGGATCACACGCTTAACATCGTTTCCTTCTGGGGTCACCATCATTAATTGCTCCACCATATTATTTTTTTGCCTATGTGGCACTCTTAGCACTGATACACCTTGAAGCATTCGGAAGGGCCTAGTACTACATGTATGGATGCAAGTGACGATGAGTTTCCTAGCAAGTTAGTCTACGTTGGGGTATTAGTAGGACCGGTCCGTACGTGTTGGAGTCAGTGTTTTTTTTTCAAGAGAGGTGTTTGAGTCAGTGTTGTGTCAGGAAGTTCACTTCGAGTCGGCTTGCTAGCCCGAGGTGTTTGATGCTCCGGAAAATTGAGAAACAAAGAAAAGAAAATAAAAAAACACGATACAAGGCCTTGACTAAAAAAGGGTATCTAGGTTTTAGTCGATTAAGAGGCAACTAAGTCTCAATCAAGTGATATAACACACAGAAAAAAAAGCTAAAGAAAATTATGGCATGGATCTCTATATAAAATCTCACGAATATAATATTGACCGAGACATAAAAAGTCTCAATCGATCAAGACCTAGCGAGACTGGAAAAAGATCACCGTGTGTGCTCATGATATTTTGACGTGAGCGATCCTTGGGTTGAACTCAACACTCTGTGTATGTTGTCAGGTAATGGGGTGCGGGTAGCGGGCCGGGATTGTGTCACGGACTCACTGTGACGGGTATGAAAGAGCAATACCGCCGGCCAGGTTTCTCCCCATTGCCACGTTGCCATCTTGATGCATCAGCTCATATTATCCTCACATTATCTGATAACTCGTGGAGTACTTCTTTAATCGGGTATTGTGAGCGTGCTTGATGATTAGTTGAGTACATATACAAGGTAAACCCACCGAGATTGGCACGGCAAAATCAATACTAGCTGCTACTTTGGCTGTCATTCCCAGGTGCCCGGAACAAAAGCAATACTCACCGTCCGGCATGGCGGCAGTGCAAGGCCAAGGCGAGGAGCGGCCGCTGTACAAGGACGCGTCGGCGCCGGTGGAGGCGCGCGTGCGCGACCTGCTGGGCCGCATGACGCTGCGGGAGAAGGCGGGGCAGATGGCCCAGGTCGAGCTCTCCGTGGCGTCGCCCCGCGCCCTCGCGGAGCTCGGCGTCGGCAGCCTCCTCAACGGCGGCGGCAGGCCGCCCTTCGATGGCGCCTCCCCGTCCGACTGGGCCGGCGTGGTCGACGGCATGCAGCGCCTCGCGCTCTCGTCCCGCCTCGCCGTCCCCATCATCTACGGCATCGACGCCGTCCACGGCAACAACAACGTCGTCGGCGCCACCATCTTCCCCCACAACGTCGGCCTCGGAGCCTCCAGGGATGCCGAGCTTGTGCGGAAGATCGGCGAGGCGACGGCGCTCGAGGTTCGCGCCACCGGCATGCACTGGACCTTCGCCCCCTGCGTCGCCGTGAGTCAAGCTCACAAACCTTCCGGTTCCGGCCGTCCCTTGAGCTGCAAGAAAATAGTACGTAGACTGATGTGTGGTGGTGGGTGATGTGATGTATGCATAGGTTTGTAGGGATTCGAGGTGGGGGAGATGCTACGAGAGCTACAGCGAGGACCCGGAGATGGTGCGCTCCTTCACCACCATCGTCGCCGGCCTGCAGGGCCAGCCACCGGCAGACCACCCCCATGGCTACCCGTTCCTCCATTCCGTTAGGTACGGTTTGAATCAGAAAATATTCGAAAATTGTCCTGCAAGTATTCCCATCACAATTCACTGGATTTTATTGCGTAAATCATTTTTAATTATCTAACTTCATTTTCGTTTGAATCTAGCTTGAAAGTTTTAGCTGAAGCACGTTGAAATTTCAAACCCCGGAGAGGATTGAGTAAGCCTAGGCATGGGCAGCCCAACCCAACGGCCCAAACCCGAAGCCCAGAGCTTAAGCCGGCTTGGGCTCCAGTTTTCTGCGTGAAGCCCAGTACCAAAATCCAAAAAAGCCTGTACCTAATAAAATCTAATATACATATTTCAATAAATTGTCTCAAAAAAATACATATTTCAATAAAAATAGGTATAATAATTTTTTTAATTATAAAGATAATTAAAATAAATAAATATGTTATCATTTATATTTTTTGGGCTGCGCTAGTCTGGGCTCGCGGTTGACATTTTCGGTCAAGCTTATAAAAGTTGCTCAATACATTTATTTTTGCATAACCACTAGAGCTACTTCTAAAAAAACATTTATTTTTGCATATGCCGACAAACCTATTAGTAGAAACAGGCCCCCTCCTTTGTGATATGCAGGGAGAATGTGCTTGCATGTGCCAAGCATTATGTAGGGGATGGTGGCACTCACAAGGGGATCAATGAAGGGAACACCATTTGCTCTCTGGACGATTTGGAAAGGATCCACATGAAACCTTACCCTGATTGTATAAGTCAAGGGGTGGCAACGGTCATGGCATCCTTCTCCCAATGGAATGGGGAGCCGTTACATGCCAGCCACCATTTGCTCACCGATGTTTTAAAGGGCAAGTTAGGCTTCCAGGTAACTGAGACTATGGTGTTTGATTAGTCGATAGATTGATGCTAGCTTTGGTTGTGAACAGTGAGCATGACAACATGTGCAAGCTCTTGTTTCACAGGGTTTTGTGGTGTCGGACTGGGAAGGTATTGACCATCTTTGCGAGCCTCGAGGGTCGGATTATCGACATTGCATTGCCCAAGCAGTAAATGCTGGAATGGATATGGTATTCTTCAATAAATGGCTATTACAACATATATTATGCAAAAACCTCTTGTTTTGCATTTGTTGAGCAATCTACAGGTTATGATACCTTTCAGATTTGAGAAATTCTTGGAAGATCTTGTGTTCTTGGTGGAGACGGGGGAGATACCTTTATCACGAATTGATGATGCCGTTGAGAGGATTCTAAGAGTTAAGTTCGTATCTAGAGTTTTTGAGCATCCGTTTTCAGATCCAGCTCTACTCAACGTAATTGGTTGCAAGGTAAAAGTGCATTTTCCCCCATCTATGATTATGTTGTTGTTGTTGTCAATTCTTCTCACACTAGACATCACTCATCATATACAATGTGCGGACGAGGTTATAATTCTCTTTGGATTAACTATGTGACACAATATATCACTCACCGTATACGACATGCATGCGTCAGGAGCATCGTCTGCTAGCACGTGAGGCTGTTCGAAAGTCTTTGGTACTTTTGAAAAATGGCAAGAATCGGAAGGAACCTTTCCTCCCCTTAGCCAAGAATGCAACAAGAATACTCGTCGCAGGGACACATGCTGACAATGTTGGATACCAGTGCGGTGGGTGGACAATATCTTGGCATGGTGATAGTGGAAAGATTACTCCGGGTAAGCAAATAATTTTAACTCCAGGGGAATATGTTAAACACGACCTTTCATTTGAGGGGACACTTACAGTTACTTGTTTCCTGCTATAAAAATCATTTTCTTTGGAAATTCTAGGTTGGATGATTAGTAGTTAAGGATAAATTATGACCCATTTTCAAGTGCCATGTTGCATACACAAATGTGAAATTGTTATTTAGAAATTGAAGTGTAAGTTCTTTGCGTTGGAACATATTGTGTAGTGGTTGTTTCGGAATTGTTTCATTTTATTTATTAAAAATGTGTTCTAGTTTAATCCGTACTGTGATGTAGAAGCTAATCAAGCTATCAAAAACAACAGGTACAAGCATATTAGAGGCCATACAACAATCTGTGGAAGTGAAAACTGAAGTTGTGTATGATGAATGCCCAATAGATGCTACCATTGAAGCAGGCAAATTTTCTTATGCAGTTGTCGTAATTGGTGAGGTACCCTATGCAGAAAGCTTGGGGGATAGAACCGACCTCAGTATTCCATTCAATGGTTCCGATCTTATTACTCGTGTTGCCAATAAAGTCCCTACCCTAGTGATTGTTATATCTGGAAGGCCCTTGGTTATTGAGCCGCAAGTACTTGAGAAGGTAGATGCTCTAGTTGCCGCTTGGCTGCCCGGAAGTGAGGGCATGGGAGTTGCTGATTGCCTCTTTGGAGACCATGATTTTGTGGGCACGTTGCCTGTAACTTGGTTTAGATATGACGACCAGCTGCCTATAAATATTGGAGGTGCTAATTATGATCCATTATTTCCTTTTGGATATGGACTCAAATGTTCAAAAGCCATGGAGATTTAGCATGATGTCATGAAATATTTGCCGATCATACATTTGAATTACCAGAATATTGTTACATATGTGTGTTGTACAGTTAAATATTGGGTTATGTACAAGAGAAATAAAGTTATGTTGCCGAGTACATGGTATAAGGTGTTCAAGACATAATTTGTCTGACTACTTCTACTGCAAGTATATCATTTCGAATACTTGAATTTTATACAACTTTAGTTTTCCCTTCTGTTTACACGACATGTTGAATATGATTTGCCAGTTCTAAGTTTTGTGTAGAGAAGCCATGAACGGAATATATTAGTACTGTCATCATGTGAAAGTCTAGCGTGTTTAGTTGAAGGCTCGACCAACGATGAAGTGAAAAAATATTAGAAATGTGTCATTCTTGAATGATGTAGCCGAACCATTTTCTTGGAATCACATTTTCTTTGGATGATGGTAAAAGATGTAAGCACAACAAAATGGACCCATATATAACCCCAAATAGCAGAAATTTGTTTCAGTGGGGGCTGTCCCACTTAATATTCAATTCTGCAGAGCTTTACTTGGCGACAAATAGACTAAGTCGATCCATTTAGTTAGTAGGTGACGTCGATCAATCTAACTCAGACAACAGATATGTTTCAGTGGATGTTGACTATTAATGATGTCTCCATCGCGAAGACACACTGACACACACAAAGACTCGCCTCTGGGTGCAACCGTCTGGAAACGGGTGCACGAGTTTTGTTCAGCCAGTTTGGTTGGCGTGCCGGTAGCAGATTATGGAGGCCGCCATATGGATAAGGAGGCTCCCAACATGGCGAATCTGAGTTGCCGTTCTCTCTATCATTTGGTTCTTTGCATGTTCGTACGAACGTTTTCTTGAAATAGCAAACTCAAAAACAAGTGCCGTTGTCGTCCCCCTTTGCTCCTATGAGCTTAACAACAGGACCACTAGACTTCCTTTCATTTGAATACCAAAAGCTGTATAAAAGCAATCAAATAATACAGAAAGCTTGCAAGATCTGTCGACAACAGTTCAACACATTATGGCAAGTTTCTGAAGATGTCATTACATTGCGACGTTTGATTTGTATGCCCCTAACCACATTGTTGTACTGAAGCTGAACATTGTGGAAAGTTTCGTTTTCATAGCAAAAATATAAAAACGAGTTTGTAAAATAGAAAGTGGAAAGTCTGAAACTTTGCATCCTCTCATACCTCTCACAAACGTGACAGATAAATGAGGTGATCGAGAGCACAAGAACTCCAGTTTCGGCAATACAACCAATGTGTAAGAACGGGAGCCGGATGCTCATGGCAAACAAAGTGAGTTCTTGTTTATTACACAAGACGTTTGCTGGTGCTTAGCTTACTACAGTCATAAATACAGTCGATGGATGAGACTGAAGAGACTGAGATCGATCTAAAATCATCACAGGTATCATGATTGTTACTTCCTCCGTTCGGAATTACTTGTCGCAGAAATGGATGTATCTAGATGTATTTTAGTTCTAGATACATCCATATCCGAGACAAGTAATTCCGAACGGAGGGAGTACTAGTTAGTATGAACAGGCCAGTCATTGCAAGCGAGAAAGCATGAGTGTGAAGCTGAACAGAGTCATATAAAGGTTGAGGAACCTGATACATCCAGGTCTTTACACAACATTAGACAGAGAGGCTAATTTGGCCGGATAGTACACATGATACGCATCAGAAGGAACACTCCTGAATTTGAAACAAAACGCCCTTTTGTCAATGTAAGAAGAGAACCGATTGCTCGACAAAGTGAATTCTTATTACATTGGTTGCCTAATAATACAGTCGATGGATGATAGTACCGGAGAAAGAGTGAAATCTATCTACAATCATCACAGACTGGTGCTGATGCTGCACCAAGTTACAAGTCGAGCAAGCCTGAAAAATCGAAGCCTTTGAGTGCCTCCTTGCGTGCTTCTTCGTTCATTGCTTCCATCTCCTTCTGATGGCGCAGGTACTCATCATCCACCTCGACGTAGCCGTTCTTGGCGTACTCGGCGCGGACCCAGGCCTGGAACTCCCTGAAATCCTCTCCAATCTCGTAGAACTCGCGCACGACGTCGTAGAAGCTCACCACGTCCTCGTCCATCTCCTCTTCCGGCGAAGGAATCAGGTCAGGGTTGTGGCGCTTCAGGGCCTTGTACTCGGGAGGGAGACGGTCGTCGTCCATCTCCTCGGCGAGGATGGAATCCACCTCCTCCTGCGGCAGCCTCGTCATCTTTCTCGCCGCCGCCGCCGGTGTTGCTCCCTGCTCGAGCTCAGAGCAGTCGATCCCGGCTGCTTTCCTTCTGATGGAGCAGACTTTCAGTGGATTTTTTTTCAAAACTATCATGTTTTTTGTAGCAATTTCGGAAACTATAGGACGTAATGCAAAAAAACCAAAACTAGTAGCCCGTCGGCCATTCTTTGGCCGAAGTAGTACTTTTCGGCCACAGCTAGGCCGAAATAGTACTTTTCGGCCACAGCTAGGCCGAAGCAGTATTTTTCGGCCACAGCTAGGCCGAAGTAGTACTTTTTGGCCAGAGCTAGGCCAAAGTAGTACTTTTCGGCCACACTTAGACCGAAATAGACTTTTTGGTCAAGTCTAGGCCGAAAAGTCACTTTTTGGTCATCCCTAGGCCGAAGTTGCATGACTCATGCTGAATTGTATTTTGTTGCCACCCGTTTCCCGCCCACCCCTTCCCACCACCCGTTTCCCGCCCAACCCCTTCCCGCCTTATTTTCCCGCCAATCCGTTCCCGCCTTATTTTCCCGCCAATCCCTTCC
>NC_041382.1:720627185-720627915 GCF_002162155.2 Triticum dicoccoides | reverse complement strand
GGCCAGAGCTAGGCCGAAGTAGTACTTTTTGGCCAGAGCTAGGCCAAAGTAGTACTTTTCGGCCACACTTAGACCGAAATAGACTTTTTGGTCAAGTCTAGGCCGAAAAGTCACTTTTTGGTCATCCCTAGGCCGAAGTTGCATGGCTCATGCTGAATTGTATTTTGTTGCCACCCGTTTCCCGCCCACCCCTTCCCGCCACCCGTTTCCCGCCAACCCCTTCCCGCCTTATTTTCCCGCCAATCCGTTCCCGCCTTATTTTCCCGCCAATCCCTTCCCGCCTTATTTGCCCGCCAATCCCTTCCCGCCAACCCTTTCCCGCCATACCGCAGTTATTCTTTCCCGCCATTTTCTCCTCTGTATCTATAAAACCCCCTTCAGGCGGAGGTGGATAAGCATTCCAGTGTAGTGTAGTCGAGATGTCCCATTATCCATTCGATCGTACTTTTCACCCTGAGATGAGCAGCACTCTGCTGAGTCTAGCTACTGATTTCAGGATGGACAATAGGATAGTTCCATGGGACGAACTCACCGGTAGTGACAGCAGAATGAATGAGTTGGCTCACCAACTACGTACGTCTGGGTGGCCTGAAAGGACCTATGAGGAGTCTGAAACTAACATATCGGTGGTGGTGGTGGAGTCTGAAACTAACATATCCATGGGACGAACTCACCGGTAGACTCCACCACCACCACCGATATGTTAGTTTCAGACTCCTCATAGGTCCTT
>NC_041382.1:720626591-720627137 GCF_002162155.2 Triticum dicoccoides | reverse complement strand
TGGTGTCACTACCGGTGAGTTCGTCCCATGGAACTATCCTATTGTCCATCCTGAAATCGGTAGCTAGACTCAGCAGAGTGCTGCTCATCTCAGGGTGAAAAGTACGATCGAATGGATAATGGGACATCTCGACTACACTACACTGGAATGCTTATCCACCTCCGCCTGAAGGGGGTTTTATAGATACAGAGGAGAAAATGGCGGGAAAGAATAACTGCGGTATGGCGGGAAAGGGTTGGCGGGAAGGGATTGGCGGGCAAATAAGGCGGGAAGGGATTGGCGGGAAAATAAGGCGGGAACGGATTGGCGGGAAAATAAGGCGGGAAGGGGTTGGCGGGAAACGGGTGGCGGGAAGGGGTGGGCGGGAAACGGGTGGCAACAAAATACAATTCAGCATGAGCCATGCAACTTCGGCCTAGGGATGACCAAAAAGTGACTTTTCGGCCTAGACTTGACCAAAAAGTCTATTTCGGTCTAAGTGTGGCCGAAAAGTACTACTTTGGCCTAGCTCTGGCCAAAAAGTACTACTTCGGCCTAGCTCTGGCC
>NC_041382.1:720617969-720626581 GCF_002162155.2 Triticum dicoccoides | reverse complement strand
GGAAAATAAGGCGGGAACGGATTGGCGGGAAAATAAGGCGGGAATGGGTTGGCGGGAAACGGGTGGCGGGAAGGGGTGGGCGGGAAACGGGTGGCAACAAAATACAATTCAGCATGAGCCATGCAACTTCGGCCTAGGGATGACCAAAAAGTGACTTTTCGGCCTAGACTTGACCAAAAAGTCTATTTCGGTCTAAGTGTGGCCGAAAAGTACTACTTTGGCCTAGCTCTGGCCAAAAAGTACTACTTCGGCCTAGCTCTGGCCGAAAAGTACTGCTTCGGCCTAGCTGTGGCCGAAAAGTACTATTTCGACCTAGCTGTGGCCGAAAAGTACTACTTCGGCCAAAGAATGGCCGACGGGCTACTAGTTTTGGTTTTTTTGCATTACGTCCTATAGTTTCCGAAATTGCTACAAAAAACATGATAGTTTTGAAAAAAATCCCTTCAGTGGAGATTCGTCGCCTCCTCTGCTTTCCTTTTGGTCCCGTTCTTCTCCTTCAGATCTTGACCATGCTTCAGCACACACCCATCGCCGGCGGTCACAGCTGCCTTGACCGCCATGCGTCTGGTGGCGTGCTGCTTGGCCGAAACTTCCTCACCGGCCGTCGACCTCCCGCGATTCGCCTCGACTAACCGACCTCGCCGAGAAATTTAGGGGAGAATTTAGGCTTCCAATTTGCGGGGTGCTGGAACAGATGTTGTCTGGGTATTATAAAGGCCAAGCTTAATTCCCTTCTTTTTCGGCTCCGGTCGATGACGACGAGTGGGAGTCGAAATCGAGCTCGGATTGGAACCCGTGGTTTGCCGCGTCGCCTAAAAAAAGTGAATTTACACGTTTTCCTCAAAACAAATTCAAGATGAACTACTTATTGTAAAAAATAAATTGAACCTCTACTTTGGTACCAAAAAATAAGACAATTCAACAAAATATACCAGTACCGAAAAATGGGATACATACATTTCTCTCGAAAGTAATACGGAGTATCTTGAACAATTATGTGCTCTTTTAATGAATGGAACATATTTCCGGGTGTAAACTTTCATCTTTGTCCCATCATATGATGGGATTTCATACACTTGACGGACTATTTTGAAAGTAGTGGTCTTATCAAGGGAGAGCTCATCTACCGTATTGGTATTCTTACATTCTTAAAAAGTTGGTCTCAATTTTTTTTTTCGAACCATGCAGGAGAACTGCATGTGATCATTATAGAAGAAAAAGAAACAAGTACCAGGTCCTAAGCAACATACAGAAAAGCGACCAAAACAAGATGAAGACAAGGGGCAACACAGAGTTATACAAACAAGGATCCAAAGCACCTAGCCCCTGCCTTAAACCATTCAAAAGCATCACCCTTGATGAGGTTCACCAAGGCGTCCATCAGGACCGACTTGTCCTCAAACACTCTCTTATTACGCTCTTTCCAAACGGACCAAGCGACCAACATGATAGCAGAATTGAGCCTCTTCTTGTCTTGCGCCAAGACACCATCCCTTGCCAAGGTCCACCATTCAAAGAAGGTACTGCCGATTGAAGAAGCCACAACCAAAAGACCGAGCCAGTTTAAGACTGTTCCAAAGGATATTAACGACCACACAACCAGTAAGAAGGTGATCAACGTCTTCAAAATGGTTGTGGCAGAAAACACATGAGTCATTATGTGGAAGCCCATGTTTCGCACATCGATCTGCAGTCCAAATCCTCTTACGGGCAGCCAACCAAATGAAAAATTTGCAACGAAGGGGGGCCCAAGATTTCCAAATAGCATTGGCCAAGGTGCAAACAGGAAGCCCCTCAAAGAAAGACATGTATGCCGACTTAGAGGAGAAATGACCAGATGACTCGAGGGACCATTTCCACATGTCAGCATGATCATGGTCAATTTGGACCTCCTAAATGGCCTCCCACAAATTTAGAAGTTGGAGAAATTTATCAATTGTGATTGGAGTTTTAAAATCATGCAAAGTGTTCTCTCAACATGCAAAGTGTTCACCTCAACGTCCCCACTATGGCCAGACATTTAAGTCCTCTCTCCCATTAAGTCATGCAAAATCTGCCACATATACGAACGTCCCACTAAGACCGTGCATTTAAGTCTTCTCTCCCATTAAGCCATGCAAAATCTGCCACATAAGCGAGCTTATAAATTACAATTATTTTTGTATTAGGCTATGCATGTAACATTATCGCATCATACATGCATCTTAGTCATCATTCACATTTTGTTCGAAGTGATATTTTTAACAGTAATACAAAAGTTTATTTTATTGATTTTTCAAGCTTATATTTTCTTTTCGTTAGATTTAGTTATTTTTTAGCAACTATTTACGCATTTTTCACAAAGTTACCGCAGCAATGCACGGGGTATCATCTAGTTGTATGACCATCAATATTTGGGAGGACATATGTGGGTGCCTTCGGGAACCACAAGGAGGTCAAACTTCATTTGTGGTTCCACTCGCCAGATCAACCCAACAAACAGGCCCCACTCGTCAGTTCCGTTGTTAGACACGACTCAGTTTCGAATTAGTGCATTTTGTTATTCACTTGGCGCGGAAGTGGTGGTCTTTTGTGATTTTTGAAAACGGTGATTTTGGAGTACTCTAGCCACAAATGTGGTGGTTTTGAGCAATTTACTCTTACCACACCTCACCTTAGCCAAGTTGACCAAGTTAGGTGGGTGTTTGGCTTTAGCCACAACTATGGCAATAATTTTTTTTAATGAACAGTGAACCCCACATGTCATAGACACAAAAAATGTGATAAAATTCCCTTAGGCAAGACAAAGTGTGGCTAGCAATTTGAACAACTCAAGTAAGACAAATGTCTCAAGTGTGGCAAAAAATAATGTGACAATATAGGGCAAAGATAGTCACAATCCAAACATCCTCTTAATGTGTTTTCCTTGATTCCCTGCATCACTGTCTTGGAGCTCTTCATTGGCTCGAGCGTGCTGCCTCTCCGTGATGTTTGGCGCCACCTCTTTTGCCTTCAACTTCAGGGTGACCGCTAGCCTGCGTCCATGAGTATGTTGTCTTCATGCTCCACATTTTGGCATAAAAGCTAAAGTGTTTGGAAACATGCCTAGATAAAACTGAATAATGTTTATAAAAGGAGTTAATCCAGTTAACATGTATAGAATTATTGATGTCCATGACAATCTGAACACTAAACTCTTTATGTTTAAGAATAGGGAAGTTTCTTGATTATGTATCAACTAAAACACTATTAAAGGTCCATTTGTTCAAGCAAAGATCAACCGTGATGCATCATCTTATCCTTTCACAATGCATATACTTCACCATTTTGCAAAAGCGCATCTTCACGTTGGAGTGAGCGTCATGATAATGCACAGATGAACATATTGCGCTGAAAACTAACCTCTTCACAAATTATTCAAGAAGCACATTCTAAAAAACTGCAAGCTGCTCTGCATTATGCACAGGGATGGTGTGGCTGGCCTTCTGGACAAAACATAGTGTTACTGAAGACCTTCAATAGTCCAAGAAAGTTCGGCATAATAGCACCAAAAAGGTATAGTTACTTCAAAGGAAATAAAAAAAATCCAAATAATAGTATTGGCATAGAAATATAAACAAAATATACACTTACAGTTGTAAGATGCTGATGACAAAAGTTGAGCTTTTTAAGATTGGAAATTTCGCTCTCAAGTCTCAAGTGGATACACACATCTCATGAACAATTCCACTCTAGCTATGAGATACATAGTTCTAGAAGAATTTAGATGTCAGGATCTGAAGCTCACAAATTTACTCCCAAAAGATTCGTGCAAGAGCAACTTGAAGAAAGATGCATGTTAGGCAAATTTAGCTATATTACCATATTACGTTGAATAACACTAGATTTGCCTATATTATTAAATTGACAATGCACCCATGATTGGCTCTCAAACAAAATTACATGTGTTCTTTACAGGTAGCATCGAGAGTATTATAACTCAATCAGCTTCGCCATTCTCATGACGACACTCCACGGAACGCCATTCCAGACTCCCTCAATCAACTCGTTTTGCTCTAACACCACTATATCCACTGCTAGTCGTATGATCTACTGCCCAGGTCATTCTGTCCGTGCAATAGGGATGTAAACCAGGTTCCGTTTAAGCCCGCTTATGGTCTAACGATTCAATAAAGTTTCTTTTTCGGGGGAAATGAGCTATCGAGCTAGCTAAAACTAACTAAATGGGACTTGTGAGCACCGTTTATTTGCTATTTACATCCCTACCATGCAAGAGACATGAGAGGGAGGACACATGACGAATGACGGTGGCTGTGTATAACGTCGGCAATTGTCATGCTATCCTTTGATTCATTCGATATGGCGACCTTGACAGCAGAATTCCATCATGATACGAACTGCTCCACACAACTCTAGGGTCCATACTCCATACACAAAACAACAGAATTGCATGTGTGCGAGAGGATGCAACAAGGGGATAAGAATCTCATACCCCATGAGGTGAAGAAGCAAATCGAAGAGTCACTCACGTGCTTGGAGGAGGGCCAAAGACCCAAAGTGTGTTGTCTTTCTCATCTCGTTCATGTGTCCGCGCCCAATGATGGTGACCCTGGGCACGCACCCACAGTCCACCGGCCAGAGGGCGTGTGCATTGCTACAGTCGGCGCAAGCGGGTGCATCGCATGTGCTGATGCGTCTCCAATGTATCTATAATTTTTTATTGTTTCATACTATTATATTATCAATCTTGGATGTTTTATATACATTTACAAGTAACTTTATATCATTTTTTGGGGACTAACCTATTAACTTAGTGTCCAGTGTCAGTTGTTGTTTTGTTGCTTGTTTTTGACTTTGCAGAATATTAGTATCAAACAAATTCCAAATGCCACGAAACTTTTTGAAGATTTTTTTCTGACAATAAGAGACCCTGGAAGCTTCTGGAGGCCACGAGAAGATGAGGAGTGTCCCACTAAGCACCAGGGCCTCTGGTGCGCCCTGGTGGGTAGTGGGGCCCACAAGCCTCCGTTTGACCTACCTCTGCCTCTATAAATACTCTAAAATCCCAAAACCCACCAGGGAGTCCACGAAATACTTTTTCCGCCGCTGCAAGTTTCAGAACCACGAGATCTAATCCAGAGGCCATCTCCGGCACTCTGCCGGAGGTGGAAACGATCATGGAGGGGTTTTTCATCATCCTTGTTGCCCCTCCGGTAATGCGTGATGTAACGCCCTCGATGCGGCTATATCTCCCACGTGTCGAAGCACGACTTAGAGGCATAACCGCATTGAAAGCAATGTCGCAAGTGAGGTAATCTTCGCAAACAACCCATGTAATACAATAGGGGAAAAGATACATAGTTGGCTTACAATCGCCACTTCAAACAATTACATGAATAAAGCATTACAACATCCAAATACAATCAGGGTCCGACTACGGAACCAAAATAAAAGAAGAACCGCAAATGCGACAAAGGTCCCCGATCGACCCCAACTGGGCTCCACTACTGATCAGCTAGAACGAAACAACACAAGGGACAAGATCTTCATCGAGCTCCTCCTGAGCTTGGTTGCGTCACCTGCTCGGTTCAACGGCACCTGCAAACTGGTTTTGGAAGTATCTGTGAGTCACGGGGACTCAGTAATCTCGCACCCTCGCGATCAAGACTATTTAAGCTTATGGGTAAGGTAAAAGGTGTGAGGTGGAGCTGCAGCAAGCAACTAGCATATATGGTGTCTAACATACGCAAATGAGAGCGAGAAGAGAAGGCAAAGCACGTTTCGAGAATCTATGATCAAGAAGTGATCCTAGAACAACCTACGTCAAGCATAACTCCAACACCGTGTTCACTTCCCGGACTCCGCCGGAAAGAGACCATCACGGTTACACACGCAGTTGATTCATTTTAATTAAGTTAAGGTTCAAGTTATCTACAACCGGACATTAACAAATTCCCATCTGCCCATAACCGCGGGCACGGCTTTCGAAAGTTCAAATCCCTGCAGGAGTGTCCCAACTTAGCCCATGACAAGCTCTCACGGTCAACAAAGGAATAGACCTCCTCCCGAGACATTCCGATCAGACTCGGTATCCCGGTACTACAAGACATCCTCGACAATGGTAAAACAAGTCCAGCAAGACCACCCGCTGTGCCGACAAATCCCGATAGGAGCTGCACATATCTCGTTCTCAGGGCACACCGGATAAGCTAAGCGTACAGGAGCCGACGTAACCCAAGTTGCCAAGGGATGGCCCTGCACGGTGCTTTGGGTTGGACCAACACTCAGAGGAGCACTGGCCCGGGGGTTTAAAATAAAGATGACCCTTGGGCTGGCCTAACCCAAGGGAAAAAGAGGCTAGGTGGCAAATGGTAAAACCAATGTTGGGCCTTGCTGGAGGAGTTTTATTCAAAGCGAACTGTCAAGGGGTTCCCATTATAACCCAACCGCGTAAGGAACGCAAAATCCGGGAACATAACACCGATATGACGGAAACTAGGGCGGCAAGAGTGAAACAAAACACCAGGCATAAGGCCGAGCCTTCCACCCTTTACCAAGTATATAGATGCATTAATTAAATACGATATATTGTGATATCCCAACAAGTAAACATGTTCCAACAAGGAACAACATCTCCATGTTTCAACAAGGAACAAACTTCAATCTTCACCTGCAACTAACAACGCTATAAGAGGGGCTGAGCAAAGCGGTAACATAGCCAAACAACGGTTTGCTAGGACAAGTGGGTTAGAGGCTTGGTTCAACAATATGGGAGGCATGATAAGCAAGTGGTAGGTATCGTAGCATGGGCATAGCAAAAGAGCGAGCAACTAAGCAAGCAAAGATAGAAGTGATTTCGAGGGTATGATCATCTTGCCTGAGATCCCGCAAGGAAGAAGAACGAGTCCATGAAGAAGACAAATGGACGTAGACGAACGGGTCCTCACAAACGCGACGTTACCGAAACCAACCCGAAGAAGCAAACACCGGAAAGAAGCACACAACATAGTAAACAACCAACACATGAACATGGTATGATATGCGAGATGCGGTATGCGATGCATATGCATGATTTGCAAGGGAATGCATTAACCTGGCCTTAACTTGGAAATCCAAGTGTGCCACTGGAAAGATGAGGTGAAATCGCTTGAAAACGATATAAAGATCACCAGAATCGGAGTTACGGTTTGAAAATGGCAAGCAATTCAAATATGGCACCGGTCTGCGATATACAGCACGTAGCCATCTAAATGCAACAAGAAGAACATGCTACATCACCCAAACATGGCATCAAAATACATGGCAGGAATCCATACATGATGCTTAACAAAAGACTAGCACTGAGCTATGGCCAATTCATCCATTAACAGGTTCAAACAAGCATGGCAAAACTGCATTTGGTAAACAGATTTCGGACTTAGTGAAATTAACACTTGTCTGGAATTTCAGATCAGGTAGCCCAATTTGGAGCATGAAAACTATATGCTACAGGACCTGAACATGGCAAAGTAAAGCATGGCATGGAGCTACTCAAAGAGCTTAACAAAAGTCCCTTAGTGACCTTGAGCCAAAAGGGATCAGAAAATACAATTGTAAGCATGTGAACACGGCAAAAACATAATCAGACTCTCAGACTTAGAGAAAAACTGGAGCATGCAAATCAGATATCAAGTAGGCATGTTTACGAGCTCGATGCACTGACTACAGAGCATGTCATGATAATCTAAGCATACACCCATCAAGAATACACAAAATACAAGCTAGACATGGCAAGAACAATAGCATAGTATGCACGGATCAACTACAACATCATCGGCAAAATCGCTAACAAGTAGACAATCTGCTCAGATTCACGAAATAGCAAAAGTAGAGCTCGATTGACTCAAGCTAGGGTGCTCCATAATTGCAAACAAAGACATGGATGGATAGAGCACTACAAGATTAACAAAACATCCTTACTGATCATCCTCAAAAGAGACACGGATCACTAGGAAACAACATGAACATATGGCATATTGAAATAAACAGATCAAGGACTTAGTGGAAATGCTAAGTCCCTGAAATCAGCATTAACGAATGCTCCACTATGCAAGCTTGTGCTAGTCACCACACACATCACAAAAATACAAGGATTGCACCTCTGGATAGATGGCAAAATATATAATAAAACTCATGTAGAGCTTAGGGGCATATCATGCACACATTAATCATGGCAAAAATGACAAATAGCTAATTGGAGCAGCAGATCTGACAATTAACTCAATTAGCTCTCTTCCAACGACATTTCGGGCATCAAGATGAACTTAAATGAAAATTATGCAATGAGATGAAATGATCTACTCTCTGATACGAACATTTTGATATGCTATATGCCCAAAACAGACCTACGGATGCAAAGTTACGGCACGATGAAGATGGGCATATGAAACATGGAAATTTCAGGGACTTAGGGAAAAAGTCAACCTCTCTCAGATCTCAGATCTAGGGTTCGTGCACGTCCTTCGAGAATCACCAGAAAAGTCACCGGACGAGCCGCCGGAGATGAGGGAGATGGCAGGGAGGCGCGGGGCAGCGCCGGGGAAGTCGGGGGCGCTCGCCGGAGCTCCCGGGCGCGGTGTGGGCAGCCGGCCGCG
>NC_041382.1:720611089-720617636 GCF_002162155.2 Triticum dicoccoides | reverse complement strand
TGGCGGGGCGCGAGTGGAGGAGAGGGGCGGCGGAGCTGACGTGGCGGCCGCCGATTGGCCCGGGTGAGGTGGAGGGCGTGGCCGAACATGTCCGGCGGCGCGGGACGAAATGTCCGACGGCGCGCGGAGGAATTTTAGGGTTTCATCTGCGCGAATTTCGGAGGGGATCATATATATATATATATATATATATAGAGGGAGCTAGGAGAGTCCAAACGAGGTGCGGTTTTCGGCCACGCGATCGTGATCGAACGACCGAGATGATGGAGAGGGTTTTGGTGGGTTTTGGGCCAAATTGGAAGGGTGTTGGGCTGCAACACACATGAGGCCTTTTTGGTCCCTCGGTTAACCGTTGGAGCATCAAACGAAGTCCAAATGGTACGAAACTTGACAGCGGTCTACCGGTAGTAAACCAAGACCGCTTGGCAAGTCTCGGTCCAATCCGGAAATGTTTAACCCCCACACATGAGAAGAAGGTAGAAATGACCACCGGAGGAGATTGGAGCGCCGGATTGCAAAACGGACAACGGAAAAAAATGCTCGGATGCATGAGACGAACATGTATGCAAATGAAATGCACATGATGACATGATATGCAATGCATGACACGCAAGCAATGACAAGGCAACAACAACGAATGACTGGACGACACCTGGCACATCGGTCTCGGAGCGTTACACGTGAGTAGTTTACCACAGACCTATGGGTTCATAGTTAGTAGCTAGATGATTTCTTCTCTCTTTTTGATCTACAATACAATGTTCTCCTTAGTGTTCTTCGAGATCTATTTGATGTAATGACTTTTTGCTGTGTGTTTGTTGGGATCCGATGAATTGTGAGTTTATGATCAGATCTATCCATGAATATTATTTGAGTTTTCTTTGTAATCTTTTATGCATGATTGTTATAGCCTCGTATTTCTCCTTCGATTTATTGGTTTAGCTTGGCCAACTAGATTGATTTATCTTGCCATGGGAAGGGGTGTTTTGTGATGGGTTCGATCTCGCGGTGCTTAATCTCAGTGACAGGAAAAGACATGACATGCATGTATCATTGCTATTAAGGGTATCAAGATGGGATTTATTTCATCCATGAGTTTATCTTGTCTACACCATGTCATCTTGTTTAAGGCGTTGCTCCGTTCTTTCATGAACTTACTACACTAGATGCATATGCTGGATAGCGGTTGATGTGTGGAGTAATAGTAGTAGATGCAGAATCGTTTCAGTCTACTTGTCTCGGAGGTGATGCCTATATACATGACCATTGCCTTGGATATCGTCATAATTATTTGCTTTTCTATCAATTGTCCAGCAGTAATTTGTCTACCCATCGTATGCTATTTTTCTGAGAGAAGCCTCTAGTGAAAACTATGGCTCCGGGGTCTATTTTTTATCATATATTATAACCAAAAATACCTTGCTACAATTTTCTTTTATTTCTTTTCTTTTGTATTTTTGTCAGATCTATCTATCAAAAACTCTATGTTCTAATTTTGCTCATAACCGTTGAGGGATTGACAACCCCTCTACGCTTTGGGTTGCAAGTATTTGTTGTTTGTGTGCAGATATTGTTTACATAGTGTTGCTTGGTTCTCCTACTAGATTGATAACCTTAGTTTCATAGCTGAGGGAAATACTTATCTGTATTGTACTGCATCATCCTCTCCTCTTCGGGGAAATCCTAACCCAGCTCACAAGCAGCATGCACTGACTGTAGCGACTGAACCAGCCTACGCGGGCAAAGCCACCGACATGCAGGTCCGGTTAGGCTCTCGCGTGCGGGTGGGGTCACGCTGAAGTTCAACACATAAGGCTGGCCCGGACCCTCCTTTGGCCCACCCACCATAGGCACGCGTTGACTATACCTGGGTGTGCTCTCGGTCCACCCGTCATGGACTCTCCGGCCGGGTCCCCCGGGTCTGAGCCGTCAGGGTAGAGGACGGCTTGGCGACACCGCGAGAGGCTCCCGCCGCAAGCTACCTAGCAACCGACTCCCAGAAGCCTCTCTTCGCCATCGAGCAGCCCAGGAGGACAGGTACTCCAACATCTTTTATAGGAGTATATAATGGCATCTCCAATGTGGACCCTCAAACCACCCGCATATGTCCGGACCACGCGGTCGGGATGTGTTTTGACATCCTACGCGAGCCTGTATCGGCCCGGTCGGCGTCCCGGACACACTTTTCCCCGCAAACCAGAGACAAAGTGTGGGGGTGGGGGTGGGGGTTGTGAGCGTCCAGACCGCTGCCACGTCCGCTTCTGACTGCCCTAGCCCACCCAAACCTCCTCCCGCGCATGCGCACGCTTCCCGCCTGAAATGATCAGCACCGCTCCAGAGCGTCAGTGATGCATTCATGTCGGGCCAGAGTGGACGCGACCTCTCACTGCTGCCGGCATTGAAGCGGTCCACCGCCTGCGCCTCTTCCTGGTGCACGTGACTGCTCCACGTTCAAATGACACCACGATCGTCTGTCGCCCTACATTAATGATACACGGTTGCCGAGGAACCTACTCCGGCGCCACCTGTCCGTACGTCTGCCACCCACCATTACCATCCCCCGCTATATAAACTCGAGCCCGGCCATAGCCGCAGTCATCCTCCTATGGTCCCTTTATCCTCTCCGCACCATGCCCACCATGGCCTCCTCGCGCTCCAAAGCCCTCAAGGACGACATCTCGTCCGACCAAAAGAAGGAGATGGTCGCCATTGCTGCCGGCTGGTAGGCCGACAGGCAGACGGCGGTTGACAACGTCCCAATGGAGGGCGAGGCCAAGGACGAGACGATGCCACCCTCCTCACCGATGCATGCCGGCATCACCATCGACGAGGCTCGTGCCCACTATATGGACATGGTGCGGGAGGCCAAGTTCCAGGAGGTGCAGGCCGACCATGCCTATAACCTCCATCGCCTCGACGAGTACCGGCATGCGGAGGAGCAAATCGTGCCGGCATGGCCATCATGCGCGGATGTGGACGTGCTGGAGCAGGCGGCGTTGCTCGAGTCCCACCGTTCCGCCCACGACATCAGTCGCGACCGCTAATATCAGGCGAAACTGGAGGCCGCCTAGAAGGAGATGGATGAGGCAGCGAACGAGGTGTCCAGCAAGAGCAACGCCGAGGAGGACATCGCCGACTCCATCAAGGTCGCGCTCCGCTGCCACGACCACGAAGTCGGCACGTCCGCGGGCACCGTCGGCAGTGAGGAAGAGTAGTGCATGGTAGGTCGCGCCGCTCGGGTCCCAAGAAGGCCACCATTCTTCCCCTCCCGGTGAAGCCAAGCTTGGTCCGCTGAAAATCGTCAGTCGAATAGTCGCTCATGCTACGGTGGCGGAGGCTGCGGAGACAGAGCTGAGGAGTGCCGAGGTGGAACCAGAGAAGGCGAGAGCCGAAGCTTCCGTTATCGGGGCTCATGGTGGGACGTGGGGAACGGTTGCCGATGATCATTTAGATTAGGATTTAGTTAAAATTATCCAAAATGTAATGAATTTCATTCGATTTATATGAAAAATGTCCAGATTATAATGAATGTGTTTCTATTTATATGAAAATCACCCGCGTTTGCATTTCAGCTAGTCTGTTGAAATGCGGTTTGAAATGTATGCGAACAACATTGGGTGGTTGTCTCCTGCATCCGCGTCTCCGGACTGGTCCCCTACCTATGGACGGATGCAAGAGAGAATTTTGCTGGTCACCATCGGAGATGCCCTAATTCTCTGCTTCAAGAGTGTGTGTGGGTGGCTGATTGTGAATAATAATAAACTTTGGTTTGGTAGTACAAAACTCGCACGTGCTACAGCACTCCTTGGCCCCACTGGCCATTGCCGTCCAAGAGCCAAATGGGTTCCCACTGGGAACAAAAGCCCACGACTCCCCACCCCCAGATCCATCCATCTGCTGGACCATGTTGCGCTGAGTGACAGCAGTTGATCCAAATAGAAGTGATCATCAACTACTACGCACTATTAAACCCTCCCACAGTTAACCTAGTCGGTTAATTCGTCTTCAGCAATCCCGAGGCAAGATAGCAGCCTGCCTTCACCACGAGACGAAGAAGCTTCATCAAGCAAGCAAGGGCCGGCAGCCATTGACGCTTGGACAGTACGGCAGAGCCCGGCTCCTTTTCCCGTGCAGTTGCTTGGAGAATTACCTCGCTTTATCTTGAAGGTTTGATGGGTAACTTTTGCTTGGATCTTGGATTGTACTAGCGGTACAGTAACATGGGCTTATTAGCTGCTCATCGCTTTTGTGGGGGCAGCGTCGGAATTTAAAATGTGTACCACCATGGGAACGAAGAGTGGCTTGGACGTGTGAAAGGGGATAAAAAGGTACGGCTAGATCATGAGATGTTGAAATTGAGGTGTCCCTCCGTCGCATGTCGGCTTGGTCCCTACTTTTGTTTTAGTACAGCCGGGGAAATGACAGCTGGTTAATTAATAAGCAAAGTACTTCCTACGTCCCAAATTTTTTGTCTTAAATTTATATACATCCGTATCTAGACAAATTTGAGACAAGAATTTTAGGACGGAGGGAGTAATAAGTAATGTCCTCATGTCCACTATCCATTTTTGAACATGAACAATTATCAACCCCCAAAAAACATGCACCGACTTTAACTTTTTTTCCCAAGAAACACCGACTTTAACTTGTTACAAATGTATTTAAAAATACAACTCGAAAAAAATATACTTCGTCCGATCTATTATTTGTGGCTTAGACGGATGTATTAGACATATAAAAACATCCGTTTGAACGGTAAGTAATATGGATAGGAAGGAGTAAATAAATAATACAATTATTACCAATGTACTCAGTGCAGTACTCCCTCTTAAGTTAGTAAACTAATACAGTACCACTAAAAACCCAAATGATAAGAACTCCCACAGCAAATCAGACCCTGAAACGTCTGTGGACACTGACCGGTCACGTATCAAATTTGCTCATCTGCATTCAAATACCTCATTCTAGAAATTTTAAATCCATACAAAAGCATGCAATGGATAAAATCCACGTACTACGTAGATCGACTACCCTAATCCTCGTCCGATATGCCCACTATCTTCGTGCGCGGCTCTGGTACATGAGCGGCAGCCGCAGCTGCGGCTCCTCCGCGTTGGCCTCCTCATCCATCTCCGCTTCGACCTCATCGAAGAGCGTGTCAGTCGCCGCCCGTTTCTGCCGGATGAACTGGCGGTTGGCCTCCACATAGGCTTCATCCTGTATGGACTCTAAGATGGCATGCTGCTCCGCCATCTCGGTCGGTTGGGCGCCCGCGAACTTTGCTTCGTCGCCCTCCATGTTCCTACTCTGGTTGCTCTGCCTCATCCTCCTCCAGATTCACCACCTCCATCGAAGCCGGTTGTTGCTCCTTTCTCTCCTCCTCCTCCGCCTGCTCCTTCTTCAACAGCTCCGACGATTCCGGAGGCAGCCTGGCAGCGATATGAGCGACGTGTCTCGCCTGGATCTCCTACTTGATCTAGTATCAGTGCCCCGGCATGAGCATAGCATACATGGTTATCTTTTGCCGAACCATGGTGAGGCCGGAGAGCGTGGGAAGAGCTGCGGAACGAGAGAGAGGAGGTGGATGGGCTTGGGCTGGCGGCGCCGAGAGGGAGGAGGTGGATGTTGGCTAGGGTTGTGGGACGCCAGCCGACGTAAATAGCCGACTTGTCCTCGAGCGGCGACTCGGAGCGGCGCCACGCGACGTTCATCCCCCCTCCCCCCACCGAGGAGACGTCTGTTGGATCACTGGGTTTCTAGGCGATTCCGTGTGGGACCCCATCGACAATCCAATGTGACGGATGCACCCGGGCGCACGCATATCCGGCCCATGTTTGAGGCCACTTTGAGGAGCCCGTTTGGATCGTTTTTTCATGACCGGACCATCCGCCCAAGCGTTTGAGGCGGATTTGGGGCGTTCGGCTGTAGATGCTCTAAGTGACACACGTGTGACACAAAGCACTCCGGCCCTGACATTGTTTTACAACTAAGTTTGTCATCCGAAAAGAAAATTGCCATGCTTGAAAACTAAAGTTGCCACCGCGTGTCACTAAACTTGTCATATCCAAAATGTTCGGAGTTGATTTCCCCCTCTCAAATCTTTAAATTAAGAACGCGGATCAGCAGGCCTTAAACAAAGTCACTGGTACTAATCCGCGGTAGATACTCAAGAGTACTACTACTAAGACGCATACATTGAGCATTGATCCCAAAAGCAGCTACAAGTTAATGCCATTATGCCAACCTTAAACCACACCCAAAATAGAACCCAAGCAAGGAATCACCCTTTGCAAATGCGTCAAACTGTCAATCACACGCTTGCACACACACACACACACACACACACAAATCAAAAGCAAACCGAAAAAAAAAAGAGAAAAATTTAATTGAAGCACAAAAATAGCATCAAGACAAACACAGTGCTCCAGTGGCAAGCTCACACAGAAGCAGAGAAAAATTAATGTTAATCACAAAAGCTTAAGCCAAAAGGAACTCTCACTCTCACAGAGCAGACCCTAAAAGGGCCCACCACTTCCTTTCACCCCTC
>NC_041382.1:720602769-720610742 GCF_002162155.2 Triticum dicoccoides | reverse complement strand
ACCCTGTCCCCCTCCCCCCTCTTCTCCATCCCGCCGGAATCTCGGCTCCGATCCGGCGGCCCGCCCGCCACCGCCACCGACACCGGCGCACCGCCACCCCCGCCCGGCGCCGCCCCGGAAGGTCCCCCGGAGGGCGGGGGCGTCCATGGAGTCGATCATAGCGCGGGCGCTGGAGTACACGCTCAAGTACTGGCTCAAGTCCTTCACCCGCGACCAGTTCAAGCTCAACGGCCGCACCGCCGAGCTCTCCAACCTCGGTCGGATCCCTCGCTCAAACCCTCCTCGCGGATGCCAATTTCGTTCCTGCCGTCGGTGCTAACCTTTTTTCTGTCGGTTTTGGCGTGATTTTGGGGAGATGCAGATATCAATGGCGACGCGCTGCACGCCAGCCTGGGCCTGCCTCCGGCGCTCACCGTCGAACGCGCGCGGGTCGGGAAGCTCCAGATCACGGTATGGGCGCCTCATCACTTGTTTGGGTCTCACTGTCAATGGGCCGATTGTGGTGAATTATTGCTGATAATGCTATCAAGTTGGTGCTCTTGTGTCTGTCGGTGCTAGAAATCATGGTGAATCTGCGGATTCGACTGTCATTGTTCTAAATTCTAGTCGCGGGTCAGAAATTTAGACTCAAATGTTAATTCTGTCACTACTCTGTTTGGCATTGGCAGGAAACTGTGGCTCTTGTTAATTTCTTCCCTGTAGCCATAATTCTGTAACTTATAGATGGGTGGTCTCACACTTCTTGTGACATTCCAGTGAAGTCTGTTGCTTGCAGTCAACATCAACCTTATGGTCATGGGTAGTTCTGTATCACAATTGGCGGTGTATTTTCAGGTCTCACAGTTAGATTATTTTTTGTTATCATTACAGCTGCCATCGGTGTCAAATGTGCAAGTGGAGCCAATTGTGGTCAACATTGACAAACTTGATCTCGTGCTTGTAGAGAAGGACGATTCAGAAAATCTTTCCAGCCCTACCAGGTTATAATTCTTCTGGCTTGTGATTTTCTGCCATCATATGACCATTCAATAACTGATGTTCTTTTCTCAACTCATTTATTAGCAATGCGTCATCAACAGCACCAACTAAAAGCACCGGATATGGATATGCTGACAAGGTTGGCTTCATTGCACTTGATGTTCAGTAGTCAGTACATACATATTCAAAACCTTTATCTGTAAGGCCACTCAGAGCTGCTTCTGTTAAATGATGATTATACCTGTAAAAATCATCAAGGTAGTTCATGTTATCCGTTGTAACTAAATTTAATCTTTCTAGGCTTTGTGTTTCTGCTTTATGGTTTGGTTTCTCCTTTGTGTGCATGTCTGCCCCTTTTGTTTTAGTAATAATGGTAGTTTTATAATTGTATATACAACTGTTTCTGTACTATGGATCGCATGCAAATTTATCAAGCAATTTGCCCTTACAAAATCTGAAATACAAGTGGGTTTAATATGCTATACCGGGCTTAGATTGCAGATGGCATGACTGTACAAGTAGGTATCGTGAACCTGCTATTGGAAACACATGGAGGTGCTCGCCGGCAAGGAGATGCAACATGGTATGTTCTGATTACTTGTCTGCATATTCAGTTCTTCTTTTGCTGATGAAAAATGGTGGTTAACCTTTTTCTTCTGTCTTGAAATGACATTTAGGCCTTTTCTGGTGACTTATTGCGTATTCTGTTTTTTTCCTATTATTTGTTCCGTGAGTAAACTGGATGCATTGTTCAACGTGCACGGACAGCGATTTTAATTTCTAATTTCTTTTCAGGTCACCTCCGCTAGCTGCTATCACATTTCGTGATCTCGTACTGTACACAACAAACGAAAAATGGCAGGTATTCCTGCTAGATTAATGTTGCACTTGAACATGTAAAATCGTCGTTTTCGGCCACCTGATTGAAATATCATTTATACAGGCTGTAAATTTGAAAGAAGCAAGGGATTTCTCCAACAGCACAGGATTTATTTATGTTTTCAAGGTTTGATACTCTCCTAGTTTATCCCAGCAAATTAATGTCTTCTTGTGTTGTTACCTAATGTACTGGGACATAATGAATGAGGACATACTAAACGCAATTTCTGATCTCCCATATTTTCTGTCCAAATTCACAGAAATTGGAATGGCGGTCACTGTCAGTTGATCTTTTACCCCATCCTGACATGTTTGCCGATGCACGATTTAACTCTTCAAGCAGTCAAGATAACAAACGAGATGATGATGGTGCAAAGCGAATGTTCTTTGGCGGCGAAAGGTTTTTGGAAGGAATATCAGGGGAGGCTAATGTGAGTGTCTGGAATATGATTTGTCAACTTTGAGAATTTGTTAGTTGATGTTGGAAGTTCTGCCTGTCTTGGCTTGGCTTATAAATTTTGTCGAACATCAGATAACTCTGCAACGAACGGAGCAGAACAACCCACTTGGCCTGGAGGTTCAGCTGCATGTTACTGAAGCTCTCTGTCCTGCTTTAAGTGAACCTGGTAAATGGTTATTGATATTAAAGCTTTAGCTTTTCGTTCAGTTCTTGTTTGTATCAGTCACACCTGAAAACGCATTTTGTCAGGTTTACGGGCGTTTCTTCGATTCATGACTGGGGTATCTGCGTGCTTAAATAGAGGAGATTTGGACCCAAAGTCTCAACAGGTTTGTTTCTCTCATGTATTTGTTATGACTGCATTCTTTGTAGTAGGATTATCAGACATATCACATATTGATATTCTTTGCATTCTTACTCTTTTCCTTCTCCTATTTTGAACAGCATGCAGAAGCAGCAGGATCTTCCTTGGTATCCTTTATTGTAGATCACATATTCCTTTGCATTAAAGATGCTGGTAAGGACTAGCAACCAATCAACTTCCAGTATGTTATTTATAGACATCTACACTGACTTTCTCGTTAAAATTTTATTTGCATCGACAGAGTTTCAGCTTGAACTTCTAATGCAATCGCTGTTCTTCTCACGGGTACTTTTTTAGCTTGTCAATCTATCGAGTACTGTACGCTTTGCTAATTACATCATTATTTATACTTCCTTGTCAGATTTTTTTTTTGGTATCGTAGTTATCTAGTGACATGATGACAACTGTTTTTCTCATTATTTTTAAAGGCTAGCATTTCAGACGGGGAGAGTTCAAAAAACTTGTCTTGCATAAAGGTTGCTGGGTTGTTTCTGAGGTAAGATAGGTACCCTGTTTATAGTGACTAAACTATGCAAGTCATGAAGTTTATAGTAATTTACTTACTCTGTTATATTAGACGGGAATCCAGTACAATTTATATCTATGCACTGCTTATGTTACTTTGGTAATGTTAACTTCTGATATAACAGTGATAGAGATTTTATTCAAGCTATGGATATAATACTCACCTTTGCTGGGTCTCATGTATGAATATTATTTCAACACAGGGACACATTTTCTCGTCCTCCATGCACATTGATACAACCATCTATGCAAGCTGTTCCACAAGAACCCTTGCCTATCCCTGATTTTGGTGAATACTGATTATGCCTTCGCTTTTGTACTACTGCTTGTATCATATCAAGTTATCAACCATCTCTGGGCCTAATCTATTATATGTTACTTTATTATCAGGTCAAAATTTCTGTCCTCCTATCTATCCATTTGAGAATCAGTTCTTGGAATTCGCTGCTGGAATTCCTTTGTTTTCCCTTTATTGTCTCCAGACCACTCCTTCTCCATCACCTCCAAAGTTTGCTTCGAAAACAGTCATCACATGCCAGCCTCTTATGGTGTGTCTTCTTAACATTGACAGTGAAACACAATGTTCAACTTTTCTGTTTGATTAAATATTGCATGTAATTTGCATTTTAGGTGACCCTTCAGGAACAATCCTGCTTAAGAATTGCCTCATTCTTAGCTGATGGAGTTGTGCCCAATCACAGTGCCACAGTTGCTGATTCCTCAATTAACAGCCTGTCGTTTTCTCTCAAAGAGTTCGATCTATCTGTTCCGTTAGATGCTGAAGAAATTGCAAGGTGCAGTGGAACCAAGACCGCTTACTCCCAGTCATCATTTTCAGGAGCAAGACTTCATGTAGAGGACCTACACTTCTGCGAGTCACCATCAGCAAACTGTTCACTGCTAAACCTTGACAAAGATCCAGCTTGCTTCCTTCTTTGGGAATATCAACCTGTTGATGCCAGCCAGAGGAAGTGGGTTAGTAGAGCTTCTCATCTAAGCCTCTCGCTTGAAACCTCTAGTACTTCAAATGGACAGAGAGTAGTGAGGGATCCCTCTCCAAATGTGTTGAAATGTATTGAATTAGATGACATTCGATTTGAGGCAGCTATGGTTACCGCAGATGGTAGCCCTCTGTGTGATTTGCCACCCCCAGAGGGGGTTGTGAGAATTGGTGTTGCTTTCCAACAGTTCATCTCCAACACTTCAGTTGAGCAGTTGTTTTTTGTCTTAGGCCTCTATGGCTACTTTGGACAAGTTGGAGAACGAATTTCAAAGGTTAGTAAAGGTAACAAGTCTGGCAAAGATAGTGAGCCTTCAGTTGACAATCTTCAGAAAAAACTTCCCAGTGATACAGCTGTGAGCTTAACTATGAATAGTCTCCAGCTCAACTTCTTGGAACATTTGTCAGCGGGAGACATACATATGCCCTTGGTTCAGTTTGGTGGAGAGGATCTCTACCTGAAAGTTTCTCATCGCACTCTAGGTGGTGCCTTTGCAGTCACAACTAACGTGATGTGGAGAACTGTCTCAGTAAACTGTTTGGAAGGAGAAACTGCTACAATCCATGAGAATGGCACTGCCGTGATGGGTGAACATAACGTTGTGGTATGTGAAAATGGGCATCCCAAGATGAGACCGGTGTTTTGGGTTGACCATCGGAGCAAGCACCATGCTAAAGGTGCTCAATTCATTGACATAAACATCACTCATGTAATGCCTTATGACATGAGGGATATGGAGTGCCATAGCTTGAATGTATCATCGAAGGTATCTGGTGTCCGTCTCGGAGGTGGACTGAGTTATACCGAGTCTTTACTGCATCGTTTCGGTATTCTTGGACCTGATGGTGGTCCAGGGGAAGGCCTCTTGAGAGGCCTGAAGGATTTATCTTCTGGCCCACTCGGGAAACTGTTCAAACCATCTCACGTCACCGACAAGGAAGGCAAGTATCTGCAACTTTCTAGATAGTAAAAGCTCTACTTTAGTTACTATTAGTACTGAAACAATACATGGTGAAATGTTCAAGTCCTTATTTCAGATGGTGGATAAAAATCTTTGTTTCTTTTCTTGCATTGTTTGAAAAGTGTTTCTCATCCCCTTATCCCCTAATGTTACAGAAGCAAGAACCGAAGACAATGACAGCAATTCGAAGTTTGATCTGGGGGTGCCAGATGATCTTGATGTGTCAGTTGAGTTAAGAAACTGGTTGTTCGCACTTGAAGGGACAGAAGAAGTAGGAGATTGGTCTTCCCCTCGTAGTGGTGATCCTATTAGTAGGGAAGACAAATGTTGGCATACAACATTCAGGAATCTGCACTTGTCAGGCAAAAGCAGTGACCGACCTAACTTGGGAGGTGCAGAGAAGGTGTTGAACAAGAAGGCATTTCCAGTGGAGCGTTTTACGGTATATCCATGACAGCTGCACTTTTGTATTTCAATTTGGTGCTCGCCTTGTCTGTATTCTAATTGGCAGATATTTGGTGGTACCTGCAGGCTGGAATCGAAGGTTTACAGGCAATTAAACCTCGCTTGAGAAATCAACTTGTTGGAAATGGAAAATTAAATAATAGTCAGTCAGGCAGTGGATTGAACAATTCAAGTGCTATTGGTGACCAAGGTGTTGATGTTGAAGCTACCATGGTCATTGGCGAAGATGATACTGGGGAGGCCAAGTGGATGATGGATAATGTAAAGTTTTCAGTTAAAGAACCGGTAGGAACACTTCTTCCAATATTTGTCAAAAACTGTTGGGAATTTGCCGCTGTTACTATCTCAACTATTTATATCCATTTGAACGTGCAGATTGAGGCCGTGGCAAAAAGAGAAGAGCTGGAGCACCTTGCCATGATTTGCAGATCTGAAGCTGATGCAATGGGGAGGATCACTGCTGGAATTCTCCGTCTGCTTAAACTTGATAAGTCTCTTGGGCAGGGAACCATCGAACAGCTGAGGAACCTAGGTATGGAATGAACTACTGCCTCTGTTTCTGAATGTAAGATGTTTTGGCAGTTTAAAACTTTGAATTGAGCTGCCAAAATGTCTTATATTTAGGAACCGAGGGTTTACTTTACATGCCCTAGGCTTTGCATTATTTCCTGGGGTGCTTTTTTATAACAAGAAATGAGGTTGCAAGTGTCTTACAAAGCTGTGCTGCTGCAGGAAGTGGAGGCATGGACAACATTTTCTCGCCTAGCAGGTTCAGCAGGCAGAACAGTTTTGGCAGCGTAAGCACCCCTAGGACCCCCAGGACCCCAATGTTTCATACAAACACGACTACGGGGTCGAAAGAGGCCCTGGAAGCGACAATCGCTTCGCTACAGAGCGAAATTTCAGAATCCAAGGCCAGATGCGCGTCCCTAACAAGCACTGAAGATGAGAACCGTGCCGAGGACATCCGGCAGCTGACCGACAAGCTAGAGAGCATGCAGTCCCTGGTGACAAGAATGAGAACTTTGATCTGAGCTGTAAATGTGTCATTTCTTTGGAGTGTACAGGCTGGGCAAAGTGGTACAAAAGTGGGTAGCGGCTAATGCTGCGCTTTTTGCGAAATTATTCTTTTGTTTGTGTACATCTATTACATGTTCCTTGGGGTATAAAGGTGGAAGGGTGGAATAAAGGGTTTCCTGGATTATGTTTTGTAGCTGGAAGTCAGGGTGGGCAGCAACAGCAGCAGCAGAAAATTTTGTAGCTGGAAGGATGCATAAAATGTAGCGGCGTGATCAAAGTAGTCGCTAGGAAGAATCGAACTGTTATTTGTATGTATGATGATATGCACATAGTGTTTTGGCGCATCCGGTCTTTTATTTATTTTTGCTTAACATATCCACTGGAGGCCTGGAGATTGTTTTTGCGGTGTGCATAGTTAAAGTTTTGGATCAAGTTGTCATGTTGGTGATTGATGATGTTCGCCTCTTCAGGGAGGCATTCAGAGAGTAGTCCATAGTTGTGGCCACTGATCAGCCTCCGACGTTCAGTGGCCCAGGCTTCCTCTTCTTTCTTCCCCTGTAAACTCTAAAATGTACAGTTGTCCCTCTCCTATAATGCAATGACAGCTCCTGTCGGTTCGGGTCAAAAAAGTTTCGGATGTTCTTCATCACGAAATAAGAAAATTACGACGAGTTGAGAGCAAATTTCATGGAAGCATTCATTGTTCGGTTCTTTTGTCGTTCCGAATTCCCTGCTGGTAAGTGGTGTGTTTAGTCAGAAACCGGAATGTAAAATGGCCCAAAGGGGAGCATATTATCTATAGTCATTTTTTAGAAGAAGAAGAAAAGAAATGACAGCGAAAAATTCCATTTACTGATCATAACAGGCGGCCAGAAAAAATAACAGGCGGCCAGAAAAAAAACCATATTTAATGGGGAAAAAAAGCTGAAAAATCAGCTTCTATGCCGCGGCGGCATTTTCTACGGGCCAGCCCACTACTCCACGTATTCAGGGTAGCAGTTCAGTTGTTGCCTCTCTGTTAAATCGTGGGAAGGGAAGAGGGAGCCGGAGCCCGCCCATTTCTGAAACCGAACGAGGGAGGGAAGGTTGCCGGTTGCCAGCGCCCCCGGCGAGCTCGGCGAGGAGGAGGAGAGCGGCGGTTGTCCGGCGAGAGCGCACGCCGACAGTCGGCGATCGGTTCAGGTCAGCACCCCGTGGCCTTGCTCGTTAGCCGGCGCTCTTTTCTGCCGCATCCTCCACTAACTCTGACCAAGAACATCTTGCGGTGCATCAATAGTGTTATACAGACAAGGGTGCTATTCTTACTACTAGATTCTACCC
>NC_041382.1:720584681-720602184 GCF_002162155.2 Triticum dicoccoides | reverse complement strand
ATTATGGGACGGAAGGGCTAGTTACATTTGTGTTTGTCAAAGGGTTCTGGTCAGTGTCATGCTTCGGATTGTGGTAAGGGTTAGGTTGCACATTTTGATACGCGCTCGACCGCTGGTCTAGGTTTGAACTTAAACGGGGACAATGAATCTGGAAGCAAGTCTTTGTAGCGAGCAGGTAAGAAGTAGTATGAATTTATTTTGGTCCTTCAGTAGGGTAGGAGTATATTTTTGGTTGGGTATTAAATCGAAAAGTCTGTTCTTGTACGGATACAACGGTTTCTTCTTGGGCCGAAATGTGGCCACTTCTCTCGTACTGAACGGAGGTGGGATGTTATTTTCTTTACTGTGTAGCCATGGAGCATCATGTTTATGAGCAGCACGAGCAGGATGACGGCACGAAAGCGGAGGCAGAGCGCCACAAACGGTCCAAGGTCTGTGACGTACTGACAGAGCCTCCTCTTGGAGACTGAATGTGGCTTCTTTCTTGTACTGATATGGATTATTTTTCTTACTGTGCAGGCAGATATGGAGCATTCTGATGAGCAACACAAGGAGGATGACAGCATGGAAGAAGTGGAGGCAGAATTCGTTGGAGCTGACGGGTCACTCAAAAACAAGCACCAGATTCAGTCCATGGTCTGGGATGAGTTTGAGCCCATCTTTCTGGACGACAAGGTCCAGTTTGCAGAGTGCCTGAGCTGCCACTTCCTCTTCAGCTTCAACGGAGATAGCTGTCTGCGCCGGCACCTGGAATCCTGCACGGCCAAACCGGAAGCGGCGGAGAGGCCACAGAAGGATTCCTGCTTCACAGATGGTAGCAGCTCCAGTGGCGCAACCCGTCGGCCTGTTCAAGGGGTGGCAGATCATCAATCCCTACCAGCATCAGATGTTCCAAGCCTGAAGAAACAGAAGACCTCATCTATGAATATTGGGAATGATATGAGCGCCAGCAAGTTTAGTCAGGAGTCACCATATCAAGATGTGGCCAAAATGATCATACTCCATGGTTATCCTTTGTCAATTGTGGAGCATCAAGAAATGAAAAGGATTTTCAAGAGCATCAACCCTGTGGCTAACACAGTCTCCCATAGTGATATGGAGGAACATTTGTTTGATCTATTTCAGAAGGAAAAGATGAATGCCAAGGATAGAATTGCGCTTACCTCCCGGCGCGTCTCTCTGTCAGCAAGCATCTGGACTGACGATGGACCTGAGCCAACGGTAAAGTACCTCTGTTTGACAGCACATTTCATTGGCGATGACTGGAAAGTTCACAGAAGAATAATAAAGTTTGGCATGTATTGGTGCTCACCTACTAATTTGGAAAGGACCATACACTGCAAGGAGGCCTGTGTTCCACAGTCTGAAAGTGGATCTTACAATGTCATATGGGATGCGATCAGAGATTGGAATCTTGATCAGAAGATCCTGAGCTTGACTTCAGTTGGTGAAATCAAGAACGATGCGAATACCGCGAGGCTCAAGGCGATGCTCATGGAGAAGAAGTGGCTTCCCATCAGTGGCAAGCTATGCAACATCGCTTGCTTGGACAGCATGATAAACAGTGTTGTCGACGAAGGACAATCAGACATACTTCTCCTTATTGGTGATGCAGTAATGGAATTTTTTGTGGCACATGCATCTTCACCATTGCCCCAGCAGAAGCTGCTGGAGGTCATTTCACAGATGAGTTTCAAGTGTCCACGGGAAGATGCCAAGTGGTGGCACAAGTTTTATTTTAGGCTTGAACTTCTGCTGCAATTCAAGAAGTTATTTCCTGATGAAGAAGTGCTGTCTCCAGAAGATATGGGAGTTATTGAGTCCATTTGCAAGATTTTGAGAACGTTTTATCGTGCCATCGAAGTGATTTCTGGCCCAAGCTCTCCGACGGCAAACATATACTTTAGCGAGGTATGGAAAGTGAGGACTGTTCTGCAGGAAGAAGCATCAAATGAGAATGTCGAAATTGCTACATTGGTCATGGTGATGCAGCACGCGTTCGACAAGTACTGGCAGAACTCATACGTGTGGTTGTCGGTACCTGTTGTTCTAGACCCTAGATTCAAGATGAGCTTCATCGAATTCCGTCTGCGACAGGCTTACGGTGCAGGCTCAGCGAGCTACTTATCCGAAATACGCGGTGCGGTGCAGGAACTCTTCAGTGAATACTACAAACCTATGGATCAGCCAAGTGGCGCCGTTGTTTCCAGGAGTGCAGATGATAAAGATTCATTGGAAGATTGGGATGAGCATCTCAGTAGTCAGATGTCTTCAGAGCTTGATGACTACCTTGGGGAGGGCCTAGTCCCAAGAGAGGATGATTTTGACATTCTGAAATGGTGGATGGAACATGCCACCAAGTACCCCACTCTTGCAGCTATTGCGCGGGACGTCCTGGCCATGCCGGCATCTGCCGTTCACTCTGAAGCGGCATTCAGCAGCACTGGGCCGGTGATCCCGAAGCACCATAGTGCGCTGATCATCAGGACGATTGAGGCGCTCGTCTGTTCTCGAGATTGGATGAGATGAAATGGCGAAGATTCTGTAAGCCGCTCGACACAACTATCATAGATCCAGTAGCGTGATGCAACTATCTTTTGTAGAACTTTTGCATGTTCATGTAACGTTAGTAGCCTAGTTCCACAGTCAGGCTGTTCAGTTTCATGTTTGACTAGATGCTACCTTTTAAATTTGTTATTTATATGTCACGGCTACAAAACCCCATTGCAATGCAGAAGGTTGTACCAACTATCAACCTATTTTTATGTGCTAGCATGCATGATTCAGAAGAGCAACATCCTGGTGTAATCCTCAAGGATGGGGAGCCTCTGCTCATCGTCATAGCTATACATGACGCGGACCATCCTTGCAAAGTTGAGTGACGCCCGGATGAAGGTATGCGATAGTGTTGAGTTTGTCCCAGAGAAGCATTCCCTATTCAGATCCTGCCATTCACTTGCGATCATCTTCAGCATGTGCTTCTCCGCGTCACCATGAGGATTTTCTCTGTGGTACAACTCCTTGCAAGATCCGTCGAGCCCTGCTTGTGATTCATCCTGCATGGGATGAAGGCATGCCTAATTTGGTCAATGTTGATGTGGATGCACACCCGCATGGATATGTACTGAATTAATTCATGTACAATTTTTTTTACGTGGAATTCATGTACAGTTATTGGTATTGCTAATCCTGCAGTCTTATGTGATAAAGTTCTTGGTATGTTATAACCTTTGCACTGCCCATGTCGTCCCAAAGCCTCATTATCTTTGCAGTGCAGGAGATGATCCGAAGGATGCGGTCATTGTTGCCCTCTGTAAAATCATGCCCTAGCAAGAAGAAAAGATGCAGGAATACTAGTGGTGCTCCTGAAGTGACGATACCGTTTCTTAGGTAGTCCTCTGATGTAGGGGCCTGATTAGTATATAACCATTTTCCCTCGATCATGAATCCATCAAACAAAGCTGCCCACTGTAAGAGTAAAATGAAGGAAGGTAAGATGAATGCTTCTAGTGTTATTTTATTATATGTTCTCTTTGTAAATACAATAAGGTAATTAAATGGCTCGTGCATTGTAACAGGGCACAAAAACTTTCTGTGCAATCAATGTGACTTACTTGACATTTTAGTATTAATGTGATTACTTATCAAAAATGGACTTTAGCCGCTAATTCAATCAGTAGTTTTTGGCTTGCCAAAGAAAACATGATTTTATTTGATAAGCAAATAAGGCATGTGCAGTTGAGATGGTTTTCAAGGAAAACCGACGGGGAAAATTGTCAAACCCGGAAATGGAGAAGGTGTGGGTGGGGAGGGAGAGGGCAGACGAAATAAAGGAACGTAACACAAAAACTTGAATATTTTTGAAGTACGAGAGATTACTCACAAATTATATACTACACATAAATATGTGAGGTATTAGTGTTAATATATTTAGCTCCTTGGGGAAATTAAATTAAAGAAAAATGAAGAATCATTCCAGTAGACATACAGCTTGCTTGATATGAGTGATAGGGTTCAGTCCATGCTCTTTTCTAACCATAGCGGCTATATCATTTGTGACAGTGTAAAGAGCCTTGTAACATGATATCATGTAGCTCGGGAGTGAATCAACAGCAGCAGCAGGATCCCACCTGTCAAAATGTGCAATCTGTGTGTGAAACTTCTATAAGATACACTTTTATACCATGTATAAGGTCTTAACTAATCCATGAGTTTTTTATTCCATTAGCAAGGTAGATGTGATCTTGGGCATAAACAATCTCTAATATGCAATGTTTTCGCTTCATTGTATGATTATAGAATAAATAATTAGAAAACTATTAATCTATGAAGATCTTTCTCATAAAGACGCAATATTTATTTCGAATTAATCTTAAAGAAGTCTGAATATCCAGTTGGACATATATAATATGTCATTTATTTACAAAGTAAGGTGACTATATTGCTTCCCTAAAATAAATTAATCTTAATTATTATGCGAACAACAATGCAATGCTCACATTTTGATTGCCTCATTGAAAAGAGAGAGCTCATTCTGTGTGGCGACAAGATCAAAGATGTCATCCACAATGTAGACCATGGAGATGATCTTTGTGATCTCAATCCGATATCTAGAGAAGGACAAACCCTCAAGGACAGTCATGGGCCACATGTACCATTTAAGTACTTGGTCCCTCGCAGCCGGTATTTCTTTAGCCAATCCCAAATCCACCCACCATCTGTGTGAAAAGGAAGTTTTCACATAGTGAAAACCACCACTCTATTAATTGAGTGAATACATGAGCAATAAAAAAAATACTAATTAACAAAATTGGGCCAACAGTTCTACTAGCGTTTCTCTCTTATCAAGAGAGTGAGCATATTGAACATCTTCAATAAAATTAATCATGGAAGAAGAGTAGTTTATTATGTTTATATATATACCTCTTAACCTCTTTAATTTCTCTTTGATGCTGCAACTTCTTAATCTGAAACTCTGCAAGTGCCAGATTCTCAATTGATGTGTTCCTAGTGGGCAAGTTCTGGAGGTAACTCAGATGGTGCCTTGCCTTGTACTGCATCAGGCTCACATGATAGGGATGGTCTAGTGACCGCCTCACATATCTTGCAAGGCTTGGCTCCAAATACTTAATTGCAAGTCTAAGGTGCTTGGCTGAGAATTCATTTGCCTTGTACAGTGATGATTCTCCCATGTTGAGGTATGACATGTCTTGCAAGCTCAACATCCCTCTAATGTCTTTGGTGAGCCCATGGTTGAAATCACCATTATCATTTGTGAACTTCCGAAGAACATCATCTGCCATGTTGTGGAGAAGGGGTCTTTAGGCATAGGTCATACATAGTGACAACATACGTCCCAAGGGAGGTAATTATACTTTTTTTTGCGGGATAAGGGAGGTACTTATATGCTCCACAAGAAAATGCTAGAATTTATTTTAGACTTCGGCTATGAAGATTTCTTTTACAGCAAAGTTATCACATAAAATTTATTTCATAGACCAAATCGTACCGAAGCTTCCCAAATTATTGTGTTTATCTTACATGACACACTAAGATTTTCCTTTACTTACCTGCCGAAACATAATATCCAGCTTCTCTCATTAGCCTCAGTGAAAGGGTTGCATCAAGTAGATCATCACTATGAACGAGATCCACACATGCATCCATGACATTGTCGATCTCGTCTTGGAAATAATGATCGATGCAGAGGCGCTTGAGGTGATCAACAGTGGTCAACATGGCTCGTCTACTCTTCGGATGTTGATGCAATAACGCTTGAACATTCGCTAGGCTTTCCTTGTGTCACACAATGTAGCGACCAGACCTCAAACAGTCTGATCTCTGTGCTCCGGTGTCATCCCTGGATCAGTAATGCTGACACCACACAGTATTCGGAGGATTTATAGCAGAGTAGCAATCACACACTTATTACATCGAGTGTCTCAAGAGAGAGCTTATTACAATTATATGGCTTAAGGCCATCTAGTGACGATAACAGCGGAAGGCTTGGAAGATAAGTGAGTCCATCAACTCCAACGGCATCACTGAGTATAGAACCACGACCTAAAAACTCCTTAATCGTCATCTGAAAAGTCTGCAACATTAACGTTGCAGCCCAAAAACGGGTCAGCACATGGAATATGCTGGCAAGGTAACACATAGAGAATAATGAAATGCAACCGCTATACTATATGCATATTTGGCTGGTGGAAAGCTCTATGGTTACTGTTTTTGCGTAAAGCCAATTTTCCCTACTTCAAAGGAATAAAATTAATTACTATCATGGTGGTTGTTAAACATTGAGAATGGTTGACAGCATTCTCAATCCCATTTAAAAGTAACATCATTAAAACCCATCAAAATTAATTTAGAGTAACATGTTGAGATTCACATGAAAATCCAGGTACTAGATACTCAAGATGTCCATAACCGGGGACACGGCTAACCATGATTAGTTTATTACACTCTGCAGAGGTTTGCGCACTTTTCTCCACAAGACTCGATCGCCTCCGTTGGATTTCTCGCACTATAGGGCGTTTGAGAAACGGATGACCGAGACACAGTCTTTCAGAAGCGCTAGCACCTTACGACGGGTAGACCGGTACACCTACTTTCCCCTACATCTGCTAGTCTACCACTGTAAGAGTTCGCACAACTTAGTCAACTATGCCAGACCCCATATTGGCTTGTGGCTGCACACGGAAGTTTCTAGTATGAATAATCTCATGATCCCTTTGAGCCTAGGTGGCGGTCCAAAAGAAAACAGGCAAGTCCTGGTAACCCCAGGTGCCTCAATCCACCCAGATGTGTGTTAGGTTGCCACCTTAGATAAATCCTTAATTATCAATCTCACATCTGTCATGGATATCACTCACCCAATCCACGTCTACTGGCATAGCATGGCACAATAAGCAAACGTAGAAGTAACTCCCAAAGGTTTGATAAGAAACAGGTAATAGGTACTACCTCATCTACTTCCCATCCCACAATTTAATTAGATCCTAATCATGCAATGTGTGAAGATTGATCTAATGCAATAAAACTGGGTTGTAGAAAATGGTATGATCAAAGTGTTACTTGCCTTGCTGATGATCCGCGAAACCTAGAGATTCGAAGTAACAAGCGGCGCACTCCGGGTATTCTATCGCAGACAACAACAAGCATACAATAAGTACTCATCTAATGCACAGGTAAAACTCAAATAGCAGATCTAACCAGAAAGTTTAACTTAAGAACCCTGGTTGGCAAAAGAATCAAATCGAACGAAGCAAAAGAAATCAAACGGCGAAAGAAAACAACTTCGTTCTAGTAATATGGATCTAGGGCAAATTTTACAGTAGCAAAAACTTGTTTAAGTTGATTATTCGGAAAAAGGGTTTCGAGACGAAACTCCAGGCGCTTGAATCGCCTGATTCCGATAAACGAGCTAAAAGTTATACTAAAATGAAAATCGGATCAGAAATCGCGATCAGAAAATAACCGTGAAAAATCCAACGAAAAAGAAAAACGACGAACAGTTTTTTTTAAGAAAACAGCACGGAAAACGAGGCGGCGGCGAACCGCGAAAGGCGCGCAGCTCCGGCGGCGGCGGCTAAAGGCGGCGGCGGAGCGGATTAGGGTTAGGGTTTCCGGGGCTGGCGGCTGCTCTCCTCTCGGGCCGGCCTCGAGCGCTATTTAAAGGCCCGACCGGCGGTCTCCTGGCCGGTTACGGCCCGAAGTCGGTTACGCGTTTTTTTTATAATTCCGCTCGGAAGAAAAATAAAAAGAAATACTAAACGGACTCCAAAAATCACGAAATATATTTTGACGGGTTTCTAAAATCAAGCCCGATAAAGTGAACATTTATCTGAGCCCAAACTACAACTTTGAAAAACGCGCATTTTTCCTAAATTCAAATAAAAATACCGAAAAACTCCGAAATAAAACTTATTTGATTTTTTATTAAATCCTCATTATTTCTATATTTTGGGAAAGTCATTTTATTCCTGCTCTCATATTTTTGTAATAGAAATAATTGATGATAAAATAAATAAAATCAAATGATCCTGTTTACATAATTTGAAAAAAGTCAAATATGTAAATAACGAAATCCCCAACTCTCTCCGTGGGTCCTTGAGTTGCTTAGGATTTTCTAGGATCAAAACCAAAAGCAAATTAAAATATGATATGTATGACGTCCTAATGTATAACATTCCAAATTGAAAATTTGGGATGTTACAAACCTACCCCCCTTAAGATGAATCTCGCCCTCAAGATTCGGGTTGGCTAGAAAATAGGTGAGGGTGGTCTTTGAGCAAATCTTCCTCTCGCTCCCAGGTGGCTTCATCCTCCGTGTGGTGGGTTCACTGAACTTTGCAAAACTTGATAACTTTGCTGCGAGTAACTCGGCTGGCAAACTCGAGGATCTTGACTGGTTTCTCCTCATAGGTCAAATTGTTATCCAATTGAATTACTTCTAATGGTACTGTGTCTCTCAAAGGTATGTCAGCCATCTCCGCGTGACACTTCTTCAACTAAGAAACGTGGAACACATCATGCACTCATGCCAATCCTTCTGGCAATTCCAACTTGTAGGCCACTTCTCCCATATGCTCCAAAACTCGATATGGCCCTACAAATCGTGGCGCTAACTTCCCCTTAACTCCAAAGCGCTTAATCCCTCGAAGTGGGGATACTCGAAGATAAGCTCTATCTCCGACTTCGTAAACTGTCTCCTTGCGTTTAGAATCTGCGTAGCTCTTCTGCCTGGACTGGGCTACCTTGAGCCTATCGCGAATCAACTTTACCTTCTATTCAGACTCCTTAATCAGATCTGGTCCAAACAACTGGCGATCTCCAACTTTGTCCCATGACAACGGTGTCCTGCACCTCCTTCCGTACAAAGCTTCAAAAGGGGCCATCTTCAAACTGGTCTGATAGCTATTATTGTAACAAAACTCTGCATATGGCAAATTATCGTCCCAACTAGATCCATAATCTAGCGCACAAGCTTTCAGCATATCTTCCAAAATCTGATTGACTCTCTCAGTCTGTCCATCTGTCTGCGGATGAAAAGATGTACTAAATTCTAACCTGGTACCCAAAGTCTCATGCAACTGCTTCCAGAACTTTGAGGTAAACTGGGTTCCTCTATCCGATACGATGCTCCTCGGAACTCCATGCAAACATACGATCCTGGTCATGTATATCTTTGCCAACTTAGCACTGGTGTAAGTGGTCTTTACTGGGATGAAATGTGCTACCTTCGTCAATCGATCGACTACGACCCAAATCGAGTCATATCCTGAACGAGTCCTTGGTAATCCCGTGATAAAATCCATGCCTAACTTATCCCACTTCCATTCGGGTATCGGCAATGGTTGCAACAATCCTACTGGCTTCTGATGCTCTGCCTTTACTCTCTGACATACATCACAAACTGCTACATACTCCGCAATATCCTTTTTCATTCCGGTCCACCAGAAAATATCCTTCAAATCCAAATACATCTTGGTATTTCCTGGGTGAATCGAATACGGTGAATCATGTGCCTCTTGCAGAATCAACTTTCTGATCTCCGGGTCATTGGGCACGTAAACACGGTCTTCAAACCATAGGGTGTCGTGCTCATCCTCACAAAATCCTTTAGCTTTTTCCTTTGCTCAGTTTCTCCTTTATAGCGGCAATCTCTTTGTCAGTTTTCTGAGCTTCTCTGATTCTATCCATCAAAGTTGACTGAATCTCTAGTGCTGCTACATAGCCTCTCGGAACTATTTCCACACATAGTTCACGAAGATTTCCTGCTAACTCCTTGGGTATTGTCCCGTCATTAGTGTATTGACATGACTCTTACGGCTTAATGCATCACCTACTACATTAGCTTTTCCGGGATGATAATGCAATCTCATATCATAATCCTTGATAAGCTCCAACCATCTCCTTTGTCTGAGGTTCAACTCCTTCTGCGTGAAAAATGTACTTCAAACTCTTATGATCCGTGTACACTTTCCAATGAGGAAATGTCTCCATGTCTTCAGTGCATGCACTACGGCTGCTAACTCCAAATCATGCGTAGCATAATTCAATTCGTGGGGCTTCAGTTGTCGTGAAGCATACGAAACAACTCTCCCATCTTGCATAAGCACTGCTCCAAGTCTTCGACGTGAAGCGTCGCAATACACCTCATAATCCTTGGTTTGATCTGGCAAAATCAGCACTGGTGAGGTAACCAAACGTTTCTTCAACTCCTGTAAACTTGCCTCACACTCCTCGGTCCATTTGAACTTAGTATCCTTCTTCAACAACTCCGTCATCGGCTTTGCAATCTTTGAAAAATTTTCAATAAATCTCCGGTAGTATCCTGCGAGTCCAAGAAAACTCCGGATCTCTCCAACGGTAGTTGGGGCTTCCCACTTGGTCATGGTTTCAACTTTAGCGGGATCTACTGCCATACCTTCTCCAGATATAACGTGTCCGAGGAATCCTACTTCCTTCAACCAAAATTCACATTTGCTGAACTTGGCATATAATTGGTGTTCTCTGAGCTTTTCAAGTACCAAACGCAAATGCTCCTTATGCTCCTCTTCATTCTTTGAAAATACCAGGATATCATCAATGAACACTACGACGAACTTATCCAAAAACTCCATAAACACTTTGTTCATCATGTTCATAAAATAGGCAGGCGCGTTAGTCAGTCCAAATGACATAACGGTATACTCATACAACCCATATCTGGTGGTAAAAGCTGTCTTAGGAATATCCTGTTCTCGAATCTTCAACTGGTGGTATCCTGATCGCAAATCAATCTTGGAAAACACTTTAGCTCCTTGTAATCGATCAAACAAATCGTTGATCATTGGTAGTGGGTACTTGTTCTTGATTGTTACTTCGTTCAATCCTCGATAATCAACAACCATACTTAACGATCCATCCTTCTTCTCCACTAGAAGTACTGGTGATCCCCAAGGCGAAGAACTTGGGCGAATATATCCCTTATCCAGTAACTCCTTAATCTGCTTCTTAATTTACACCAAATCTTTTGCTGGCATCCTATATGGTCTCTTTGATATTGGCCCAGTGCCTGGCAATAGCTCAATCAAAAACTCAATGTCTCTATCCGGTGGCATGCCTGGCAACTCTTCGGGAAATACATCTGGAAAATCCTTTACCACTGGTACTTCCTCCTGCACAACTCCTGATAAGGAATTTACTTGTGTCCTGTTTGGCGCATGCCGGGATACATACTTGATCCTTCTTCCTTCTGGCGTTGTGAGCAAAATTGTCTTACTGGCGCAATCGATGTTTCCCCCGTACATCGACAGCCAATCCATACCAAGAATCACATCCAGACCTTGGGATTCCAAAATAATTAAATCCGTTGGGAAAACATGCCTTCCTATACTTAAGGGCACTTGAAAACATCCTTGACTGGCCATGTACTCCGCTCCTGGTGAGCTTACTAGCATAGGTGTTTTAAGAATCCTAGTGGGCAAACTATACTTTTCCACAAATCGCCTTGATATATATGAATGCGATGCACCCGTATCAAAAAGAACGAGTGCAGTAAATGACTTAACCAAAAACTTACCTATTACTGCATCGGGCTGAGCTTCAACCTCCTCCACATTAACGTGGTTCACCTGTCCCCTGTTGAAAGGGTTCGGCTTCTTTCCAGAACTTCCATTTCCGTTTTGTCCTTCAGGACAGTCATTTGCATAATGTCCTGACTTCGAACACTTATAGCAAGTGACGTGGCTCAAATCCTTCTTGGCTGGGGTTGATGGGGTGCTGCGGTTCTGTCCATTACTTTCTCCATTCCCATTACCATTTTTGGTGCCATTGTGATTGTGCGAGCTACCTACTCCATGGGTATGCTAAAAATGTCCTCCTGGTCTAGGGGTAAAACGAGGCTTCTGCTGAGCTCCTGAATTATACTTTCCTTGTCCATACTTCCTCTTGCGGTTCTCAATTTGCTGCTGCTTCCCTTCAATCATAAGAGCATGATCTACCAACTCCTGGTAGTTGTTGAAGGTGGCTACCATCAACTGCATGCTCAATTCATCATTCAGTCCTTCCAGGAATTTCTCCTGCTTAGCTACATCCGTAGCAACGTCATCTGGGGCATAACGTGCTAGCTTACTAAACTCCCCCACATACTGGCCAACTGTCTGTCCTCCTTGGCGCAAGTTATGAAACTCATGCTTCTTCATGTCCATTGCTCCTGCTGAAACATGGGCAGTACGAAAAACTTACTGAAACTGGTCCCATGTGACAGTGTCGACTGGGAAGGTGGCTGTGAAATTCTCCCACCAAGATGCTGCTGGTCCTTCTAACTGATGTGCGGAAAACTTCACCTTCTCCACATCTGTGCATCCTGCTGCGGTCAACTCCCTAGATATCTTGCGGAGCCAATCATCTCCTACTATCGGCTCGGTGCTACTGGAAAACACCGGCGGATTCAGCCTAAGAAAACAGGCTAAGTGGTCAACAGGTGGTGGTGGTGATGGTGGGTTGTTGTTGTTGTTCCCCTGATTCTGATTCTGAACTAGCAACTGCATCAAGGTGTTCTGCTGCTGGATCAACTGGGTGAGCTCCGGAGGAAAGGTAAATCCGGGGTCACGTCTCGAAGGCATCTGAGGGTTTAGAAAGGATGAGATATAAGAATAGAGGGGGTCTAAAGAGAAAACACTACCCATATGCACATGATGCAAAAGCACACAATTCACTTCAATCAATCAAACACAGGCATACAATCGATCTAACTATCGCAAAAAGTGCTCGGACTACTATATTTACATGGTGGACTACTACTACTGATGAGGTGGTCTACTAGAAATATTCTACTGATACCATCTCTGTAGCGACCAGACCTCAAACAGTCTGATCTCTGTGCTCCTGCTTCATCAACATAGACATCATCGCTACTATCTTGTTCCGAGTTGGTGGCATCGATGGTGATGTAGTCTTCCGGGCTAATCTCCTTGGGTTCTTCTTCTTCATCTATTGGTGTCGGGCCTCCCATAAATATTCCAATCTTCTTGAGCAGATCGTCATTCTTCTCCACCAATACTTCAATTTCTTCTTCATAATCTTCGCGTGTAGCCTTGAGTTCTTCCTCCAGTTTCTTGATTCTAGTCTTACCCTCTTCAGATCTATCATGTCGGCGCACATCTGATTCTCCTGTCGTCGAATGTGCTGGTTTAACTCCTGAATAAAAGCTGCAATTGATCTATCCTTCCTGGTGCTGATCATCTCCCAGTGTTCATCTCGGCGCCCACAAATCTGGTAGATAGTATCCTTGAGATCCTTGCGGTAGACTTCTCCAATACGTCCCATGGCAATGTGAGCTGCCATGCTCTTTCCTAGACTCCAAGTTGGTGCATCAAAAGAAAACTCTATGGGCTCAGTGACTGGCATGAACGTCCTTCCTGGAACTTGAACTTGAATCATCCAGCACTCTTCTTCAGGTAAAATGGCGTTGTAGGTTCCCGTGAAGCTTGGTATTCCTATGTTCAGGTATCTAGTGACTTCCTTCAAGTGGCGTCCAAAGGGTGTATCTTCATCCGGTTGGGTGAACTTGTTCCTTGCATCCGCCATCCTAAAGAGTAGAAAAGATGAGAAGTCAGAAGAGAAGAGAGTGAGTAGTGATCTAGGTCTTTAGCTTAGTGGTCGTGTCCTACAGTCAGCGTGTGCTCTGATACCATCTCTGTAGCGACCAGACCTCAAACAGTCTAATCTCCGTGCTTCGGTGTCATCCCTGGATCAGTAATGCTGACAGCACACAGTACTCGGAGGATTTATAGCAGAGTAGCAATCACACACTTATTACATCGAGTGTCTCAAGAGAGAGAGCTTATTACAATAATATGGCTTAAGGCCATCTAGTAACGATAACAACAGAAGGCTTGGAAGATAAGTGAGTCCATCAACTCCAACGGCGTCACTGAGTATAGAACCACGACCTAAAAACTCCTTAATCGTCGTCTGAAAAGTCTGCAACATTAACGTTGCAGCCCAAAAATGGGCCAGCACATGGAATATGCTGGCAAGGTAACACATAGAGAATAATGGAATGCAACCGCTATACTATATGCATATTTGGCTGGTGGAAAGCTCTATGGTTACTGTTTTTGCGTAAAGCCAATTTTTCCCTACTTCAAAGGAATAAAATTAATTACTATCATGGTGGTTGTTAAACATTAAGAATGGTTGACAGCATTCTCAATCTCATTTAAAAGTAGCATCATTAAAACCCATCAAAATTAATTTAGAGTATCATGTTGAGATTCACATGAAAATCCAGGTACTAGATACTCAAGATGTCCATAACCGGGGACACGGCTAACCATGATTAGTTTATTACACTCTGCAGAGGTTTGCGCACTTTTCCCCACAAGACTCGATCGCCTCCGTTGGATTTCTCGCACGACAGGGTGTTTGAGAAACGGATGACCGAGACACAGTCTTTCAGAAGCGCTAGCACCTTACGACGGGTAGACCGGTACACCTACTTTCCCCTACATCTGCTAGTCTACCACTGTAAGAGTTCGCACAACTTAGTCAACTATGCCAGAGCCCATATTGGCTTGTGGCTGCACACGGAAGTTTCTAGTATGAATAATCTCATGATCCCTTTGAGCCTGGGTGGCGGTCCAAAAGAAAACAGGCAAGTCCTGGTAACCCCAGGTGCCTCAATCCACCCAGATCTGTGTTAGGTTGTCACCTTAGATAAACCCTTAATTATCAATCTCACATCTGTCATGGATATCACTTACACAATCCACGTCTACTAGCATAGCATGGCACAATAAGCAAACGTAGAAGTAACTCCCAAAGGTTTGATAAGAAACAGGTAATAGGTACTACCTCATCTACTTCCCATCCCACAATTTAATTAGATCCTAATCATGCAATGTGTGAAGATTGATTTAATGCAATAAAACTGGGTTGTAGAAAATGGTATGATCAAAGTGTTACTTGCCTTGCTGATGATCCGCGAAATCTAGAGATTCGAAGTAACAAGCGGCGCACTCCGGGTATTCTATCGCAGACAACAACAAGCATACAATAAGTACTCATCTAATGCACATGTAAAACTCAAATAGCAGATCTAACCAGAAAGTTCAACTTAAGAACCCTGGTTGGCAAAAGAATCAAATCGAACGAAGCAAAAGAAATCAAACGGCGAAAGAAAACAACTTTGTTCTAGTAATCTGGATCTAGGGAAAATTTTACAGTAGCAAAACTTGTTTAAGTTGATTATTCGGAAAGAGGGTTTCGAGACGAAACTCCAGGCGCTTGAATCGCCTGATTCCGATAAACGAGCGAAAAGTTATACTAAAACGAAAATCGGATCAGAAATCGCGATCAGAAAATAACCGCGGAAAATCCGACGAAAAAGAAAAACGACGAACATATTTTTTTAAAGAAAACAGCATGGAAAACGAGGCGCCGGCGAACCTCGAAAGGCGCGCAGCTCCGGCGGCGGCGGCGGCCTGCGGCGGCTAAAGGCGGCGGCGGAGCGGATTAGGGTTAGGGTTTCCGGGGCTGACGGCTGCTCTCCTCTCGGGCTGGCCTCGAGCGCTATTTAAAGGCCCGACCGGCGGTCTCCTGGCCGGTTACGGCCCGAAGTCGGTTACGCATTTTTTTTAATTCCGCTCGGAAGAAAAATAAAAAGAAATACTAAACGGACTCCAAAAATCACGAAATATATTTTGCCGGGTTTCTAAAATCAAGCCCGATAAAGTGAACATTTATTTGGGCCCAAACTACAACTTTGGAAAACGCGCATTTTTCCTAAATTCAAATAAAAATACCGAAAAACTCTGAAATAAAACTTATTTGATTTTTTTATTAAATCCTCATTATTTCTATATTTTGGGAAAGTCATTTTATTCCCGCTCTCATATTTTTGTAATAGAAATAATTGATGATAAAATAAATAAAATCAAATGATCCTGTTTACATAATTTGAGAAAAGTCAAATATGTAAATAACTTAATCCCCAACTCTCTTCGTGGGTTCTTGAGTTGCTTAGGATTTTCTAGGATCAAAACCAAAAGCAAATTAAAATATGATATGCATGATGTCCTAATGTATAACATTCCAAATTGAAAATTTGGGATGTTAAACACAAAGAGCAAACTTCTTTAAAAAAATACATAATTTACAAAAGTGCAGTAGATATCATATATTATCTCAATTGTAAGTAGATGACATTGTAAAAAAAGCATGCACCAAAACTTCTCCAGCTTTGACTATTAATATAAAAAAAATACTCAGGTTGGCCAGGCGATAGCACTTACAATAATTAGTTTTTTCAATAAAAATACTTTTATGATACCTTAGGTTTTTATTCTATTAACATATTATGAGAATTAACAATCAAAGACATATGCATATAAAAAATTGTGCTCATTCAGAAAATATGTCAATAATTTGTGAATCAAGTACACATCTTCTGTTTCTCATCAGTTCCGGAGTAGGTGTCACCAGTGGCGGAGCGTGAATAAAATATTCGGAGGGGCCACATGACGGTATATGGCTTAGAAAAGGCTAGGATGATCAGAGACGCCGGATGATTAGTAGAGCAATTAGCAGATAAGTAAGTGTTTTGGTAAATTTTCCTCTTGGAAGGGGGGGGGGGCAGGGCCCGGAATTGTCCCCACTACGCTCCGCCACTAGGTGTCACTCTAGGATGTTACACAAACAAACAAAAGTTATCTTGAAAAAAAAATCATCAACTGCTAGCTTGAGGTTAGGAGATTCTTTTGGTGGAATGTGACGTTCATGTTGACAACGAGACATTCGTGGTGGAACTGAAAGAGCTAGCCTCGGCACTATCTTTGAAATCTACCCCAAGGTAGCTAGAAAACGGAGGTAAACATGCATGCTAATTTTAATCATATTTTAGGTTGAATTTTGACCATGATTTGACTAAAAAAATATAAGTTATATGTCACAAAATGTTATACTGTTAGATTCATACTTGCAAGAAGTTCCGTGGTATTATTTTTGTGACATACGACATATATGTTGCTGAAAACTATTATTAAAATTTGAGTCAAAATACGAGTGAGACTAATAAACCAAACGGAGGAGGTAAAAAAAATGAAGCGACTGTATCTCACGTGCTTGTACAACGTGACCGGTTAAGCAATACTAATACTAATTGTTGTGATCCAAGAACTATACCGCAACAATATCTATACCTGCAAGTCAAAATCGTGCAACAGCTCATGAGACGCAGGCTCCCACCCAGGATATATCCCCGACGAAGGGCGGAAGAAGCCACGGTTGCGACTGGTCTGGCCAGCATTCCCGGCCACCGGTGAAGCCGAATGGAGCAGTGGCTTAACGGAGCAGAAGGAGAAGAAGGTAGGCGCAGCAGCCATCAGTTTCTTAATGAATGGTAGTCGGCTAGCTAAGTGTGGCGTCTCACGTACGGATGATAACTTACTAGCCTGGATGATAGGAGATGAGCATGTGCAGCAGCTATGCTTTATGGATGGATGAAGGATGA
>NC_041382.1:720501160-720584196 GCF_002162155.2 Triticum dicoccoides | reverse complement strand
CATCGTTGCTGTTGTTGTTGTTTTTTTCCCGAAAACAAAAATAACACCCCAGCCCTCATGATTGATCAATAATTGGAGTTATGAGTTTGGATCAATAATTGAAGTTATGAGTTTGTCATAAGTCAATCTTTTTAAAATTTGATCAAGCCTATAGAGACATATATTGACATCTAGAACACCAAATTAGTTTCATGAAATTCTTTATTTATGAAATATATTTTTGTAATATGTATCTAGTTTTGTACAGGTCTTACCATATCTTTCTTGATACTTAGGCCCTGTTTGGTTCAGTTTTTATCGACGGATTCCGCTGCCGCGCAACATAATCTGAACCAAAGGGCGAACCCAGCAGAATCCGATTTCAGAAGTCCGCTGCCAAAATCTGAACCAAAAGCGGAAGCAGCCCAGGACGTGCTTTCACAGGGCCTAACCAAACAGGGCCTTAGTCAAACTTCAGTTTTATTTCAATAGTGCAAAATATATATAGTACAAAAATATAGGGAACGAGTCCATTAAGTTTCATAAAGAATCTCATAAGATAAACATAGAACTTCAATTATTTTGAAACAGAGGAAGTAGTTACTAGCAACAAGTCCATTAAATTTACTCAGTCCCCTCACGCATGTCATCTTGTTATAAGCGCGTCTAGTTTATCACGTACGCTCTTTGCCCCGAATTACTTGTTGCTCAGATGAATGTATCTAACACCCCGATGTGCATATGAATGCATGTATGTATGATTGTGCTTAAAAAGGCCAGACCAATATTGCATCATGGTGCACACGTACACTTTATCCCTCTGCAGTCGCAACTTGCTACATCCACACATGTGCGCATATTATATATTTATATATGTATGTCTCATGTAGCTTTTTCGATATATTTATATATGTATGTCTCATGTAGCTTTTTCGATAAAAACGTCTCATGTAGCTATACAACAAAAGAACCTGAGTACCTCTTGGAGAGAATTTGGTTGTCAGTGGAGTATGGAAAAGTCTACCGATGGGTGAGTTCTCGATGGGTTGCTATTGCCTAGTACTCTCGAGTCATGACAATGTATTTTTTTTCTTCCGAGGGAACGAGTCATGACAATGCAGGTGATTAGAGCATCTTCAATAGTTGTCCTATAAAAGGGAATCAAAACTTGTTGTAAAACTTAGGGTAAAAAAAGAAGCCTTTTTAGGGCATGAGAAAGAGTGTCTCAAGAGATGCTCCAAAATAGGGCACCCAAAACATCAAACTCCTTCAACAAAACGAATATCCAAATAGGGCTTGAAGCTGCATCGATCCATACTCCAGTGAGTGATTGCTGTGTGAATTGGGACTGTACCATCCATAGTTGTTGTTTTTTTGTCCCGAAAACAAAAATAACACCCCAGCCCTCATGATTGATCAATAATTGGAGTTATGAGTTTGTCATAAGTCAAACTCGTTTATATTTGACCAAGCCTATAGGAACATATATTGACATCTAGAACACCAAATTAGTTTCATGAAATTATTTATTTATGAAATATATTTTTGCACTATATGTATGTAGTTTTGTACAAGTCTTACCATATTTTTCTTCATAGTTAGTTAAACTTCAATTATATTTCAATAGTACAAAATATATATAGTACAAAAATATAGGGAACGGGTCCTTTAAGTTTCATAAAGAATCTCATAAGATAAACATAGAACTTCAATTATTTTGAAACGGAGGAAGTAGTTACTAGCAACAAGTCCATTAAGTTTACTCGGTCCCCTCACGCATGTCATCTTGTTATAAGCGCGTCTTGTTTATCACGTACGCCCTTTGCCCCGAATTACTTGTTGCTCAGATGAATGTATCTAGCACCCCGATGTGCATATGCATGCATGCATGTATGATTGTGCTTAAAAAGACCAGACCAATATTGCATCATGGTGCACACGTACACTTTGTCCCTCTGCAGTCGCAACTTGCTACATCCACACATGTGCGCATATTATATATTTATATATGTATGTCTCATGTAGCTTTTTCGATATATTTATATATGAATGTCTCATGTAGCTTTTTCGATAAAAACATCTCATGTAGCTATACAACAAAAGAACCTGAGTACCTCTTGGAGAGAATTTGGTTGTCAGTGGAGTATGGAAAAGTCTACCGATGGGCGAGTTCTCGATGGGTTGCTATTGCCTAGTACTCTCGAGTCATGACAATGTATTTTTTTCTTCCGAGGGAACGAGTCATGACAATGCAGGTGATTAGAGCATCTTCAATAGTTGTCCTATAAAAGGGAATCACAACTTGTTGTAAAATTTAGGGTAAAAAAAGAAGCCTTTTTAGGGCATGAGAAAGAGTGTCTCAAGAGATGCTTCAAAATAGGGCACCCAAAACATCGAACTCCTTCAACAAAACGAATATCCAAATAGGGCTTGAAGCTGCATCGCTCCATACTCAGTGAGTGATTGCTGTGTGAATTGGGACTGTACCATCCATAGTTGTTGTTTTTTTGTCCCGAAAACAAAAATAACACCCCAGCCCTCATGATTGATCAATAATTGGAGTTATGAGTTTGTCATAAGTCAAACTCGTTTATATTTGACCAAGCCTATAGGAACATATATTGACATCTAGAACACCAAATTAGTTTCATGAAATTATTTATTTATGAAATATATTTTTGCACTATATGTATGTAGTTTTGTACAAGTCTTACCATATTTTTCTTCATAGTTAGTTAAACTTCAATTATATTTCAATAGTACAAAATATATATAGTACAAAAATATAGGGAACGAGTCCATTAAGTTTCATAAAGAATCTCATAAGATAAACATAGAACTTCAATTATTTTGAAACGGAGGAAGTAGTTACTAGCAACAAGTCCATTAAGTTTACTCAGTCTCCTCACGCATGTCATCCTGTTATAAGCGCGTCTAGTTAGCACGTACGCCCTTTACCCCGAATTACTTGTTGCTCAAATGAATGTATCTAGCATCCCGATGTGCATATGCATGTATGTATGTATGATTATGCTTAAAAAAAGAGAAATATTGCATCATGGTGCACACTACGCTTTGTCCCTCTGCAGTCGCAACTTGCTACAGCCACACATGTGCGTATATTGTATATTTATATATGTACGTCTCATGTAGCTTTTTCGATAAAGAAGTCTCATGTAGCTATACAACAAAAGAACTGAGTACCCCTTGGAGAGAATTTGGTTGTCAGTGGAGTATGGAAAAGTTTACCGATGGGCGAGTTCTCGATGGGTTGCTGTTGCCTAGTACTCTCGAGTCATGACAATGTATTTTTTTCTTCCGAGGGAACAAGTCATGACAATGCAAGTGATTAGAGCATCTTCAATAGTTGTTCTATAATAGGGCATCAAAACTTGTTGTAAAATTTAGGGTAAAAAAGCCTTTTAGGGCATGAGAAAGAGCGTCTCCAAGAGATGCTCTAAAATAGGGCACCCAAAACATTAAATTCCTTTAAAATAATGAATATCCAAATAGGGCTTGAAGCTGCATCGATCCATACTCCAGTGAGTGACTGCTGTGTGAATTGGGACTGTACCATCCACCGTTGTTGTTTTTTTGTCCCGAAAACAAAAATAACACCCAGCCCTCATGATTGATCAATAATTGGAGTTATGAGTTTGGATCAGTAATTGAAGTTATGAGTTTGTCATAAGTCAAACTTGTTTATATTTGACCAAGCTTATAGAAACATATATTGACATCTAGAACACCAAATTAGTTTAATGAAATTATTTATTTATGAAATATATTTTTGTACTATATGTATCTAGTTTTGTACAAGTCTTACCATATTTTTCTTGATAGTTAGTCAAACTTCAATTATATTTCAATAGTACAAAATATATATAGTACAAAAATATAGGGAACGAGTCCATTAAGTTTCATAAAGAATCTCATAAGATAAACATAGAACTTCAGTTATTTTGAAACAGGGGAAGTAGTTACTAGCAACAAGTCCATTAAGTTTACTCAGTTTCCTCACGCATGTCATCTTGTTCTAAGTGCATCTTGTTTAGCGCGTACGCCCTTTGCCTCGAATTACTTGTTGCTCAAATGGATGTATTTAGCACCCCGATGTGCATATGCATGTATGTATGTACAACAATAGAACCTGACTACCTCTTGGAGAGAATTTGGTTGTCAGTGGAGTATGGAAAGGTCTACTGATGGGTGAGTTCTCGATGGGTTGCTGTTGCCTAGTACTCTCGAGTCATGACAATGTATTTTTTTTCTTCCGAGGGAATGAGTCATGACAATGCAGGTGATTAGAGCATCTTCAATAGTTGTCCTATAATAGAGCATCAAAACTTCTTGTAAAATTTAGGGTAAAAAAGCCTTTTAGGGCATGAGAAAGAGCGTCTCCAAGAGATGCTCTAAAATAGGGCACCCAAAACATCAAACTCCTTTTAAGAAAACGAATATCCAAACTACTTCAATCTCACATTGCATGCTTTAATTCAAACTTTCAAACATGTAAAGTTTAAACATACAACTAGGTAAACCTCTAAACACTCAAACGTTTAGACTAACCGAAGCAGTACGAACATGGAGTGCAAGAGTAAAAGCCAAAAGCCAAAATGTGTGCTACTAGAAGTTTACGTGCTAGTCCCGGGGCAGTTCAAACTATTGAGTTAGGGTAGTCCACTGTTCATTTAGGAGTTCAAACAACAAAAGTTTCGATATCATTTTTGGCATTTTAGAAAACTGCTCTTAAACGGCGATGATCATTTTAAATAATATTCTAAATCTGGTCCGAGAAGTTAATTATTCAAAGCTAAAACAAAAGAGGTTCATAATAATTGAAAAAATGGTGTGAAGTTCAAATTAATATGAACGAGCTCTTTGTGTTTTAAAAAGTATCAAAAAGCCACGTGAAAAACAAATCAAAGTTCACCGAATAAAAAAACAATTACACGAGAAAGCCTAAAAAGTTCGCGGAACACAAATCCGAGAGTATGGGGACGAAAAATATGAAAAATTTAAAATAAAATAAAGTCCATGATGATTTTTTTATGGTTTAGATGCAACACCTAGAGAAACTCAAACAATATTAATGAAAACAAACTTGGTAGTTGAAAAAAACATTTGAAATTTCACTAGACAAAAATACAGAAGCTCATAGTTGTAAAAAGTAAACGGAAGTTCAGAAACAATTGAGGCATCCCGTCGAGATGCATACGATAATGCTGATTATAGAAGAACCAAAATAAAACAAGAGCTCAACCATACGATTTATGTGTGTAGGTGCGGGGAAAAGTGTAAAATGAGGATGGGCTAATTGGAGGTCATTTTAGAAAAAACATATTTTCCATATCACATTTCTTTTGAGAAAAACACAAATGCATAGTTTATAACACGTTCAAGGTAACTTTCATAACAATATACTCTACTTTCATACGTGGTGTAGACAAAAAAAACAAATACATGCATGAAAATTGGTCTCTTTTTTTGTTGTCGGGCCGGGATTTTGTGTGTGTGTGTGTGTGTGCAGCCTGCAAATCATAATATTTTTTGACGGAATTTTACAGATCCGCTGCGGATATGTATAAGTTTTCACAGATTTGTTTTTGGATTATTTTTTAAAAAAACTTGATTTTTTGAATATATCGTTTTCGAGCTATCGGCATCTAGGTAGCTTGTGTAGGTTGAGAGCCTGCGGCTGATATTGCAGTTTGTTCGTGGCCAAGCAACCATCCGATGGAGCTGTTTCACCTCGCAGCGCGAGCGAGCGACGGGTCTCGTTCGGCGTACGCGCAACCGGAGTCACCATCAGAGAGCACGTTTGCTACGTGCGCCGGTACGTTCCCTGGCCTGATACGCCGCAGGGGGGTCTCACGTTGCGGCCTCGAGGGCACATGAATGTTCTCTCTCAATCTTCTGTCCGCGGGGAGACACATGGATAGTCTCTTGGTGGGTTACGTGCGCACGGGGTCCTCTTGTCTCCGATACGCCGGAGTGGTCGATTCCTCGAGGACACAGGAAAAGTCTCTTGATGGCCAAGTTCTTGCGCGGTTACCATCTGACAATCAGATCGAGTCTAAGCCCGTACGCAGTACTAGTGTACTGCTGATTAGGATTTAGGTTACGGCGAGACCCTGCCCGCCACAGGAACAGCAGCCAGGAGTTGGCTGCTGCCTTGTCAGTCGGGTCACGGAATCTGTTCAGGCAGACCTCGAAATCGTTACAGATGTTCCTATTAGTGACTAGGGGAGAGTGAACTTCGTTTCAAAATACAACATCGTTTCTAAAGTCCCAAATTTTCCACAAGATCATAAGGAGAACTTCAGGCCACACACGGCCATCCAGGGCGGCAGGAGCTTGCAGCAGCCAAAGGTCTTGAAACCTCATGGTGGGGATTAATCTCAACCTTTCCCAAGTCCGAGTCGCATGCGGACAGCCGAGGAAAAGATGGTAGGTGTCCTCGGAGGGGCCGCCACAACGCGGACATACGGCATCGGGGGAGATCTTTTTGTGGAACAAGTTGCACTTGGTGTTGAGACGCCCTCTGAACACCGGCCAAGCGAAGATTTTGATCTTGTGGGGGGCCCTCGACCTCCAAATCAGAGAGGCATGATCGTCGTCGACCTCTTCGTGGAGCAGAAGTCCGTAGGCTTTCTTGGAGGAGAAGCCTGTGCCATGCGTCAAAAACCGTTCGTCCGGAGCATCAGTCAGCTGAAAGTACTGCAACAACAAGGAGAGAGCAGCAAGCTCGCGCGTAGCGGGCGTGGTTAGCCTGTTCACCAGGTTTGCCTGCACCCCATACTACATGATGTGCACCATAGGGATGTGTGTATTTGTGGAGTGAGAGTAGAGACTTAGGAAGGTAGTTGCGAGTGGGATGGCTTGAAGCCAGGAGTCTAGCCAAAAAAAGTCTTTTGACCATTGTTTGTGAGTACAAAGGTGATGGAAAGCAGTTTGTGAAGCTGTGTTTGAATGAATTTTGTTAGAAAGGAGGGGTTTGAACATGTGGCTATATGGGGTAGGCTACAGAGGTGCTGTGTTTCAAGCCAGGTGATCCAAGGTATCGGGGTGGAACTGCTGTTGTGGTGTAGGTATTTAAAAGCAAACTTCATAAGCAGACAATCATTCTGGACATCTAAATTTTTGATGCCTAGACCACTGAAAAGCTTTGGTTTGCAAACGTTTTTCCAAGCAATTAAACATCTGGAGCCGGTGCACGTTTCCTCCCCAGCCCAGAAGAAGGCTCTACGGATGGAGTCTAACAATTTAATGACCTTTTTTTGGCAGCTTGAAGACGGACATAAAGTACGTAGTCAGGGAGTCGAGGACTGAGGAAATGAGGACAAGACGACCTGCACGATTGAGCAGTTTTGCACACCAGCCAGGTAGAAGACTTTTGCAGGAAGAGATGATTGGCTAAAAGGCCGAGGGTGGTAGTTTGTGCGGTGAGAGAGGAAGGCCTAGGTAGGTTTGAGGAAAGTTGGCGGTCGCACATCCCAGAGATTAGGCTATTAGATCAGAGATGGTGGGATCGACATTCATAGGAACAAGCGTTGTCTTGGAAAAATTAATGCATAAGCCCGTTTCCCATGCGAAGTCATCAAGGATTTTCTTAAGAGCTTGTGCGGCCGCAATTGAGGCGTGGGCGATGATTAGCGTGTCATCTGCGTACTGAAGCACGGTCGGGGGGAGGTCAGGGTAGACAGGATGATGGAGAACACTTCCATCAATGGCGGCTGAATGCACAATCATTTGTTGGAGAACGCTAGCTACTATGATGAAGAGGTAGGGTGAAATGGGGTCACCTTGCTGCATGCCATTCCTGCATTGTATCCAACTACCAGGGATACCGTTTAGAGAGATAGCAGTTTTTTCCAGAGGTTAGGAGTGAAGGAAATATGCCCTAGAGGAAATAATAAAGTTATTATTTATTTCCTTATATCATGATAAATGTTTATTATTCATGCTAGAATTGTATTAACCGGAAACATAATACATGTGTGAATACATAGACAAACAGTATGTCACTAGTATGCCTCTACTTGACTAGCTCGTTGATCAAAGATGGTTATTTTTCCTAACCACAGACATGAGTTGTCATTTGATTAACGGGATCACATCATTAGGAGAATGATGTGATTGACATGACCCATTCCATTAGCTTAGCACCCGATCGTTTAGTATGTTGTTATTGCTTTCTTCATGACTTATACATGTTCCTATGACTATGAGATTATGCAACTCCTGTTTGCCGGAGGAACACTTTGTGTGCTACCAAACGTCACAACATAACTGGGTGATTATAAAGGAGCTCTACAGGTGTCTCCAAAGGTACATGTTGGGTTGACGTATTTCGAGATTAGGATTTGTCACTCCAATTGTCGGAGAGGTATCTTTGGGCCCTCTCGGTAATGCACATCACATAAGCCTTGCAAGCATTGCAACTAATGAGTTAGTTGCGAGATGATGTATTATGAAACGAGTAAAGAGACTTGCCGGTAACGAGATTGAACTAGGTATTGAGATACCGACGATCGAATCTCGGGCAAGTAACATACCGATGACAAAGGGAACAAAGTATGTTGTTATGTGGTCTGACCGATAAAAGATCTTCGTAGAATATGTGGGAGCCAATATGAGCATCCAGGTTCCGCTATTGGTTATTGACCGGAGACATGTCTCGGTCATGTCTATATTGTTCTCGAACCCGTAGGGTCCGCACGCTTAACATTACGATGACAGTTTTATTATGAGTTTATATATTTTGATGTACCGAAGTTTGTTCGGAGTCCCGGATGTGATCGCGGACATGACGAGGAGTCTTGAAATGATTGAGACATAAAGATTAATAAATTGGACGGCTATATTCGGACACCTGAAGTGTTCCGGGTGATTTCGGAGAAAACCGGAGTGCCGGAGGGTTACTGGAACCCCCGGGAGAAGTAATGGGCCTTATGGGCCCTAGTGGAGAGAGAGGGGCGGCCAGGGTGGGCCGCGCGTCCCCTCCCCCTCTGGTCCGAATTGGACTAGGAGAGGGGAGGGGGGCGGCGCCCCCCTTTCCTTCTCCCTCTCCCCTTCCTTTCCCCCTCCTAGTAGGAGTAGGAAAGAGGGGAGTCCTACTCCTACTAGGAGGAGGACTCCTCCTCCTTGGCGCGCCCTAGAGCCGGCCGGCCTCCTCCCTTGCTCCTTTATATACGGGGGAAGGGGGGCACCTCTTGACACACAAGTTGATCTTCAATATCGTTCTCTTAGCCGTGTGCGGTGCCCTCCTCCACCATAGTCCTCGATAATATTGTAGTGGTGCTTAGGCGAAGCCCTGCGACAGTAGAACATCAAGATCGTCACCATGCCATCGTGCTGACGGAACTCTTCCCCGACACTTTGCTGGATCGGAGTCCGGGGATCGCCATCGAGCTGAACGTGTGCTAGAACTCGGAGGTGCCGTAGTTTCGGTGCTTGATCGGTCGGGCCGTGAAGACGTACGACTACATCAACCGCGTTGTCATAACGCTTCCGCTGTCGGTCTACGAGGGTACTTAGATTACACTCTCCCCTCTCGTTGCTATGCATCACCATGATCTTGCGTGTGCGTAGGAATTTTTTTGAAATTACTACGTTCCCCAACAGTGGTATCAGAGCCTGGTTTTATGCGTTGATGTAATATGCATGAGTAGAACACAAGTAAGTTGTGGGCGATATAAGTCATACTGCTTGCCAGCATGTCACACTTTGGTTCGGCGGTATTGTTGGATGAAGCGGCCCAGACCGACATTACGCGTACGCTTACGCGAGACTGGTTCTACCGACATGCTTTGCACACAGGTGGCTGGCGGGTGTCACTTTCTCCAACTTTAGTTAAACCGAGTGTGGCTACGCCCGGTCCTTGCGAAGGTTAAAACAGCACCAACTTGACAAACTATCGTTGTGGTTTGATGCGTAGGTAAGAACGGTTCTTGCTCAGCCCATAGCAACCACGTAAAACTTGCAACAACAAAGTAGAGGACGTCTAACTTGTTTTTGCAGGGCATGTTGTGATGTGATATGGTCAAGACGTGATGAGATATAAGTTGTTGTATGAGATGATCATGTTTTGTTGAAGTTATCGGCAACATGCAAAAGCCTTATGGTTATCTCTCTATTGCATAAGATGCAAGCACCAAATAATTGCTTTACTTTATCGCTATGCGATAGCAATAGTTGCAAGAGCAATTGTTGGCGAGATAACCATGTGACGACACATTGATATAGATCAAGATGATGGAGATCATGGTGTCATGCCGGTGACGATGGAGATCATGACGGTACTTTGGAGATGGAGATCAAAGGCACAAGATGATGATGGCCATATCATGTCACATATTTTGATTGCATATGATGTTTATCTTTAATACATCTTATTTTGCTTAGTTCGATGGTAGCTTTATAAGATGATCTCTCACTAATTATCAAGGTATAAGTGTTCTCCCTGAGTATGCACTGTTGCGAAAGTTCTTCGTGCTGAGACACCACGTGATGATCGGGTGTCATAGGCTCTACATTCAAATACAACGGGTGCAAAACAGTTGCACACGCGGAATACTCAGGTTAAACTTGACGAGCCTAGCATATAACAGATATGGCCTCGGAACACGGAGACCGAAAGGTCGAGCGTGAATCATATAGTAGATATGATCAACATAGTGATGTTCACCATTGAAACTACTCCATCTCACGTGATGATCGGACATGGTTTAGTTGATATGGATCACGTGATCACTTAGAAGATTAGAGGGATGTCTGTCTAAGTGGGAGTTCTTAAGTAATATGATTAATTGAACTTTAATTTATCATGAACTTAGTCCTGGTAGTATTAGCATATCTATGTTGTAGATCAATAGCTCGCGATGTTGCTCCCAGTTTATTGTGTTCCTAGAGAAAAATTATGTTGAAAAATGTTAGTAGCAATGATGCGGATTGGATCCGTGATCTGAGGATTATCCTCATTACTGAACAGAAGAATTATGTCTTTGATGCACCGCTAGGTGAGAAACCTACTGCAGGAGTAGATGCAGACGTTATGAACGTTTGGCTAGCTCAATATGATGACTACTTGATAGTTTAGTGCACCATGATTAACGGCTTAGAATCAGGACTTCAAAGGCGTCTTGAATGTCATGGACCATATGAGATGTTCCAGGAGTTGAAGTTAATATTTCAAGCAAATACCCGAGTTGAGATATATGAAGTCTCCAACAAGTTCTATAGCTAAAAAGATGGAGGAGAATAGCTCAAGCAGTGAGCATGTACTCAGATTGTTTGGGTACTACAATCGCTTGAATCAAGTGGGAATTAATCTTCCAGATAAGATAGTGATTGATAGAATTCTCTAGTCACCATGACCAAGTTAGTAGAACTTCGTGATGAACTATTGTGACACCCCAAAATTTTGACCTTGTTTTAATAAATTAAAATTTTGCCTGGAAATTAAAACTTTTATTTTCTGGGCTCCCTTTTTATTTTGAACCTTTTTCTCCCTTGTTATTATGGAGTTTTTCCCCCAAAATGAAAACTTTTCAAATATGTTATTGGACTTGTTTAACCTCTCAAGAAAAACTCTTCTTTTATTAGTAGAACTAATTACATAATTAATTTGCTTGATCTTTATTTTCTTGAAAAATGGTTTTCCAAGGTTATATGGCCATAATTGAACTACAACCATTTGATAAATTCACTTAAAATTCCAACCAAAATTTGGAGATGTCGTGTAATGTTTTTAAATCACTTTTATGCAAAAATATCTTTTATTCATGTAATATTTTGAGCTCTGCATCAATTTTTCTTCTCTGGTCCAGAGTGCAATTTTGCACTGCAACCCATTTAAATATTTCCTTCTGGCCTCCACAAAAATTATGGGATGTTGGTAGTAGCATATGATTCAACTTTATGCAAAAACCCAGTGATGTTATTTGAAAAATTTGAGTGAATCAACCTCATTTTCATTCTGGTCCAGCCTTGTGATTTCTACTACAACCCTATTTATTTTTGCTCCAGTGACCTTGTTCCTTCTCCTACTTGTAGTCAACCCTACAAGACCCCTAAGTCCAGGAGCATGCACCCATTTGAATATTTTTGGTTCATGAAATAATGCCATTTATCTCCTGTCCAGAATTGTAGTTTTGCAAAACTTGCACTAACAAGTTTGTGCTTTTCACAAACTAACCTCACCACCCTCTTATTCATCTAAAGAGACCCCACTCTGGAAGTTTTGGTAACTCCAAGAAATGCCTAGGTGCCTGTGGCATTTTGTCAAACACCTAGAGTGCATGAACAGCTTTGACATGAATTTTGTCATTGCACTGTGAACTTGCACCTCTGATCAAACTAACCTGTCAACTAAGCCTCTAGATGACTTTAACCTAGGTCTGTTAAACCCCAACCTCACCCGAGACCTCTAGCATGCCCTGGCATTTTGTCGAGCATGTTCCGTGCGTGCTCTGGGCGCGAGCAGAGCACGCGTTTTGCACGTGCCGCGCCGAGCCGCCGCGTCACGCCCCTGGGTTTGGCCCGCTCTGCAGAGCCGCGCCACGCGCTCCCCTTCTCACCGCAACGCGCCAAGAGCCCCTCGCCACGGCTCCGGCAAGCCAGGAGCTAGCCGCCACGGCCGCCCGACAGCCCCTGCTCATGTCGGCGCCGCCCGAGCCTCTCCCGCTCGCCACCTGCCCCCTGGAACAGCGCGAGCTCATCCACAAGCGTGTCCACTAGAGCTCGTCTCCGCCACGACGCCCTAGCTACAGAATGGCGGTCGCCGGCGACCTTATCCGCGGCCACCGTCGGAACCGACCCCGATCGCCTATTTAAGGAGCCCCGAGGTCGTCTCCGCACGTAAGCAGTCCCAAGCCATCTCCCTAGGACCCCCATTGGCAGCCAATCGACCCGGGGAGGTCTCCTTCCCCATCTCCGGCAACCACGGCCGCCGCCACTGCCTCGTTCATTCCGGCACCACCAGGGCCTCCCCCTTTCCGTTCTCTTCACCAAGAACTCCCTCTTCCTCCCGTGAACCATTCCCCCTGCTCGATTTTGATCGGGACTCACCGCGGGAGAAAAATCACTTTGCCCGACGGCCACCGTCCGCCGCAAAGCTCGCCGCCGGCAGCTCCGTCCACCCCCGAGACCGTAACGACTACCGGAGTGACTGTCTCGATCCCCTGAGCCCGCCGGTGACCTCCGTTTCCCGAACGATGCCGCCGTTCACCGGCGAGCATCGCCGGAGTCCCGCCTCCTCTCGGGGCAGAGGAAGAGGAGGGAGGTCGAGTAGTCAAACCCGACCAGTGGGTCCCCCGGGCCCACTGTCAGTGACTCACGCGCCGCCCACGCTGGATAAGTGGAGGCGTAAAGGCTCAAGTACGTCTCCTCTGTGCGAAAGCGTAATTCCATTCGAACCGTTTTCTTTTCTGGATTTTCTTTTAAAAACAGATTTTGACCAGAGCTTTGACTGTCTATAACTTTTTAAATATAACTCCAAATGAATTGATTCTTTTTCCTACATCTCTCAAATTCTGTCTAGTTTATTTTAATATTTATTTGAAAATTTTCCAAACAACTTTTTTGTACTGTTTTTGAAATATGTGTTATTTGCATATTTTTGAAAATAGGATTTTTGAAGAGAAGAAAGCTTTCAAAAGATTTGGAGTGCACCCTGCCTTTCCACACCATGAAGGCAAGCATCTTGAACCCTGGCATAATATTTTTGATGTGTTGGTTGACACGATTATAACACCACCTTATTTCAGAGAACTCGTTATTTTATGTGATGATGCGATCATTTGCATGAATGCATATTAGTGATTTCCTCGCTGTTGGAAATGAATATACTTGTGATGGTAAGCATCCTCATGTGCCTTGCATGCATGCCGGAAGGAATCCGGGAAAGCCTCTACCTTGGGTAGGAGTGAGCTTGTCGCCAGTCCTCGCCGGGATGGTTATGTCCGGTATGGCATAGTAAGGTATAATGGGTGGTGATTTCGTCGGTTGAAATATATTTGATATACATGTCATGCAGGGAACTCATAAGCCTCCTGAGTTGGCCATAGATCGAGTCTTGTTCCGGTAACCCCCATACTTGTTTCGTACTACCACTGGTCCCTACCGTAGGTGGGGTATGGTTCAGTAAGTTGTTAACCCTTGTCTTGGCACACACCGTATAGAGAGGCCATGGTGGAAGATACCGGTTGTAGCCGGTAGGCATGCCACCTGGTCCAGGGGCATGGGTGTATCCGGTTGGGACCGAGAGGGGGGCACCCCTTAGAGCGCGCGATAGAAATTTGATCCCATGCTACGCGAGGTTGTAGCCTCCCCACTTAGAGTTTTGCTTAACAGGTGTCATGGGTGATTCCAGACACGAGTAAAAGCTGGTGTGTGCAAGTTAGGTGTGTTTCAATTAAAAGATCGTAGACGGAATTAGTTTGATGGACTAAAGGAATCCGTTACTCGTGGGTAAAGAGTACACTCTCTGCAGAGATATTAAACCTATTCGAATAGCCGTGTCCATGGTTAAGGACTACCGTCTGGGATGGGTCAAGTGTCGGTCTTAGTGTCGGTCTTCGGAGGAGAAACTACTAAACCCGAATATTGATTATGACTTGTGATATATGATGGTTATGATTATTATCATTATGGACTAACCGTTTGCACTGTTTGAAATAATGAATATCCCTGGGACGGTACCACCTCCTGGATATTCACTATGATTATGTTTATATATATATAAGCCCTTTATGTGGCGTCGCTCAGACGCCCGACTGTGGAAGGCTCGTTATTTCATTTACTTACAAGCCCTTTATGTGGTGTCGCTCAGACGCCCGACTGTGGCATGCTTGTTATTTTATTCATAAGCCCTTTATGTGGTGTCGCTGAGACGCTCGACTGTGGCATGCTTGTTATTTATTTACCTTATAAGCCCTTTATGTGGTGTCGCTCAGACGCCCGACTGTGGCATGCTTGATATTTATTTACCTTATAAGCCCTTTATGTGGTGTTGCTAAGACGCTCGATTGAGGCATGCTCACTTTTACTATCCTTTCGAGACGTCGCTTCAGACATCCGATCGGTGCATTTTATTACTATTCTGTCATTACCTATTCCTGTTGCATATAAATAACCTGCTTGCATGCATCAGGATTTTATTTTCATGACTGACATTGTGATTATAGAATATTTTCAGAGCATGAATATTGTTTGCGATATTATACCCGTGTTCATAATGTTTTGCGAGTACATTCAAAAGTACTCACTGGCTTGTCCCTGGCTATTGTCTTGGCCAGATTGCTTGCTTGGAGAGGAGCGTTGCGATGACAGCCTCGGAACCTAAGCAACGGTGATAGCAGCCTCGCGAAGATAGGAGTTAACCTGGTCAGCTGTTCCTGTGGGAAATGGAGTCCCATAGACCGTGGTGATCCACAAACCGCTTCCGCCCTCAACCACTAGAAACCATTTGATGTACTCATAGGCCACAATGGTCTTGTACTACATATTTTGCACTTTTGCTTGGAATTTCTGTAACAAGTCGGTGCCTCATCAGCTAACAGTAATCCTGGGGCTGGTGAGCTCAACGGCCCTTTTCTGGAAATTAGAGCCCGGAAAACCAGTCGCGACAACTATGATATGCAAGGGATAACGAAAACGATTCCCAAGCTCTTCGTAATGCTGAAATCAACGAAGGTAGAAATCAAGAAAAATATCAAGTGTTGATGGTAGACAAGACCACTAGTTTCAAGAAAAGGGCAAAGGGAAGAAGGGGAACTTCAAGAAGAATGGCAAGCAAGTTGCTGCTCAAGTGAAGAAGCCCAAGTCTGGTCCTAAGCCTGAGACTAAGTGCTTCTACTGCAAAGGGACTGGTCACTGGAAGCGAAACTGCCCCAAGTATTTGGCGGATAAGAAGGATGGCAAAGTGAACAAAGGTATATTTGATATACAGATTATTGATGTGTATTTTACTAGTGTTCGTAGCAACCCCTCGGTATTTGATATTGGTTCAGTTGCTAAGAGTAGTAACTCGAAACGGGAGTTGTAGAATGAACATAGACTAGTTAAGGGTGAAGTGACGATGTGTGTTGGAAGTGGTTCCAAGATTGATATGATCATCATCGCACACTCCCTATACTTTTGGGATTAGTGTTGAACCTAAATAAGTGTTATTTGGTGTTTACGTTGAGCATAAATATGATTTGATCATGTTTATTGCAATACGGTTATTCATTTAAGTAAGAGAATAAATTGTTGTTCTACTTACATGAATAAAACCTTATATGGTTACACACCCAATGAAAATGGTTCATTGGATCTCGATCGTAGTGATACACATATTCATAATATTGAAACCAAAATATGCAAAATTAATAATGATAGTGCAACTTATTTGTGGCACTGCATTTAGGTCATATTGGTGTAAAGCGCATGAAGAAACCCCATGCTGATGGACTTTTGGAATCACTTGATTATGAATCACTTGATGCTTGCGAACCATGCCTCATGGGCAAGATGACTAAGACTCCGTTCTCCGGAACAATGGAGCGAGCAACTGACTTATTGGAAATAATACATACTGATGTATGCGGTCCGATGAGTGTTAAGGCTCACGGCAAGTATCGTTATTTTCTGACCTTCACAGATGATTTGAGAAGATATGGGTATATCTACTTAATGAAACACAAGTCTGAAACAGTTGAAAAGTTCCAAAGAATTTCAGAGTGAAGTGGAGAATCATCGTAACAAAAATAAAAGTTTCTACGATATGATCGCAGAAGTAAAATATTTGAGTTACGAGTTTGGCCTTCAGTTAAAACAATGCGAAATAGTTTGACTACTCACGCCGCCTGGAACACCACAGTGTAATGGTGTATCCGAACATCGTAACCGTACTATATTAGATATGGTGCGATCTATGATGTCTCTTACCGATTTACCACTATCGTTTTGGGGTTATGCATTAGAGACAGCTGCATTCACGTTAAATAGGGCACCATCTAAGTCCGTTGAGACGACACAGTATGAACTATGGTTTGGCAAGAAACCAAAGTTGTCGTTTCTTAAAGTTTGGAGTTGCGATGCTTATGTGAAAAAGTTTCATCTTGATAAGCTCAAACCCAAGTCGGAGAAGTGCGTCTTCGTAGGATACCCAAAAGTAACTGTTGGGTACACCTTCTATCACATATCCGAAGGCAAGACATTTGTTGCTGAGAATGGATCCTTTCTAGAGAAGGAGTTTCTCTCGAAAGAAGTGAGTGGGAGGAAAGTAGAACTTGATGAGGTAACTGTACCTACTCCCTTATTGGAAAGTAGTTTATCACAGAAATCTGTTCCTGTGACTACTACACCAATTAGTGAGGAAGCTAATGATGATGATCATGTAACTTTAGATCAAGTTACTACCGAACCTCGTAGGTAAACCAGAGTGAGATCCGCACCAGTGTGGTACGGTAATCCTATTCTGGAGGTCAAGTTACTTGACCATGACGAACCTATGAACTATGAGGAAGCGATGATGAGCCCAGATTCCGCGAAATGGCTTGAGGCCATGAAATCTGAGATGAGATCCATGTATGAGAACAAAGTGTGGACTTTGGTTGACTTGCCCGATGATCGGGAAGCAATTGAGATTAAATGGATCTTCTAGAGGAAGACGAACGCTGATAGTAGTGTTACTATCTACAAAGCTAGAATTGTCGCAAAAAGGTTTTTCGACAAGTTCAAGGTGTTGACTACGATGAGAGTTTCTCACTCGTATCTATGCTTAAGTCTGTCCGAATCATGTTAGCAATTGCCGCATTTTATGAAATCTGGCAAATGGATAAACAAAACTGCAGTCCTTAATGGATTTATTAAAGAAGAGTTGTATATGATGCAACCAGAAGGTTTTGTCAATCCTAAAGGTACTAACAAAATATGCAAGCTCCAGCGATCCATCTATGGACTGGTGCAAGCATTTTGGAGTTGGAATATATGCTTTGATAAGTTGATCAAATCATATAGTTTTATACAGACTTGCGGTGAAGCCTGTATTTACAAGAAAGTGAGTGGGAGCACTACAACATTTCTGATAAGTATATGTGAATGGCATATTGTTGATCGGAGATAATGTAGAATTATTCTACAAAGCATAAAGGAGTGTTTGAAAGGAGTTTTTCAAAGAAAGACCTCGGTGAAGCTGTTTACATATTGAGCATCAAGATCTATAGAGATAGATCAAAACGCTTGATAAGTTTTTCAATAAGTACATACCTTGACAAGATTTTGAAGTAGTTCAAAATGGAACAGTCAAAGAAAGAGTTCTTGCCTGTGTTACAAGGTGTGAAACTGAGTAAGACTCAAAGCCCGACCATGGCAGAAGATAGAAAGAGAATGAAAGTCATTCCCTATGCCTTGGCCATAGGTTCTATAAAGTATGCCATGCTGTGTACCAGACCTATTGTATACCCTGCCCTGAGTTTGGCAAGGGAGTACAATAGTGATCTAGGAGTAGATCACTGGACATTGGTCAAAATTATCCTTAGTGGAATAAGGATATGTTTCTCGATTATGGAGGTGACAAAAAGGTTCGTCGTAAAGGGTTACGTCGATGCAAATTTTGACACTGATCCAGATGACTCTAAATCTCAATCTGGATACATATTGAAAGTGGGAGCAATTAGCTAGAGTAGCTTCGTGCAGAGCATTGTTGACATAGAAATTTGCAAAATACTTACGGATCTGAATGTGGCAGACCCGTTGACTAAACTTCTCTCACAAGCAAAACATGATCACACCTTAGTACTCTTTGGGTGTTAATCACATAGTGATGTGAACTAGATAATTGACTCTAGTAAACCCTTTGGGTGTTGGTCACATGTCGATGTGAACTATGGGTGTTAATCACATGGTGATGTGAACTATTGGTATTAAATCACATGGCGATGTGAACTAGATTATTGACTCTAGTGCAAGTGGGAGACTGAAGGAAATATGCCCTAGAGGCAATAATAAAGTTATTATTTATTTCCTTATATCATGATAAATGTTTATTATTCATGCTAGAATTGTATTAACCGGAAACATAATACATGTGTGAATACATAGAAAACAGTATGTCACTAGTATGCCTCTACTTGACTAGCTCGTTGATCAAAGATGGTTATGTTTCCTAACCATAGACATGAGTTGTCATTTGATTAACGGGATCACATCATTAGGAGAATGATGTGATTGACATGACCCATTCCATTAGCTTAGCACCTGATCGTTTAGTATGTTGCTATTGCTTTCTTCATGACTTATACATGTTCCTATGACTATGAGATCATGCAACTCCCATTTGCCGGAGGAACACTTTGTGTGCTACCAAACGTCACAACGTAACTGGGTGATTATAAAGGAGCTCTACAGGTGTCTCCAAAGGTACATGTTGGGTTGGCGTATTTCGAGATTAGGATTTGTCACTCTGATTGTCGGAGAGGTATCTCTGGGCCCTCTCGGTAATGCACATCACATAAGCCTTGCAAGAATTGCAACTAATGAGTTAGTTGTGAGATGATGTATTACGAAACGAGTAAAGAGACTTGTCGGTAACGAGATTGAACTAGGTATTGAGATACCGACGATCGAATCTCGGGCAAGTAACATACCGATGACAAAGGGAACAAAGTATGTTGTTATGCAGTCTGACCGATAAAAGATCTTCGTAGAATATGTGGGAGCCAATATGAGCATCCAGGTTCCTCTATTGGTTATTGACCAGAGACATGTCTCGGTCATGTCTACATTGTTCTCGAACCCGTAGGGTCCGCACGCTTAACGTTATGATGACAGTTTTATTATGAGTTTATATATTTTGATGTACCGAAGTTTGTTCGGAGTCCCGGATGTGATCATGGACATGACGAGGAGTCTTGAAATGATCGAGACATAAAGATTGATATATTGGACGGCTATATTCGGACACCGGAAGTGTTCCGTGTGATTTCGGAGAAAACCGGAGTGCCGGAGGGTTACCGGAACCCCCCCGGGAGAAGTAATGGGCCTTATGGGCCCTAGTGGAGAGAGAGAGGGGCAGCCAGGGTGGGCCGCACGCCCCTCCCCCTCAGGTCCGAATTGGACTAGGAGAGGGGGGGGGGGGGCGGCGCCCCCTTTCCTTCTCCCTCTCCCCCTTCCTTTCCCCCTCCTAGTAGGAGTAGGAAAGAGGGGAGTCCTACTCCTACTAGGAGGAGGACTCCTCCTCCTTGGCGCGCCCTAGAGCCGGCCGGCCTCCCCCCTTGCTCCTTTATATACGGGGGCAGGGGGGCACCTCTAGACACACAAGTTGATCTTCAAGATCGTTCTCTTAGCCGTGTGCGGTGCCCCCCTCCACCATAGTCCTCGATAATATTGTAGTGGTGCTTAGGCGAAGCCCTGCGACAGTAGAACATCAAGATCGTCACCACGCCGTCATGCTGACGGAACTCTTCCCCAACACATTGCTGGATCAGAGTCCGGGGATCATCATCGAGCTGAACGTGTGCTAGAACTCGAAGGTGCCGTAGTTTCGGTGCTTGATCGGTCGGGCCGTGAAGACGTACGACTACATCAACCGCGTTATCATAATGCTTCCGCTGTCGGTCTACGAGGGTACGTAGATTACACTCTCCCCTCTCGTTGCTATGCATCACCATGATCTTGCGTGTGCATAGGAATTTTTTTGAAATTACTATGTTCCCCAACAAGGAGGTCATCGACCTAGTTGCAGAAGCGGGCTGGGAAGCCACAGTGTCGAAGAATTTTAATTAAGGAGGTCCAGGAGATTGAGTCGAAAGCCTTTCTGAAGTCAAACTTAAGGACCATGGTGGCAGCTTTGCGTTTGTGGCAGCAATTCAATGAGTCGGCTGCGTAGATAAAGTTTTTTGCGATACATCGACCATTAATGAAGCCCATTTGGTCACCGTGGACAAGCATGGTGATGTAAGTTTTTAGCCGGTTGGTGAGAAGCTTGGCCACCCCTTTGACAGGGCAATTTTGTAGGGCAATGGGTCTGAAGGCGCCGGCATTGTCAGCACCCTCTTTTTTAGGGAGTAAGATGACAACGGAGCGATTGAAACACTCGGTTTGGGAGGAGGAGTTTGCGAACTCGTGGAAGAAGGGGATGATGAGGTGTTTAATATTTGGCCAGAAGGAGCGGTAGAAACTGGGACCGAAGCCGTCCGGGCCAGGGCTTGCATTGGGGTTCATGTGCAAGAAGGCTAGTTTGATTTCGTCATCGGAGAAGGGGGCCTCGAGATGCCTTAGTTGTGGGATTTGGGTGGGGTAGATATCCTGTAAATTGAAATTCCAGTGAGTAGCGGCCGGAGTGCCAAGTAGCTCTTGGTAGAAATCTTTTAGGATTTTGGCTTTCTGGTCATGGGAGAAGAAATCGCAACCAAGATGCCGCAGGACGGGGATTTGGTTTTTCCGGAAGCGTTGAGAGGCTGAGACATGAAAGAACTTTGTGTTTTCGTCACCGTAAATGGCGCGTTTGATTTTGGATCGTTGTCGAAGAGCAAGCATACGATTGCGGGTGGCTCTTTGTAGCGTGGCTTTAAGAACTAAACGTAACTGAAGTTCGGAGGGGGTGAGAGGCCTAGATTCTTCTTTCAGGTCGAGCAAATTAATAACGCGTTTGCAGCGCAGTTCTCTGGTATGGGCAGGTAGCAGGGTTTTGGTGCACTGCTTTAGGCGAGACCGACAGGTTTGAAGGGTGGTGGCCAAACTGGCTGAGGGGGAGCGGTGGGCCGGGCCGGGTGTTGACAAATTTGGGCGATCAGGCGTTTGCAGGCCGGGTTATAGGCCCAACAACGTTCGAACCAAAAAAGGCGGGAACGAGGTACCGAGGTAGAGATTGAGATGATTAGTGGCACATGATCAGAGATGGCGCGAGTGAGTGAAGTTAAGGAGGTGTTGGGGAAGGCATGATTCCAAGCTAAGTTAAAGAAGGCACGGTCGAGTCGTTCGAGGGCAGGGGTGTCGGTGTCAAAACTGGCGGATCTCGGGTAGGGGGTCCCGAACTGTGCATCTAGGATCGATGGTAACAGGAGACGGGGGACACGATGAATACCCAGGTTCGGGCCCTCTCTATGGAGGTAATACCCCACGTCCTGCTTGATTGATCTTGATGAATATGGGCGTTACAAGAGTTGATCTACCACGAGATCGTAATGGCTAAACCCTAGAAGTCTAACCTGTATAACTATGGTAATGAATGTCTCTTTTCCGGACTAACCCCTTCGGTTTATATAGACACCGGGGGGATCTAGGGTTTACATAGAGTCGGTTACATAAGAAGGAATCTTCATAGTCGGTTGCCAAGCTTGCCTTCCACGCCAAGGAGAGTCCAATCCGGACACAGGTACAGTCTTCAGCCTTCATGTCTTCACAGCCCACCAGTCCGGCCCATGGATAACAGGCCGGACGCCCGAGGACCCCTTAGTCCAGGACTCCCACAGTAGCCCCTGAACCTAGCTTCAATGATGAGGAGTCAGGCGTGCAAATTGTCTTCGGCATTGCAAGGCAGTTCCCTTCTATCTGAACTTCAAGATAGTCTTCGGATGCGATGATAGTATCCAGACCTGTCACACACACACCATACATAACCGCAGAGAGAATGTATATATTTTTACATGAGTTCCATCCGCCAACAACTTTTCATATCACGATATTATGTCTGACCGGCCATAATTCCAAACCGCTTTCATGTTTCGACGCCCCACGTCCCGAGACACGGTTGCCATTGGCACGTCGCGGGATTCTCATCAATGCAGGCATGGGTAACCCAACCATGTCGTTTATACAACCCTTGGGAATAGGCGAATCTTAAGGCGAGTGAGGAGGCGTTTAATATTCGTTGCCTTCATAAGGGGATAAGGATTCCCTCTTCCTCTCTCACGCCCTTTCTCTGTCTCCGCCTTTCCAATCTCGAGCTCCAGCGCCCAAGTTCCCATCTCCTTTCCACTCAAGCAACCATGTCTGGATCCAGAGGTCAAGGCAAGTGGATGGTCTCCTCCGGCAAGGAGGAGAACATTACGAAGCTTCGGGCGGCCAGATACTTGGCGAAGGAGACCACTCACCGCCTGCCGACTGAGGGACAAGTCATCCCCAAGCCGAAGCCCACCGAGAGGGTAGTGTTCCTCCCCCATTTCTTTCGCGGGCTAGGGTTTCCACTCCACCCTTTCGTCCGCGGGCTGATGTATTATTACGGGATAGATTTCCATGATCTGTCTTCGAATTCCTTCCTCAACATCTCGGCATTTATCGTCGTGTGTGAGGCCTTCCTCCGCATCCAACCCCACTTTGGGCTGTGCTTAAAGACTTTAACGTGAAGCCGAAAGTGGTGGATGACCAGCACGCGGAGTGCGGAGGAGCTATGGTGAGCAAGCTGTCCAACGTCCCCTGGCCCAAAGGTACTTTTGTGGACACAGTAAAGGAGTGGTAGAAGCAGTGGTTCTACATCACAGAACCCCACGTCACCACCTGGGCCGCAGCTACCGAATTCCGCTCCGGCGCTCCCGTGCGACTCACCTCCTGGGTCGAGAAAAGTCCGGACTGGGGTTCCCCTGATGAGGTGATAGTGCTACAGACGCACGTTCAAAGCATGTTAACCAAGAAAGTCAAGCTTGTTGATGTGATCCAGGGGATGCTGGTTCGCCTAATCCTTCCGTGCCAGCACCAAAGCCGTCCTCTTTGGGAGCTCAACCCGAAGAAGCACCAGACCCTGGTGAGGCTCTTCGAGACTATTCATGAAGGCGCATGTGATACGTCCATTTTGCATCATGCTTTTATATCAATATTTATTGCATTATGGGCTGTTATTACACATTACATCACAATACTTATGCCTATTCTCTCTTATTTTACAAGGTTTACATAAAGAGGGAGAATGCCGGCAGCTAGGATTCTAGGCTGGAAAAGGAGCAAATATTAGAGACATATTCTGCACAGCTCCAAAAGTCCTGAAACTTCACGGAAGATGTTTTTAGAATATATAAAAAATACTCAACGGAAGAGATTCACCAGGGGGCCACACCCTGCCCACGAGGGTGGGGGGTGCGCCCCCTACCTCCTGGGCCCCCTGGTGGCTCTCTGATGGCCATCTTCTGCTATATGAAGTCTTTCGATGGGAAAAAAATAATAAGCCATCTTCTCGGACGAAACTCCGCTGCCACGAGGCGAAACCTTGGCGGAACCAATCTAGGGCTCTGGCGGAGCTGATCTGCCGGGGAAACTTCCCTCCCGGAGGGGGAAATCATCGCCATCGCCATCACCAATGCTCCTCTCATCGGGAGAGGGCAATCTCCATCAACATCTTCATCATCACCATATCCTCTCAAAACCCTAGTTCATCTCTTGTATCCAATTCTTGTCTCCAAGTCCGGGATTGGTGCTAGTAGGTTGCTAGTAGTGTTAATTACTTCTTGTAGTTGATGCTAGTTGGTTTAATTGGTGGAAGATCATATGTTCAGATCCTATATGCATATTAATACCCCTCTTATTATGAACATGTTTATGCTTTTGAGTAGTTATGTTTGTTCCTGAGGACATGGGAGAAGTCTTGCTATTAGTAGTCATGTGAATTTGGTATTCGTTCGATATTTTGATGAGATGTATGTTGTCTCTCCTCTAGTGGTGTTATATGAACGTCGACTACATGACACTTCACCATTATTTGGGCCTAGAGGAAGGCATTGGGAAGTAATAAGTAGATGATGGGTTGCTGGAGTGACAGAAGCTTAAACCCTAGTTTATGCGTTGCTTCGTAAGGGGCTGATTTGGATCCATATGTTTCATGCTATGGTTAGGTTTACCTTAATACTTTTGCTGTAGTTGCGGATGCTTGCAATAGAGGTTAATCATAAGTGGGATGCTTGTCCAAGTAAGGACAGTACCCAAGCACCGGTCCACCCACATACCAAATTATCAAAGTACCGAATGCGAATCATATGAGCGTGATGAAAACTAGCATGATGATATTCCCATGTGTCCTCGGGAGCGCTTTTCTCTATATAAGAGTTTTTCCAGGCTTGTCCTTTGCTACAAAAAGGATTGGGCCACCTTGCTGCACTTTATTTACTTTTGTTACTTGTTGCTCGTTACAAATTATCCTATCACCAAACTATCTGTTACCACTTGTTTCAGTACTTGCAGAGAATACCTTGTTGGAAACCGCTTATCATTTCCTTCTGCTCCTCGTTGGGTTCGACACTCTTACTTATCGAAAGGACTACGATAGATCCCCTATACTTGTGGGTCATCAAGACTCTTTTCTGGTGCCGTTGCCGGAGAGTGAAGCACCTTTGGTAGGTGGAATTTGGTAAGGAAAAATTTATATAGTGTGCTGAAATTTACTGTCACTTGTTACTATGGAAAGTAATCCTCTGAGGGGCTTGTTCGGGGTATCTTCACCCCGACCAGTAGAGCAAAGAGTTTCTCCTCAACCTACTGAACCTACTGAAAATGAAAATGTCTGCTTTGAAATTCCTTCGGGTATGATAGAAAAACTGCTAGCTAATCCCTTTTTAAGAGATGGAACAAAACATCCTGATGAGCATCTAATATATGTGGATGAAGTTTGTGGATTATTTAAGATTGCAGGTGTACCTGGAGATGTTGTTAAGAAGAAGGTCTTCCCTTTATCTTTGAAGGGAGATGCATCGAGATGGTATAGGCTATGTGATGATATGGGGTCTTGGAATTACAAACGATTGAAATTGGAATTTCATCAGAAGTTTTATCCTATCCATCTTGTTCATCGCGATCGTAATTATATATATAATTTTTGGCCTCGCAAAGGAGAAAGCATCGCTCAATCTTGGGGGAGGCTTAACTCAATGTTATATTCATGCCCCAATCATGAGCTCTCAAGAGAAATGATTATTCAAAATTTTTATGCTCGGCTTTCTAATAGCAATTGCACCATGCTTGATACTTCTTCTGATGGCTCTTTTATGATGAAGACTATTGAATTCAAATGGGATTTATTGGAAAGAATTAAACGCAACTCTGAAGATTGGGACCTCGACAAAGGTAAGGAGTCGGGTATGACACCTAGGTTTGATTGTGTTAAATCTTTTATGGATACCGATGTTTTCCGTAAATATAGCACTAAATATGGACTTGACTCTGAGATAGTAGCTTCTTTCTGTGAATCTTTTGCTACTTATGTTGATCTCCCCAAGGAGAAGTAGTTTAAATATCATCCTCCCATAGAAGTAAAAGTAGTTGCACGTATTAAAGTTGAAGAAAAGATTGTCACTTATAATGATCCTATTGTTCCTACTTCTTATGTTGAGAAACCACATTTTCTTGTTAGGATAAAGGATCATGCTAAAGCTTCAACTGTGGTTCGTAAAAGCAATATTAAAACTTATACACCTCATGAGCAAATTAAAGTTGAACCTGATATTGCTATTGTTAAAGATCTCTTGTCTGATAATATTGATGGGCATGTTATTCATTTCCTTGATGAGACTGCTAGAATTGCTAAACCTTGTGCTAAAGATAAAAACAGACCGGTGGTAGGCATGCCTGTTATTTCTGTTAAAATAGGAGATCATTGTTATCATGGCTTATGTCATATGGGTGCTAGTGCTAGCGGAATACCTTATTTCTTATACAAACAAATTATGCATGATATTGCACCTGCTGAGATAGAAGATATTGTTGTCACAATTATACTTGCCAATAAAGATACTATTTCACCAATGGGAATTGTTAGAGATGTTGAAGTCTTGTGTGGGAAAACTAAATATCGTGCTGATTTTCTTGTTCTTGGTTCCCCACAAGATAGCTTTTGTCCCATTATATTTGGCATACCCTTCCTAAACACTGTTAATGCTACCATAGATTGCAGAAGGGATGTTGTTACTATCGGTTTAGACGATATGACTCATGAATTTAATTTCTCTAAATTTAGTAGACAACACCGTGAAGAAGAATTACCTAGTAAGGATGAAATTATTGGTCTTGCTTCTATTGCCGTACCTCCTAGTGATCCTTTAGAACAATATTTGCTAGACCATGAAAATGACATGTTTATGAATGAAAGAAGGGAAATAGATGAAGTATTCTTTAAATAGGAACCTATTATGAAACACAATTTTCCTGTTGAAATCCTAGGGGATCCTCCTCCACCCAAGGGTGATCCCGTGTTTGAGCTTAAACCATTACCTGATACTCTTAAATATGCTTATCTTGATGAGAAAAAGATATATCCTGTTATTATTAGTGCTAACCTTTCAGAGCATGAGGAAGAGAGATTATTGAAAACTCTGAAGAAGCACCGTGATACTATTGGGTATACTCTTGATGATCTTAAGGGCATTAGTCCCACTCTATGTCAACATAAAATTAATTTGGAAGAAGATGCTAAACCAGTCCATGATCATCAACGATGGTTGAATCCTAAAATGAAAGAAGTGGTAAGAAAGGAAATACTAAAGCTCCTTAAGGCAGGTATAATCTATCCCGTTGCTGATAGTCAGTGGGTAAGTCCTGTCCATTGTGTCCCTAAGAAGGGAGGTATTACTGTCGTTCCTAATGATAAAGATGAATTGATTCCTCAAAGAATTATTACATGTTATAGGATGGTAATTGATTTCCGCAAATTAAATAAGGCAACTAGAAAGGATCATTACCCCTTACCTTTTATCGATCAAATGTTAGAAAGACTATCCAAACATACACATTTTTGCTTTCTAGACGGTTATTCTGGTTTCTCTCAAATACCTGTGTCAGCCAAAGATCAATCAAAGACTACTTTTACTTGCCCTTTTGGTACTTTTTCTTACAGACATATGCCTTTAGGTCTATGTAATGCACCTGTTACCTTTCAAAGATGCATGATGGCTATATTCTCTGACTTTTGTGAAAAGATCTGTGAGGTTTTCATGGACGATTTCTCCGTCTATGGATATTCTTTTGATGATTGCTTACGCAACCTTGATCGAGTTTTGCAGAGATGTGAAGAAACTAATCTTGTCTTGAATTGGGAAAAGTGCCACTTTATGGTTAATGAAGGTATTGTCTTGGGGCACAAAGTTTCTGAAAGAGGTATTGAGGTTGATAAAGCCAAGGTTGATGCTATTGAGAAGATGCCATGTCCCAAGGACATCAAAGGTATAAGAAGTTTCCTTGGTCACGCCAGATTTTATAGGAGGTTCATCAAGGACTTCTCAAAAATTTCTCGGCCTCTGACTAATTTATTACAAAAAGATATACCATTTGTTTTTGATGATGATTGTGTAGAAGCATTTGAAATTCTTAAGAAAGCATTGATCTCTGCACCTATTGTTCAGCCACCTGATTGGAATTTACCTTTTGAAATTATGTGTGATGCTAGTGATTATGCTGTAGGTGCTGTTCTAGGGCAAAGAGTTGATAAGAAATTAAATGTTATTCAATATGCTAGTAAAATCCTAGACAATGCTCAAAGAAATTATGCTACCACTGAAAAAGAATTCTTAGCAGTTGTATTTGCTTGTGATAAGTTCAGACCTTATATTGTTGATTCTAAAGTAACTATTCACACTGATCATGCTGCTATTAAATATCTCATGGAAAAGAAAGATGCTAAACCTAGACTTATTAGATGGGTTCTCTTGCTACAAGAATTTGACTTACATATCGTTGATAGAAAGGGAGCTGAGAACCCCGTCGCAGACAACTTGTCTAGGTTAGAAAATGTGCTTGATGACCCACTTCCTATTGATGATAGCTTTTTTGATGAGCAATTAAATGTCATAAATGCTTCTCATACTGCTCCATGGTATGCTGATTATGCTAATTACATTGTTGCTAAGTTTATACCACCTAGTTTCACATACCAGCAAAAGAAAAAGTTCTTCTATGATTTGAGGCATTACTTTTGGGATGACCCACATCTTTATAAAGGAGTAGATGGTGTTATTAGACGTTGTGTACCTGAGCATGAACAGGAACAGATCCTACGCAAGTGTCACTCCGAAGCTTATGGAGGACACCATGCTGGAGATAGAACTGCACATAAGGTATTGCAATCTGGTTTTTATTGGCCTACTTTCTTCAAGGATCCCCGTAAGTTTGTCTTATCTTGTGATGAATGTCAAAGAATTAGTAATATTAGTAGACGTCAAGAAATTCCTATGAATTATTCACTTGTTATTGAACCATTTGATGTTTGGGGCTTTGACTATATGGGACCTTTTCCTTCCTCTAATGGATATACACATATTTTAGTTGCTATTGATTACGTTACTAAGTGGGTAGAAGCTATTCCAACTAGTAGTGCTGATCATAACACTTCTATTAAGATGCTTAAAGAAGTTATTTTTCCAAGATTTGGAGTCCCTGGATATTTAATGACTGATGGTGGCTCACATTTTATTCATGGTGCTTTCCGTAAAATGCTTGCTAAATATGATGTTAATCATAGAATTGCATCACCTTATCACCCACAGTCTAGTGTTCAAGTAGAATTGAGTAATAGAGAACTCAAATTAATTTTGCAAAAGACTGTTAATAGATCTAGAAAGAATTGGTCCAAGAAACTTGATGATGCATTATGGGCCTATAGAACTGCATATAAAAATCCTATGGGTATGTCTCCGTATAAAATGGTTTATGGAAAAGCATGTCACTTACCTCTGGAACTAGAACACAAGGCATATTGGGCTATTAAAGAACTCAATTATGATTTTAAACTTGCCAGTGAGAAGAGGTTATTTGATATTAGCTCACTCAGTGAATGGAGAACCCAAGCCTACGAAAATGCCAAGTTGTTTAAAGAAAAAGTTAAAAGATGGCATGATAAAAGGATACAAAAGCGTGAGTTTAATGTAGGTGATTATGTATTGCTATACAACTCTCATTTAAGATTTTTTGCAGGAAAACTTCTCTCTAAATGGGAAGGTCCTTACGTTATCGAGGAGGTCTATCGTTCCGGTGCCATAAAAATCAACAACTTCGAAGGTACAAATCCGAAGGTGGTGAATGGTCAAAGAATTAAACATTATATCTCAGGTAATCCCATAAATGTTGAAACCAATGTTATTGAAACCGTAACCCCGGAGGAATACATAAAGGACACTTTCCGGAATGTTTCAGACTCCGAAAGGGAATAGGTATGTGGTACGGTAAGTAAACTGACTCCAAAACAGTTTTTAAGGTAATATTTCTCCGTTTTGGAATATTTAGAAAAATAGAAAAATAAGAAGCAGTCTGGGAAGGACACGAGGGCTCCACGAGGGTGGAGGGCGTGCCCTACCCCCTGGGCGCGCCCCCTACCTCGTGGGCACCTAGTGCGCTTTCCGGACTCTGTTTTTTTACATGACATGTATTTTGGTCGGTAAAAATTCATTATATAATCCCCCGGGGGTTTTGACTCCCGTATCACGCAAATATCTCTTGTCTTTGTTTTGAGCTGTCCTGCTGCAGACAGAGCAACATGTCGTCCCAGGATTCAGAAGGAGAAAGCTATGTGGCTGATTACCTTGCAGATCCTAAGGTCTATGGGGATGTGGAGCATTGTGGTTGGACTACGGAAGAAGAAGAGGACCATGAACCCATGGGAAAGGAGGAGACGAGCTCAGATGAAGATGAAGTTCCCCTACCTCAACCTGGGGACATGCATGTGGAGTTTAGAAAGTCAAGCCTCCCGGATAGAGTAGAGAAACCTAAGATCAAGTTTATCCCTTTTCGCCTCTTGCAGGAAAACAAGCAGGAACTATGCAAAAAGATACTGAGCCTGGAACAGGAGACCGAGGACCTAAGGGACCAAAATTCTATCCTCAAGTGCAAATAAGGAAGAAGCCTACGCCATCAACAAAATCATTACCTTCTCCACCAATAAAGAAGAATTGAGTATCTGGTATGGGCACTCCCCTTGGCAACTGCCAAGCTTGGGGGAGTGCCCCGGTATCGTATCACCATCACTTTTATCTTTACCGTTTTCCTTAGTTCGATCCTTTTGGTAATATCTTGATCTAGTAGAATAAAGTTTATGGCATGATCTAGTTTTGAGTTTTGCTTTATGATCCTTCTATGTAATCGAGTCCGTGAGCTATATAGTAAAGATTAGTGTTGAGTCAAGGGCTTGATTATTTTGCCATGATCCTAAGTAAAGAAAAGAAATAAATAAATATAAAGGAAACAAAGAGATCATATGGATCTTATGGATAGTAATGAGCTCACATAGAAAAAGTTTGATGAATAAAAGTTGTTGAGAGTTGGCAAGCATAGTTTTGGTCATCGTTGCAATTAATAGGAAGTAATAAAGAAAGAAAGGTCTTCACATATAAATATACTATCTTGGACATCTTTTATGGTTGTGAGCACTCATTAAAGTATGACATGCTAAAGAGTTGACGTTGGACAAGGAAGAGAACGTAATGGGTTATGTTTTCTTACATCTGAGATAAATTATATTGTCATCGATCATCCAACATGGTTGAGCTTGCCTTTCCCCCTCGTGCTAGCCAAGTTCATCCCACAAAGTAGAGATACTACTTGTGTTTCCAAATACCCTTAAACCAATTTTATCATGAGAGTCCACTATACCTACCTATGGATTGAGTAAGATCCTCTAAGTAAGTTGTCATCGGTGCAAGCAATAAAAATTGCTCTCTAAATATGTATGCCTTATTAGCGTGGGAGAAAATTAGCTTTATACGATCGTGTGATATGGAAGAAATAAAAGCGACAGACTGCATAAAAAAGGTCCATATCACAAGTGGCAATATAAAGTGACATTCTTTCGCATTAAGATTTTGTGCATCCAACCATTAAAGCGCATGACAACCTCTGCTTCCCTCTGCGAAGGGCCTATCTTCTACTTTTATCTCCTACCTTGCATAAGAGTCATGGTGATCTTCACCCTTCCTTTTTACATTTTATCCTTTGGCAAGCACAGTATGTTGGAAAGATCCTGGTATATATGGCTAATTGGATGTGAGTTTTCATGAACTATTATTGTTGATATTACCCTTGAGGTAAAACGTTGGGAGGCAAAACTATAAGCCCCTATCTTTCTCTGTGTCCGATTAAAACTCCATACCCATAAGTATTGCGTGAGTGTCAGCAATTGTGAAAGACTATATGATAGTTGAGTATGTGGACTTGCTGAAAAGCTCTTATATATTGACTCTTTCCTATGTTATGATAAATTGCAATTGCTCCAATGACTAAGATTATAGTTTGTTAGTTTTCAATGAAGTTTACAATTCATACTTGAAATTATGATTGAATTATTACTCTAGCATAAGAAATCACATGACAAGAATTTGCATCATGATTTTATATCGATATTTATTGCATTATGGTATGTTATTACACATTACATCACAATACTTATGCCTATTCTCTCTTATTTTACAAGGTTTACATAAAGAGGGAGAATGCCGGCAGCTGAGATTCTGGGCTGGAAAAGGAGCAAATATTAGAGACATATTCTGCACAGCTCCAAAAGTCCTGAAACTTCACAGAAGACGTGTTCAGAATATAAAAAAATACTCAGCGGAAGAGATTCACCAGGGGGGCCACACCCTGCCCACGAGGGTGGGGGGCACGCCCTACCCCCCTGGGCGCGCCCCCTACCTCGTGGGCCCCCTGGTGGCTCTCCGGTGGCCATCTTCTGCTATACGAAGTCTTTCGATGGGAAAAAAATAATAAGCCATCTTCTCGGATGAAACTCCGCCGCCACGAGGCGGAACCTTGGCGGAACCAATCTAGGGCTCTGGCGGAGCTGATCTGCCGGGGAAACTTCCCTCCCGGAGGGGGAAATCATCGCCATCGCCATCACCAACGCTCCTCTCATCGGGAGAGGGCAATCTCCATCAACATCTTCATCAGCACCATCTCCTCTCAAAACCCAAGTTCATCTCTTGTATCCAATTCTTGTCTCCAAGTCCGGGATTGGTGCTAGTAGGTTGCTAGTAGTGTTAATTACTTCTTGTAGTTGATGCTAGTTGGTTTAATTGGTGGAAGATCATATGTTCAGATCCTATATGCATATTAATACCCCTCTGATTATGAACATGTTTATGCTTTGTGAGTAGTTACGTTTGTTCCTGAGGACATGAGAGAAGTCTTGCTATTAGTAGTCATGTGAATTTGGTATTCGTTCGATATTTTGATGAGACGTATGTTGTCTCTCCTCTAGTGGTGTGTCAGGACCCCGATTCCAAGTCACATCGATCTAGCCGGTAACACCTCATATCACTTTGCGGCCTCACGCACGGTATTCCACGGGTGTCGCCTTACCATGGCCCGGGACCGTTTGTGCCTTTTGGCTCACGTATATGATAGTGTCGCTAGCATCCATATGACAGAGAACCCGGGCCGACATGGCTAGTCGTGAACCCAAAGCGGCACTAACCTATGGGGACAGGCATACATGAATCACATCGACCATGTCGGTCAGCAGCGTGTGAATCCGGGCTGTAGCACTGGGCTAACAGGACTCCGGGAACCCGGGCTGTAGCAGGCTAGGCAGGACTCCGGATGTCACCACGTGACATTTCCCCGAAGGGACAGACACAGGGACGAAGTGAAACACATGCCGACCAGTCAAGTGTCCTGAGCAGTAGTGCTGGGCTAACACGACTCCGGTGAACCGGGTTGTAGCGGACTACTATGGCTCATGGAAGCACCAGACTACATTTCCCCATAAGAGAGGCTGCCAAGGATAAACAACTAGATTGTCGGATCCCACACATACCAAGCATTTCAATCATACACACAATATGCTCGATATGTGTAAATACAACATGGCATCACAACATAACTCTACAACTCAAGTATTTATTCATTAGGCTCCGAGGAGCGAGATATTACAAACATGGGTCTCATGACCAAACAATCATAGCATACAAATCAAGCACATACGAAAGCTTAACATGTATGAGTACAGACATCTACAAATGAAAAGGGCTAAGAAGCCTGACTATCTACCAGATCCTGCCAAGGGCACAAGATCGTAGATGAGGTATCAAGCTAAACATCGAAGTCCACACGATACTACTAGCGAGACTGAAGTCTCTCTGCAAAACATAAATTAAGCAAACGTGAGTACAAATGTACCCAGCAAGACTTACATCAGAACTATCTACATATGCATCGGTATCAATAAAGGGGGTGGTGGAGTTTAGCTGCAGCAAGCCATCTTTGACTCAGTGGCTAACCTGAACTATGACTGCAAGCAACTCTTTTGAGGTGGCGCACACGAGTCCACATATTCACCATTCAATACACCACTATGGATCCGCTCCCGTCTCCCTACGAGAACGCCATCCATAGCACTCACGCTTATCTTGCGCATTTTAGAGTATCCACTTTCACTTGTCTATGAACTGTTATAGGCAACCCAAAAGTCCTTTACCGCGGACACGGCTATTCGAATAGATCATTTATAACCCTGCAGGGGTGTACTTCGTCACACATGTTTCCACCACTTAGCGTCTGCACACGACATGTGCTCGACAGACTTCAAGCAAAAGCCGACGTGGGTGTAGACCACGACCTGACTAATCGCACAAGTCTCTAGTCCAAGTTTATCGCCTATTCGGGTTCCATCCGCAAGGAAATCCAGTCGGGGTGTCCTCAACGGCCCCAAACGATGTGTACAGGGTCCCGAGACGCCAAAGGGGCGCCCGGCATACCCGGCCGCAGTGTATCTACCGCATCATAGCCCACCCCTAGGGTCAGCGCTACGCATAGCCGCCAACACATAACCTACTAACACCAGAAACTAGTTGCAACTCCTGGACAGAGGACGAGAGGGGTCAATAAGTCGAGCTGGGTCATATTTTAGGGCCCAATGTGTGGTAGTAGCTATTTCATGGATCACAAACACAGAACTCAGTTCCTGAGGACGGTTTCAATGAGACAACCCACCATGTACTCCTACATGGCCTCTCACTGCTACCTTTACCAAATCGTGTTCACACACTTAGCTCACACACAGTAGGACATGTTCACAACTTTCCAATTCATCCCCGATGAATCAGACCTGACACAACTCTAAGCAATAGTAGGCATGACAAGCAAACATGAATGAGTAGGCACCTCAGGGCTCAAACAACTCCTACTCATGCTAGTGGGTTTCATCTATTTACTGTGGCAATGACAGGTCATGCAAAGGAAAGGGGTTCAACTACCGCAGCATGTAACAGTTGAATCGTTGTTGTCCTAATGCAGTAAAAGGGAGCAGGTGCGAGAGAGTGGGTTTGTATCGGAATGAACAAGGGGGTTTTGCTTACCTGGCACTTCTGAAGATAGTATAGTTCTTCATCGGTGTCATCGATCTCATCGTCGGAAACATCGTCTACCGAGGGGGAACAACCACCGGCAAACACAGAAAGTGTTGGGGAACGTAGTAATTTCAAAAAAATTCCTACGCACACACAAGATCATGGTGATGCATAGCAACGAGAGGGGAGAGTGTGATCTACGTACCCTTGTAGACTGACAGCGGAAGCGTTAGCACAATGCGGTTGATGTAGTCGTACGTCTTCACGGCCCGACCGATCAAGCACCAAAACTACGACACCTCCGAGTTTTAGCACACGTTCAGCTCGATGACGATCCCCGGACTCCGATCCAGCAAAGTGTCGGGGAAGAGTTCCGTCAGCACGACGACGTGGTGACGATCTTGATGTTCTACCGTCGCAGGGCTTCGCCTAAGCACCGCTACAATATTATCGAGGATTATGGTGGAAGGGGGCACCGCACACGGCTAAGAATATGATCACGTGGATCAACTTGTGTGTCTAGGGGTGCCCCCTGCCCCCGTATATAAAGGCTTCCAATATATCAATCTGTATGTCTCGACCATTTCGAGACTCCTCGTCATGTCCGTGATCACATCCGGGACTCCGAACAAACTTCGGTACATCAAAATGCATAAACTCATAATATAACTGTCATCAAAACCTTAAGCGTGCGGACCCTACGGGTTCGAGAACAATGTAGACATGACCGAGACACATCTCCGGTCAATAACCAATAGCGGAACCTGGATGCTCATATTGGCTCCCACATATTCTATGAAGATCTTTATCGGTCAGACAGCATAACAACATACGTTGTTCCCTTTGTCATCGGTATGTTACTTGCCCGAGATTCGATCGTCGGTATCTTAATACCTAGTTCAATCTCGTTATCGGCAAGTCTCTTTACTCGTTTCATAATACATCATCTTGCAACTAACTTATTAGTTGTAATGCTTGCAAGGCTTATGTGATGTGCATTACCGAGAGGGCCCAGAGATACCTCTCCGACAATCGGAGTGACAAATCCTAATCTCGAAATACGCCAACCCAACATTCACCTTTGGAGACACCTGTAGAGCTCCTTTATAATCACCCAGTTACGTTGTGACGTTTGGTAGCACACAAAGTGTTCCTCCGGTAAACGGGAGTTGCATAATCTCATAGTCATAGGAACATGTATAAGTCGTGAAGAAAGCAATAGCAACATACTAAACGATCGAGTGCTAAGCTAGCGGAATGGGTCAAGTCAATCACATCATTCTTCTAATGATGTGATCCTGTTAATCAAATAACAACTCTTTTGTTCATGGTTAGGAAACATAACCATCTTCGATTAACGAGCTAGTCTAGTAGAGGCATACTAGTGACACTCTGTTTGTCTATGTATTCACACATGTATTATGTTTCCGGTTAATACAATTCTAGCATGAATAATAAACATTTATCATGATATAAGGAAATAAATAATAACTTTATTATTGCCTCTAGGGCATATTTCCTTCAGCCTCCCACTTGCACTAGAGTCAATAATCTAGTTCACATCGCCATGTGATTCAACACTAATAGTTCACATCACCATGTGATTAACACCCATAGTTCACATTTTCATGTGACCTATACCCAAAGGGTTTACTAGAGTCAGTAATCTAGTTCACATCGTTTATGTGATTAACACCCAAAGAGTACTAAGGTGTGATCATGTTTTGCTTGTGAGATAATTTTAGTCAACGGGTCTGTCACATACAAATCCGTAAGTATTTTGCGAATTCTATGTCTACGATGCTCTGCACGGAGCTACTCTAGCTAATTGCTCCCACTTTCAATATGTATCTAGATCGAGACTTAGAGTCATCCAGATCTGTGTCAAAACTTGCATCGACGTAACTTTTTACGATGAAACTTTTTGTCACCTCCATAATTGAGAAATATTTCCTTATTCCACTAAGGATAATTTTGACCGCTGTCCAGTGATCTACTCTTAGATCACTATTGTACTCCCTTGCTTAACATAGTGTAGGGTATACAATAGATCTGGTACACAACATGGCATATTTTATAGAACCTATGGCTGAGGCATAGGGAATGACTTTCATTCTCTTTCTATCTTCTGCCGTGGTCGGGCTTTGAGTCTTACTCAATTTCACACCTTGTAACACAACCAAGAATTCTTTCTTTGACTGTTCCAATTTTTGAACTACTTCAAAATATTGTCAAGGTATGTACTCATTGAAAAAAAACTTATCAAGCATCTTGATCTATCTCTATAGATCTTGATGCTTAATATGTAAGCAGCTTCACCGAGGTCTTTCTTTGAAAAACTTCTTTCAAAACACTGCTTTATGCTTTGCAGAATAATTCTACATTATTTCTGATCAACAATATGTCATTCACATATACTTATCAGAAATGTTGTAGTGCTCCCACTCACTTTCTTGTAAATACAGGCTTCAACGCAAGTCTGTATAAAACTATATGCTTTGATCATCTCATCAAATCGCATATTCCAACTCCGAGATGCTTGCACCAGTCCATAGACGGATCGCTGGAGCTTGCACATTTTGTTAGCACCTTTAGGATTGACAAAACCTTCTGGTTGTATCATATACAACTCTTCTTTAATAAATCCATTAAGGAATGCAGTTTTGTTTATCCATTTGCCAGATTTCATAAAAATGCGGCAATTGCTAACATGATTTGGACAGACTTAAGCATCGCTACGAGTGAGAAAATTTCATCGTAGTCAACACCTTGAACTTTGTCAAAAAACCTTTTTGACAATTCTAGCTTTGTAGATAGTAACACTACTATCAGCGTCCGTCTTCCTCTTGAAGATCCATTTATTTTCTATGGCTTGCCGATCATCGGGCAAATCCATCAAAGTCCATACTTTGTTCTCATACATGGATCATATCTCAGATTTCATGGCCTCAAACCATTTGGCGGAATCTGGGCTCATCATCGCTTCCTCATAGTTTGCAAGTTTGTCATGGTCTAGTAACATGACTTCCAGAACAGGATTACCGTACCACTCTGGTGCGGATCTCACTCTGGTTTACCTACGAGATTCGGTAGTAACTTGATCTGAAGTTACATGATCATCATCATTAGCTTCCTCACTAATTGGTGTAGTAGTCACAAGAACAGATTTCTGTGATGAACTACTTTCCAATAAGGGAGAAGGTACAATTACCTTATCAAGTTTTCTACTTTCCTCCCACTCACTTCTTTCGAGAGAAACTCCTTCTCTAGAAAGGATCCATTCTTAGCAACGAATGTCTTGCCTTCGGATCTGTGATAGAAGGTGTACCCAACAGTCTTCTTTGGGTGTCCTATGAAGACATATTTCTCCGATTTGGGTTTGAGCTTATCAGGATGAAACTTTTTCACATAAGCATCACAACCCAAAACTTTAAGAAACGACAACTTTGGTTTCTTGCCAAACCATAATTCAGATTGTGTCGTCTCAACGGATTTAGATGGTGCCCTTTTTAACGTGAATGCAGCTGTCTCTTATGCATAACCCCAAAACGATAATGGTAGATTGGTAAGAGACATCATAGATTGCACTATATCCAATAAAGTACGGTTATGACGATCGGACACACCATTATGCTGTGGTGTTCCAAGTGGCATGAGTTTGTGAAACTATTCCACAATGTTTTAATTGAAGACCAAACTCGTAACTCAAATATTTGTCTCCGCGATCAGATCGTAGAAACTTTTTTTCTTATCACGATGATTTTCCACTTCACCCTGGAATTATTTGAACTTTTCAAATGTTTCAGACTTATGTTTCATCAAGTAGATATACTCATATCTGCTCAAATCATCTGTGAAGATCAGAAAATAATGATACCTGTCGCGAGCCTCAATATTCATCGGACCACATACATCAGTATGTATGATTTCCAACAAATCTGTTGCTCGCTCCATTGTTTCGAAGAACAGAGTCTTAGTCATCTTGCCCATGAGGCATGGTTCGCAAGCATCAATTGATTCATAATCAAGTGATTCCAAAAGCCCATTAGCATGGAGTTTCTTCATGCGCTTTACACCAATATGACCTAAACGGCAGTGCCACAAATAAGTTGCACTATCATTATTAATTTTGCATCTTTTGGTTTCAATATTATGATTATGTGTATCACTACGATCGAGATCTAACGAACTATTTTCATTGGATGTGTAACCATATAAGGTTTTATTCATGTAAACAGAACAACAATTTATTCTCTTACTTAAATGAATAACCGTATAAACATGATCAAATCATATTCATGCTCAACGCAAACACCAAATAACACTTATTTAGGTTCAACACTAATCCCGAAATTATAGGGAGTGTGCGATGATGATCATATCATGGAACCACTTCCAACACACATCGTCACTTCACCCTTAACTAGTCTCTGTTTATTCTGCAACTCCCGTTTCGAGTTACTAATCTTAGCAACTGAACTAGTATCAAATACTGAGGGGTTGCTATAAACACTAGTAAAGTACACATCAATAACATGTATATCAAATATACTTATGTTCACTTTGCCATCCTTCTTATCCGCCAATCACTTGGGGTAGTTCCGCTTCCAGTGACCAGTCCCTTTGCAGTAGAAGCACTTAGTCTCAGGCTTAGGCCCAGACTTGGGCTTCTTCACTTGAGCAGTAACTTGCTTGCTGTTCTTCTTGAAGTTCCCCTTCTTCCCTCTTCCCTTTTCTTGAAACTAGTGGTCTTGTCTACCATCAACACTTGATCTTTTTCTCGATTTCTACCTTCGTCAATTTCAGCATTACGAAGAGCTTGGGAATCGTTTCTGTTATCCCTTGCATATTATAGTTCATCACGAAGTTCTACTAACTTGGTGATGGTGACTAGAGAATTCTGTCAATCAATATCTTATCTGGAAGATTAACTCCCACTTGATTCAAGCGATTGTAGTACCCAGACAATCTGAGCACATGCTCACTAGTTGAGAGATTCTCCTCCATCTTTTAGCTATAGAACTTGTTGGAGACTTCATATCTCTCAACTCGGGTATTTGCTTGAAATATTAACTTCAACTCCTGGAACATCTCATATGGTCCATGACGTTCAAAACATCTTTGAAGTCCCGATTCTAAGCCATTAAGCATGGTGCACTAAACTATCAAGTAGTCGTCATATTGAGCTAGCCAAACGTTCATAACGTCTGCATCTGCTCCTGCAATAGGTCTGTCACCTAGCGGTGCATCAAGGACATAATTCTTCTGTGCAGCAATGAGGATAAACCTCAGATCACGGATCCAATCCGCATCATTGCTACTAACATCTTTCAACACAATTTTCTCTAGGAACATATCAAAATAAACACAGGGAAGCAACAACGCGAGCTATTGATCTACAACATGATTTGCAAAATACTACCAAGACTAAGTTCATGATAAATTTAAGTTCAATTAATCATGTTACTTAAGAACTCCCACTTAGACAGACATCTCTCTAGTCATCTAAGTGATCACGTGATCCAAATCAACTAAACCATGTCCGATCGTCACGTGAGATGGAGTAGTTTTCAATGGTGAACATCACTATGTTGATCATATCTACTATATGATTCACGTTCGACCTTTCGGTCTCCGTGTTCCGAGGCCATATCTGTATATGCTAGGCTCGTCAAGTTTAAGCTGAGTATTCCGCGTGTGCAACTGTTTTGCACCCGTTGTATTTGAACGTAGAGCCTATCACACCCGATCATCACGTGGTGTCTCAGCACGAAGAACTTTCGCAATGGTGCATACTCAGGGAGAACACTTCTTGATAATTAGTGAGAGATCATCTTAAAATGCTACCGTCAAACTAAGCAAAATAAGATGTATAAAAGATAAACATCATATGCAATCAAAATATGTGACATGATATGGCCATCATCATCTTGCGCCTTTGATTTCCATCTCCAAAGTACTGTCATGATCTCTATCGTCACCGGCATGACACCATGATCTCCATCATCTTGATCTATATCAATGTGTCGTCACGTGGTCGTCTCACCAACAATTGCTCTTGCAACTATTGCTATCGCATAGCGATAAAGTAAAGCAATTATTGGGCACTTGCATCTTATGCAATAGTGAGACAACCATATGGCTCCTGCCAGTTGCCGATAACTCGGTTACAAAACATGGTCATCTCATACAATAAAATTTAGCATCATGTCTTAACCATATCACATCACAACATGCCCTGCAAGAACAAGTTAGACGTCCTCTACTTTGTTGTTGCAAGTTTTACGTGGCTGCTACGGGCTTAAGCAAGAACCAATCTTACCTACGCATCAAAACCACAACGATAGTTTGTCAAGTTGGTGCTGTTTTAACCTTCGCAAGGACCGGGCGTAGCCACACTCGGTTCAACTAAAGTTGGAGAAACTGTCACCCGCTAGCCACCTTTGTGCAAAGCACGTCGGGAGAACCGGTCTCGCGTAAGCGTACGCGTAATGTCGGTCCGGGCCGCTTCGTCCAACAATACCGCCGAACCAAAGTATGACATGCTGGTAAGCAGTATGACTTATATTTCCCACAACTCACTTGTGTTCTACTCATGCATATAACATCAACACATAAAACCTGGGCTCGGATGCCACTGTTGGGGAATGTAGTAATTTCAAAAAATTTCCTATGCACATGCAAGATCATGGTGATGCATAGCAACGAGAGGGGAGAGTGTGATCTACGTACCCTTGTAGACCGACAGCGGAAGCGTTAGCACAACACGGTTGATGTAGTCGTACGTCTTCACGGCCCGACCGATCAAGCACCGAAACTACGGCACCTCCGAGTTTTAGCACATGTTCAGCTCGATGACGATCCCCGGACTTCGATCCAGCAAAGTGTCGGGCAAGAGTTCCGTCAGCACGACGGCGTGGTGACGATCTTGATGTTCTACCGTCACAGGGCTTCGCCTAAGCACCGCTACAATATTATCGAGGATTATGGTGGAAGGGGGCACCGCACACGGCTAAGAATATGATCATGTGGATCAACTTGTGTGTCTAGGGGTGCCCCCTGCCCCCGTATATAAAGGAGCAGGGGAAGGTGCGGCCGGCCAGGAGGAGGGCACGCCAGGAGGAGTCCTACTCCCACCGGGAGTAGGATTCCTCCCTTTCCTAGTTGGAATAGGATTCGGGAGGGGGAAAGAGGAGAGAGAGAAGGAAGGGGGGGCGCCGCCCCCTCTCCTTGTCCTATTCGGACTAGGGGGGGAGGGGCGCGCGGCCCAGCCCTAGCCACCTCTCCTCTCTTCCACTAAAGCCCACTATGGCCCATATACCTCCCGGGGGGTTCCGGTAACCTCCCGGTACTCCGATAAAATCCCGATTTCACCCGGAACACTTCCGATATCCAAATATAGGCTTCCAATATATCAATCTTTATGTCTCGACCATTTCGAGACTCCTCGTCATGTCCGTGATCACATCCGGGACTACGAACAAACTTCGGTACATCAAAATGCATAAACTCATGATATAACTGTCATCAAAACCTTAAGCGTGCGGACCCTACGGGTTCGAGAACAATGTAGACATGACCGAGACACGTCTCCGGTCAATAACCAATAGCGGAACTTGGATGCTCATATTGGCTCCCACATATTCTACGAAGATCTTTATAGGTCAGACCGCATAACAACATACGTTGTTCCCTTTGTCATCGGTATGTTACTTGCCCGAGATTTGATCGTCGGTATCTTAATACCTAGTTCAATCTCGTTATCGGCAAGTCTCTTTACTCGTTTCATAATACATCATCTTGCAACTAACTTATTAGTTGTAATGCTTGAAAGGCTTATGTGATGTGCATTACCGAGAGGGCCCAGAGATACCTCTCCGACAATCAGAGTGACAAATCCTAATCTCGAAATACGCCAACCCAACATTCACCTTTGGAGACACCTGTAGAGCTCCTTTATAATCACCCAGTTACGTTGTGATGTTTGGTAGCACACAAAGTGTTCCTCCGGTAAACGGGAGTTGCATAATCTCATAGTCATAGGAACACGTATAAGTCATGAAGAAAGCAATAGCAACATACTAAACGATCGAGTGCTAAGCTAACGGAATGGGTCAAGTCAATCACATCATTCTTCTAATGATGTGATCCCGTTAATCAAATAACAACTCTTTTGTTCATGGTTAGGAAACATAACCATCTTCGATTAACGAGCTAGTCTAGTAGAGGCATACTAGTGACACTCTGTTTGTCTATGTATTCACACATGTATTATGTTTCCGGTTAATACAATTCTAGCATGAATAATAAACATTTATCATGATATAAGGAAATATATAATAACTTTATTATTGCCTCTAGGGCATATTTCCTTCAGAAAGAACACAATCAATGCAATGCACAATATGATGCATGATCATGACATGTCTACATGCTGTGATTTGAGCTAATGCAGCTAAGAACAGAAGGGTTTGAGTTGATTTGAACCAAAGGTTCAAATTCAAACTAAGAACTTATAAAGTGCATTATCATGTTTTGATCTAAACAGCAAGGTTAAGTTGTTTAAACATGCATGAAACCAGTACAGATGGATAGATTAGATTTTTTTGATCATTTTTCATATATAATTTGTTTCATTTGGAGTTACAATTGAATTACTATGAATTTTTGAAGTTTAAACTAATTTCTGGAATTTCCTGAATAAGAATAAATCCAGAAAAGGTTAACTAAGTCAGCATGACATCGTTGTGATGTCAGCAGGTCAACAGACCGGGTCCAGGTCAAACCTGACCAGTGGGGTCCACTGGTCAGTGGGACAGAAACTAATCCCGCGTTGACTACGGCTTTGACCCGCTGCGGGGCCCGCTGTCAATGACTAGGTGAGGTCCAACTGGCGGGGATTAGCACTAATGACCCCGCCACGTCGGCTGTCGCTGGAGTTGGCCGGCGGCGACCAAACCCACGGCGGCAACGCGCCGGACTTGCGCTAAAGGCGATGGGGGCGGTGGCTAAGGGCATCGGGGCGTAGCCCGGACTCGCGCGCATCCAGGGAGGTAGGTGGGTGGCCGTGGGGGCGCCGGAGCTCGCCGGAACGGAGCTTGTGGCGGCGGCCGGAGCTCGGGTGCCGATGGATTCGTCGCTACGGTGTGCAAAACGACCGGTTCTCGACGCCTACTATACCTACGCATGCCCACAAGCCCTTTGGACACGCTGGCACGACCAAATGGTCGCCGGAGCAACTCCGGCAATGAGCCCGAGTGGCGGCGGGGTTTGGCCACGGTAGGAATCGGAGCTAGAGGGCGAGAGGAGCCGCGGGGTTAGGGGGGTAAGAGAGAGAGAGAGAGGAGCTCACGGCGGTGCCGTCGGGATGGTTAGCGGGCTCGGGGACGTCCTGCGTGCGGCAGATCGACGACAATGGTGGCCGGAGCCTGAGGTGGAAGACGACGGCGATGGCGACGTTGCTGGCCTCCCGGGGTCACATGCTTTGGCGTGCGGCTCTACGGCATCGAGGAGGAGCTCATGGGGGCACTGGCTGGGCGTGGGGATGCTGGTGGCCACGGCAAAGACGAGCGGTGGCAACGGCTCCGCTCGGCTTCGGGAGGGAGAGCGAGAGAAGCAAGGCAGGGAGAGAGGGGAGCGCTCGAGGGGGTCCAGGGGTCTGTGTGGCAACGCCGGAGCATCCAGGGCGTCGAGGCAGCGGCGGAAAGCAGGAGGTGGCCGTCGGTGGCCGTGCGCGTGCTGGCGCACCGCGGGCACACGCCCTCTTGCCTTCTGGCACGAGGTTGAAGGAGGCGGCGCCAGGCTGGGCCACTACAGCAGTGGGCTGGGCCAACGGTGCTGGACCAGCACAGGAGCTGGGCCGGTTGGTGGCGCCAGGTTAGTCCTTCTCTCTCTCTCTTTCATTTTTCTTTTCTATTTTTCTGTAATCTTTGTGGCTTTTCTAAAAATACCTAGACCCTTTCAAAAATCACCAAACTGAACATGCCCACTGTATAGAATATATCCAACATGGAACATTTCAGTTTAGGATTACTTGGGCATTTAAAATATTTACTAGCATTTAAATGCCCAAATTCAAATAACATATGATTTAATCCAGTGACCTTTGGATGACCTAGAAAGTTTTGCACCATTTTTGTCAGAGGTTTTAGACCAAGACAAAGATGATGAACATTTTTGAAGGGCATTTCAGGATCATTGAAAAATATTTTAGTAACCCTAGTTGGATTAAGTGGTGCTGGGGGTTTCTGCCATCCCCATTTCAACTTTCTGAGAAAAAGTAAACATGATGCATGGAGTTATGCAAGGATAGGCAAGACTAAGCTAGGGCTGTGACATGGTGTTATGTGAACGTCGACTACATGACACTTCACCATTATTTGGCCCCCGTCGCAAGGGCACTTCAGACGTGACATCCGAAGACGACGAAGCTCATTACTCTGTCGTTGAGGACAATGGCGAGGAAGAGGAGGAGGAGGAAGACAACCCTCCCCCTGAGGAGAGGAAGAAGAAGAGGGCGGCTTCAGCACATCTGGAGGTGGAAACGCCCAAGAAGGGGAAGAGCGTCCCAGCGGTCAACACTGCGTGGGACGTTGATAGTAGTCCGGAAATACGCCCCCACACTAAGCCCCAGGCTGCATAGTAAGTGACACTGCTAGCCCATGCGTGCATCCGACCATTTCTCTTCATTATCTTGACATAGTTAATTGTGCTATTGCAGTCCGGCCCGCGACCTTATCCAACGATCCTCATCTGGAGGTTCATTGGCTCCATCGGAGATGGTGAGCATGTCGCCACCGCCCGCTTATTCCCCCGGGGCTAGGGACGACATCGAAGTGTTATCCCGGAGGACCGCTCCGAACCGGGGAGGAGCCCAGGACACTGTCCGGGAGGCGCCACAAGGCGAGACCTCCACTGTCGGACACATGGGGGAGCCGATCCCCATGGAGATTGGCGAAGAGGGCCGCATCCAGTTCGTCCCTCAGCCGAATACGATTCCAGAGGCCCATATGGCTCCGGAGTCGGGCGAGCAGCCCCCTTTGAAGGAGGGGGATGCGCCGCTTCCACCGATGCCCCCTGTCCATCCAGGGGTGCCGGATAACCTGATGGAGGCACCTCCGTCGTGGACGAGCATCGTGTCCTTATGGGTGCGGTGATCGAGAAGATTCAGTCCACCAAGAGTGGACTGAATGAAGCCTACAACAGCCTATTGACAGGTTTCGAGGTAAGAAAGAGAAAAAACCCATGTAGGCAGTAGCCCTTGAGACACTGTCCGGTGTTCGGAAAGAAGAACCGGACAAAGGATCAATCTTTTGTTATAGGAGACTAACGTAATATGTATGAATAAGCAGGCGTAGCTGTTGGCCTCGACCTCGCATGCTGCCGAAGTCTCTGAACTGAGGTAGAGGCTGGAGCGGACCGAGAATGAGCTCGGTGAGGTTAAGGTTCGGCTCCAGGAGAAGCAAGGTGAGTGACGACTTGTTGTGTGTTCGGAAAGGATAGGCGCTGTATATTGACTGCGGTGTCGTAATATGTGCAGGAGCCACGACCGAGGTCGAGGCCCTCAGGAAGGCCCTGGGCGAGGCTGAGGAGAAGGCTGTCCAGCAGCAAGCCGCCCGCAAGAAGTCCAAGGCCCGGGTCAAAGAAGTCCAGCAGGAGCTCCAACATGCGGTGAAAAAATGCGAGGCATTGGAGCGTGATGCGTCGGTTCAAGGGGCCGAACTCGCCAAGGCTCGTCAAAGCGCGGAGACCGCACGGAATGAGGCCCAGGCCGCCCTCCAGGAGATCCAGGAGGCCAAGAAGATCACGGCGGGTAAGGCATTTAAGATGCAAAGCAAGTATGCAAAGAAGCAGTACCTTTTACTAACCCGGGTTCGGAGTTCCCCAGGAGCTTTTGCGGATTTACCATGCAGTGTATCAGACGCCGCGGAGTTCTATCGAGCCGAAGGAGGGGGTTCTACGGAGAAGCTATTCTGGTTGCAGTATGCGGCGCCAGAGCATCCCGTGTCCTTCACCGATCAGCTGAAACAGCTGGTGGAGCTACATAGGGTGGCCGAACTAGCCATGAAGGATTTGATAATCCGGCTATGGCCAACCGAAGCTATGCCAAGCAGCTACTTCAGACTCGTGAGGCGGGTGGTGAACGCCTGTCCTCGGCTAGATGTCGTCAAGCACTCGACCTGCATTAAAGGTGCCCGCATGGCCTTCGCCCGTTGCAAGATGTGGTGGGCGAAGATGGACGCCGTAGAGGTGACCATAGGGCCACCGGAGGGCAAGGAGCAGCGCACACCCGAACGGTATTTTGCGGATGTCCTGGAGGGGTCTCGCCTTGCGGCAGCACAATGTTCACAGGATGTTGTATTTGAATAAATATATTCATGTTGCCTTTGCCTTGTATTATAAAAAACAAAGCCTGTTTTGTGATATGATTTTGTTATGCTTTAATTGTTTCCTCCTGTGCGGCCGTGTTGTATGTAATCTGAGGGTTGGCCAGTCGTCGGCTTCTGCCCTCACGTATGTAGTACGGAGGTGTTCAGGATGGATCCTAAACAATCTTGATCCAATTATATGATCCTTGAAGGAGTTGTTTAGCGCAACGAACAAGGCAATCGGACTATACGGCTTAAACTCCCTCACTTAGCCATAGGAGTTTTATAACAAAGCATGGGCGTAGCCCTTGGTTCAAGCCAGGGTGCTGTCAGCATGTGATCGGGAAGTGCCGATCTTTCGCATAATGCAAAAAAAACTCTCCAACGATGTGTAACCCTCGAACAGCTGACCGGCTCTCGCCGTATCATGACAATCAGTTTTCGGCTTTCTCTACTGACGTGCTCATCTAGTCAAGGCCAGTGCACAATCACAGTAGTTCTCCCTTTACTACCCTAGCCGATTTAGCGGAACATAGGGTAGCAAGCACAGGAGCCGGGCAACCCAACAATTGACCAAAGACATGATTCGGAGCCAATGCATATAATGCTAAATTAGGGGTGCCGAACTTATCTTTAAGGATTGTTCGGGCTTTGTTTCTGTATCGTGGGGCGATGGGGGGCCCCTGGCAAATATGAAACATACCAGAGTGTACGGTTGCTAGAAAATAAGTAATTTAAAGGAAAACAGAGGGGGAACAGAGATAGGATTTGGGGCCCTTGAACTTGGATCAAGAACTGTTTCCATTATAGTTGGGTTAATGCGTCGAAGCACATTAATACAAAATAATGCAATAAGAAAATGGCTATTTGACATGTCACAACTGGCGGCGAGCTGCGCATGGGTCCGAGAACGGTTAGAGTAGTCATTGGATTGGCCTCTAGGGCCGCCCCTGTGCGCCTGTGCTCCATGTCGATCTGGTGTATTTGTCCTTTGACAGGACCATAAATCAGGCCGTCGAAATAGGCTCGCATAAGAGAAACCTGTAAAAAAGGGAAAAAGGAAATAGTAAAGTTATATGTGTGTCCAGGATCGGTCTAGCCGAATTGTAGATCCCGGGCTAGCTTGTGCCTCCGTCCATGTCCATGGAATTTTGAGTGCGTAATTATGCATGCGTGGTACGGATGCCACTACTTCATCGAGACTGGGACGGAGGCCAAATTGCTAATCGAGCTCTTGACGAGCCGCGCTGTCCTGTTGCAGTGTAGTCCGGAAGCTCTTAGTGATGTCCAGGGGCTCGGCAGCCGTACGATGGTGCTGCTTGAGAAGGCCGCTCTGTACCTCTGCTGCTAGGGCAGCGGTGTGCTCCTCTGTTCGGAGGGAGCGTTCAGTATTGCCATTGACTGTTATGACATTGCATGGACCGGGCATCTTGAGCTTGAGATAAGCATAGTGTGGTACTGCATTGAATCTAGCAAACGCGGTTCGTCCAAGCAGTGCATGGTAGCTGCTGCGGAAGGGAGTGATATCGGAGATTAGCTCTTCACTTCGGAAGTTGTCCGGAGAACCGAAAACCACCTCCAACGTGATTGAGCCCGTACAGCGGGCCTCTACGCCTGTTATGACTCCTTTGAAGGTAGTCTTTGTTGGTTTGATTCGTGAGGGGTTAATGCCCATCTTGCGCACTGTGTCCTGATAGAGCAGGTTGAGGCTGCTACCACCATCCATTAGGACTCGTGTTAGGTGAAATCCGTCAATGATTATGTTGATGACCAGTGCGGCTGAACTGCCATGCCGGATACTAGTTGGGTGATCTCGACAATCAAAGGTGATCGGAAATGACGACCATGGATTGAATTTTGGGGCGACTGGCTCTACTGCGTAGACATCCCTAAGTGCTCGCTTATGCTCCCTTTTGGGGATGTGTGTAGTGTATATCATGTTCACCGTTTTGAATTGAGGGGGAAATTTCTTCTGCCCCCCAGTGTTCGGCTGCCGGGGCTCTTCGTCCTCGTCCTCACTTTGTGATCCCTTTTCTTTGTTTTCGGCATTTAACTAGCCAACCTGTTTGAAAACCCAACGGTCTCTGTTGGTGTGATTGGCTTGTTTATCTGGGGTACCATGTATCTGGCACGGACGATCGAGTATGCGATCCAGGCTGGATGGTCCCTCACTGTTCCTTCTGTAGGGCTTCTTTCGCTGGCCGGACTTGGAGCCGCTGAATACGGCGTTAACGGTGGTGTTATCGGTGTTGTTGCCATTGCTTCAGCGTTTGTGTCTGTTGCGCCGGAGCTTGCCGGAGCTGTTCTTGGCCTCGGAGGGGCCTGTCTTGCTGGTTGTGTTTTTACTGTGAGCCAGCCAGCTGTCCTCACCCGCGCAAAAGCGGGTCATGAGTGCCATAAGGGCTGCCATGGACTTCGGCTTTTCTTGGCCAAGGTGGCGTGCTAGCCATTCGTCACGGATGCTATGTTTAAGGGCCGGTAGGGCTTCGGCATCCGGACAGTCAACGATCTGGTTCTTTTTGGTTAGGAACCTAGTCCAGAATTTTCTGGCTGATTCTCCAGGTTGTTGAACTATGTGGCTTAAGTCATCGGCATCGGGTGGCCGGACATATGTACCTTGGAAGTTGTCAAGGAAGGCCTCTTCCAAGTCCTCCCAGTTGCCGATGGAATCCTCGGGCAGGCTGTTTAGCCAGTGTCGAACTGGCCCTTTGAGTTTTAGTGGGAGGCATTTGATGGTGTGGAGGTCGTCTCCACGGGCCATGTGGATGTGGAGAATAAAGTCCTCAATCCATACGGCGGGATCGGTTGTTCCGTCATATGATTCAATATTGACGGGCTTGAACCCCTCGGGGAATTCGTGATCCAGCACCTCATCTGTGAAGCAGAGAGGGTGTGTAGCGCCTCTATATCGGGCCGCGTCACAGCGCACCTTCGATGGAGTCCGTCTGTGGTTATCGGCCGGGTATGACTAGGTTTGTCACGTCCGAATAGGTAGCCTTCATCCCGAGTCGGGAAGCATCCTCGCGATCCGTAGATTGATCTGGTGTGTCTTGCTTTGCTATCCAGCTCCTGCCGAAGGTTGTATGTATGGTCCCGAGCTGTTCTGTCCCTATTTTTGTGAGGCGGTGGGGCGGGCTGTTGTTCGGCCTGAGCTGCCATTTTATCCCGACCGCGGGGTGGTCGGTCCGCCGCACTATCCCGACCACGTGGTGGTCGGTCCGCATTGCGTGAGGGAGGTATGGGATCTGGTGTCTCGAACTGAGGTAGCAGTCTGCGCTTTGGGTAACTCTTGGCTGGGCGCTCGAGGCCGTATTCCTCGGCTGCCAGGACATTAGTCCACCTGTCAATGAGCAGGTCTTGATTAGCTTGGAGCTGCTGCTTCTTCTTCTTCAGGCTTCTTGCAGTGGCTATTAGCTGGCGCTTGAAGCGCTCCTGTTCGAGGGGTGCCTCAGGCACGATGAAGTCCTCATTGCCGAGGCTCTCATCATCGTTGGAGACTAGACGATAACTATCATTGTCTGGGTCATTGGGCATGGCCTATTTATTAGGATTATCTTGCCCGTTGTCTTGTTCCTCCTGTTCGGATGCAGCCCCGACAGGGTCTTCATTGTTTTCGGCGTCGCCCGGAGTACTATTTTCTCCGGTGCCAGTGTTTCCATCGTTTGAGCAACGAGGCTTAGAGCGGTGTTTAGGGCGCCGGCGTTTGGATTGTGTCTCAAAAGTTTTATTCGCAACTGGATCTCCTTTGTCATCGTCGCTAGCTTTTTTAGGTGTGTCGACCATGTACACATCGTACGAAGAGGTGGCCGTCCAACATCCAGTAAACGACGGGTCTTGGCCTTGCTCCATGTCGGCATCATCGTCCATACCGTTGATGTCTTCGGAGCCGTAATCAAGCATGTCAGTTAAGTCATCAAAAGTGGCTATGAAGTGGGTGGCGGGTGGGAAGCGAAATTTCCCATAATCAGCCTCTGGCTCGAACCGAACATAGTTCGGCTGTGAGTCCTTCTCCAAGGACAAGTTCTTTAAAGAGTTTAGCACATCACCCAAAGGTGAGTGCTGGAAGATGTCTGCGGCACTAAATTCAAGAATTGATAACTGATCCATCTCGGTGTCCGCAGGCATACCCGGTCTGGGACTTATAGCCGGAGACGAGTCCGGAGTTCCATTGACACAAATATTGCAGGGTGCTGGGTCCGTGTGCGGCTCCAACGCCGCAGACTCTGAGGCCTCGGATGGCATAATCTGCTCCGGTTCTAAGGGCGTTGCAGCAACAGGGCCCATCTCCTGGATGTGATCCGATGACAGATTTAAGTCATGTTCATCGGGGTGAGGGGGAGCGATCGCTGCAGTTTCAAATCCATTGAAGATCAAGTCTCCATGGATATCCGCAACGTAGTTCAAGCTTCCAAATCTGACCTGGTGGCCAGGGGCGTAACTATCGATCTGCTCCAGATGGCCAAGCGAATTGGCCCGCAGTACGAAGCCGCTGAACACGAAAATCTGTCCGGAGAGGAAGGTTTCTCCTTGGACAGCATCACTATAGATGATCGAAGGGGCCATTGAACCTTTCGTTGACGGCACAATGGAACTCTCAATGAAAGCACCAATGTCGGTGTCAAAACCGGCGGATCTCGAGTAGGGGGTCTCGAACTGTGCGTCTAGGATCGATGGTAACAGGAGACGGGGGACACGATGTTTACCCAGGTTCGGGCCCTCTCTATGGAGGTAATACCCTACGTCCTGCTTGATTGATCTTGATGAATATGGGTGTTACAAGAGTTGATCTACCACGAGATCGTAATGGCTAAACCCTAGAAGTCTAACATGTATGACTATGGTAATGAATGTCTCTTTTCCGGACTAACCCCTTCGGTTTATATAGACACCGGGGGGATCTAGGGTTTACATAGAGTCGGTTACATAAGAAGGAATCTTCATAGTCGGTTGCCAAGCTTGCCTTCCACGCCAAGGAGAGTCCAATCCGGACATAGGTACAGTCTTCGGCCTTCATGTCTTCATAGCCCACCAGTCCGGCCCATGGATAACAGGCCGGATGCCCAAGGACCCCTTAGTCCAGGACCCCCTCAAGGGGCTTCTCTGTTGTTGGACCAGGTGAACTGTCGATCTAGTAGAGGTAGCTCAAGGAGAGCTAGTTCATCGAGTGTGTCATTGAAAATGCGGGATTCTCGTTGGTGAAAGTTGTCGTTGTTTTTCTCGTGGGGGAAGCGAATCAGATTGAAATCGCCTACGATTAGCCACGGGGTATTTTCAGGGGGAGCTATGGCTTTTAGCTCATCGAGGAAGGTAGGTTTTTCTGATCTGTTAGTTGGGCCGTAAATGTTGGTAACGCAAATGGGGGAAGGGAGAGCGAGAGATGTGAAGGTGAGAGTGGAGCAGAAACCGTGGTTCGAGTGGTTTGTGATTTGAAAGGAGCTGGTGTTGGTAGCACAGAGCAAGCCTCCAATAGTGCCCGTAGCAGGGGAAGTGGCATAGAAATCGAGTGAGGTTGGTAGGAAGGACCTGACTTTTGGGATAGAGGGCGTGGCAAGCTTAGTTTCCTGGAGTAACAACATATTAGGTTTGATAGAGAGAAGTTCAGATAGAACATCATTTCATTTGTCCGCATCACCCAGGCCCCTAACATTCCAGGAGCAGAGATACATAGTCGTTGCAGGCATATTAAAAACTAACATAGATACCAGGAGACACTAAACCGACGGACACGCTTACAGACTCGAAGATAACAGACGCAGAAAAGAAATAGCGTTGACAACCTGGTAAACTAAGACCAAACAGACACATGGCAGCCACCAGCGGCACCAGAAAGATGCAAATCATGGGATCACTTGGCAGCACCACCAACAGACTTGGTGACGAGGTCAATCTCATCAGCAGAGGAGCCACACTCCTTGGCCACAGCAGCATGCGCCAGTGGCGAGCCAGGCTCGGAGATGTCAGCAGCAAGGTGAGCAGAGCGGATTGCATCATCGAAGTCTTGGCAGAGCTTGCCATCGCCAGACGCTTGGCCTTGGCCTGAGAAGCCTTGTCAGCCATGGACTCCTTGGCGTACGTCTCGGCCAAGGCGAGACGGGCACTGCCCCGAACATGGAGCATGTCCTTGGCGCGCTTGGCTTTGCCGCGCCTCTTCTTAGCCACCGCCTCATGAACCGAAGGAGCGGGCTCGGGGAGAAGAGGCACGGCGACATTCTCTGGCGTCGGCGCGATGCCGGAGCGGGGGCGACGCGAGTAGGTGCGCAGCGCAGGAGAGGTAGAAGGCACACTTGGAGGAGGAGAGGCCACCATGGGAGAGGCCAATTGTGGAGCATGATGCTCGGCAAGGGCCTCAAAAGCGACGGCGATGGAGGCAAAAGGCACAGAAGACACCGGAGGGGAAGGGGAGGAAGCAGTGATCATCTTAGCATTCTGGACAGGCTCCGGAGGCGTTGGCGCAGGTACTGGGGGGATGTGGTGTGTTGGTGGTGCAGGATGGAGTTGAGGACTACAGGTGGGGCTATGCCAACACAGGCCAGTGGGATATCATCAGAGGAGGAGGAGATCGCAAGGTCAAGGAACTGGTCGGCAGCGAGGGCGACATTTCTAGAAGGGGAGGATGGGGGTCCCTATGGGAACTCAGGGGACACGACCACCGGCCCAAAGGCGGCCATGGCAGCCTCAGCATGCTCCAAGCCAAGTGCGCGGTCTGAATCATTGGAGCCATAATCCGAGGCGGCGTCAGAAGCAGTACCATCGTCTAAGGAGAAAGGGGAGGGGACGTTTGGCCCTAGGCGAGTGACTCTGTAATGATCAAGCAGCTGGACTACTAGGATGTCTAAGTTAGGGAGCTGCACTGTGACGCCGTCGGGAAGATAGGTACCCTTGAACAGGGCGATATGGGTGCGGATGGAAGTGCGATCGTCTAAGAGGAGGCAGTATTGGTCAATGGAGTAGATCTCCCCAAGGAACTTGAGAATGAAGTGAACACTGGAGGGATGCCATAGATCAAGAGGGAAGCCAATGGCTTCGATCTCAGTGATATCATCCTCGAAGAGAGTGGTGGAACGACCATGGTTTTCAGCAGGCTCAAAGGAGAGGGAGTTGCCGTCGATGTGCATGGGGCCACGGGCAAGAACAACATGGCGGACAGAAGCACTGGGGAAGGCGACTAGGCCTGCACCATGGAAGGAGGCGGCGAAGCGGAAGGTGGGGTTGCCGCCAAGCTGGCGGAGGGCACGTCGGATTTTTGGGAAGGGATTGTGCACTAGTGTGCCAAAGTGGACAAACGCGTATGATACGTCTCCAACGTATCTATAATTTTTGATTGCTCCATGCTATATTATCTACTGTTTTGGACTATATTGGGCTTTATTTTCCAGTTTTATATTATTTTTGGGACTAACCTATTAACCGGAGGCCCAACCCAGAATTGCTGTTTTTTGCCTATTTCAGTGTTTCGAAGAAACAAAATATCAAACGGAGTCCAAACAGAAAAATGCTTTTGGAACGTGATTTTCTTCTCGGATAAGACCTAGGTGACTTGGACCCTACTCCAAGAAGTACCGGAGGCGGTCACGAGGGTAGGGGGCGCGCCCCCTACCTCGTGGGCCCATCGGTGCTCCACCGACGTACTCCTTCCTCCTATATATACCCACGTACCCCCAAACGATCGGAACAGGAGCCAAAAACCTAATTCCACCGTCGCAACTTTCTGTATCCACGAGATCCCATCTTGGGGCCTGTTTCGGAGCTCCGCCGGAGAGGACCGTCATCACGGAGGGCTTCTACATCATCATAGCCCCTCCGATGAAGTGTGAGTAGTTTACCTCAGACCTTCGGGTCCATAGTTATTAGCTAGATGGCTTCTTCTCTCTTTTTGGATCTCAATACAATGTTCTCCCCCTCTCTTGTGGAGATCTATTCGATGTAATCTTCTTCTTTTGCGGTGTGTTTGTTGAGACCGATGAATTGTGGGTTTATGATCAAGTCTATCTATGAACAATATTTGAATCTTCTCTGAATTCTTTTATGTATGATTGGTTATCTTTGCAAGTCTCTTCAAATTATCCATTTGGTTTGGCCAACTAGATTGGTAGTTCTTGCCATGGGAGAAGTGCTTAGCTTTGGGTTCGATCTTGCGGTGTTCTTTCCAGTGACAGAAGGGACAGCAAGACACGTATTGTATCATCGCCATCGAGGATAACAAGATGGGGTTTATTTCATATTGCATGAATTTATCTCTCTACATCATGTCATCTTGCTTAAAGCGTTACTCTGTTTTTAACTTAATACTCTAGATGCATGCTGGATAGCAGTCGATGAGTGGAGTAATAGTAGTAGATGCAGAATCGTTTCGATCTACTTGTCACGGACGTGATGCCTATATACATGATCATGCCTAGATATTCTCATAACTATGCTCAATTCTATCAATTGCTCAACAGTAATTTGTTCACCCACCGTAGAAAACTTATGCTCTTGAGAGAAGCCACTAGTGAAACCTATGGCCCCCGGGTCTATTCTCATCATATCAATCTCCATCACTTTAATCTTGCTTTGTTTTTACTTTGCCTTTTACTTTTCACTTTGCATCTTTATATCAAAAATACAAAAATATTATCTATCGAATCTCACTTCCGTAAGTGACCTTGAAGGGATTGACAACCCCTAATCGCGTTGGTTGCGTTGAGCTCTTTGTATTGTGTAGGTACGAGGGGCTTGCGCGTGGCCTCCTACTGGATTGATACCTTGGTTCTCAAAAACTGAGGGAAATACTTACGCTACTCTGCTGCATCATCCTTTCCTCTTCGGGGAAAACCAACACAAGCTCAAGAGGTAGCAAGAAGAATTTCTGGCGCCGTTGCCGGGGAGTCTACGCAAAAAGTCAACATACCAAGTACCCATCACAATCCCTATCTCCCGCATTACATTAGTTGCCATTTGCCTCTCATTTTCCTCTCCCCCACTTCACCCTTGTCATTTTATTCGCCCTCTCTTTCTCCTTCCCCTTCTGCTTCTCCGTTTGCCTTTTTCTCGCTTGCCTTCTGTTTGCTCGTGTGTTGGATTGCTTGTTTGTCGCGATGGCTCAAGATACTACCATATTGTGTGACTTCACCAATACCAACAATAATGATTTTCTTAGCACTCCAATTGCTCCTCTTGCCGATACTGAATCTTGTGAAATCAATACTGCTTTGTTGAATCTTGTTATGAAAGATCAATTCGCCGGCCTTCCTAGTGAAGATGCCGCTACTCATCTGAATAGCTTCGTTGATTTATGTGATATGCAAAAGAAAAAAGATGTCGATAATGATGTCGTTAAATTGATGCTATTTCCTTTTTCGCTTAGAGATCGTGCTAAAGCTTGGTTTTTGTCTTTGCCTAAAAATAGTATTGATTCTTGGAACAAGTGCAAAGATGCTTTTATCTCTAAGTATTTTCCTCCCGCTAAGATCATCTCTCTTAGAAACAATATTATGAATTTTAAGCAACTTGATCATGAACATGTTGCACAAGCTTGGGAGCGAATGAAATTAATGAAACGTAATTGCCCTACTCATGGTTTAAATTTGTGGATGATTATACAAAATTTGTATGCCGGATTGAATTTGCCTTCTAGAAATCTTTTAGATTCGGCCGCGGGAGGCACTTTTATGGAAATCACTTTAGGAGATGCTACTAAACTCCTAGATAATATTATGGTTAATTATTCTCAATGGCATACTAAAAGATCTTCTAATAAAAAAGTGCATGCGATAGAAGAAATCAATGTTTTGAGTGGAAAGATGGATGAACTTATGAAATTATTTGCTACTAAGAGTGTTTCTTCTGATCCTAATGATATGCCTTTGTCTACCTTGATTGAGAACAACAATGAATCTATAGATGTGAATTTTGTTGGTAGGAATAATTTTGGTAACAACGCTTATAGAGGAATTTTTAATCCTAGGCCATATCCTAGTAATCCTTCTAATAATTATGGAAATTCCTACAACAACTCTTATGGAAATTATAATAAGATGCCCTCTGAATTTGAGAATAGTGTTAAAGAGTTTATGAATTCACAAAATAATTTTAATGCTTTGCTTGAAGAGAAAGTGCTTAAAGTTGATGATTTGGCTAGGAACATTGATAGAATTTCTCTTTAGATTGATTCCTTAAAGCTTAGATCTATTCCTCCTAAGCATGATATCAATGAGTCTCTCAAAGCTATGAGAATTTCCATTGATGAGTGCAAGGAAAGAACCGCTAGGATGCATGCTTCAAAAGATGCCTTTATTAAAGCGTGTTCTTCCAATACCTATGAAAATCAAGATGAAGATCTAAAAGTTATTGATGTGTCCCCTATCAAATCTTTGTTTTGCAATATTAATCTTGATGAAACTGAATATGATCTTCCTTTACCTAGAAGGCGTTCCAAAAATTCGGAGTATTTAGATCTTTATGATGAAATTGATGAAAGTGGGATTGAAAGAAATAAAAATTTAGATGTTGCTAAACCCACTATATTGGATTTCAAGGAATTTAATTATGAAAGTTGCTCTTTGATTGATTGTATTTCCTTGTTGCAATCCGCGCTAAATTCTCCGCATGCTTATAGTCAAAAGAAAGCCTTCACCGAACATATTGTTAATGCCTTGATGCAATCTTATGAAGAAAAACTTGAGTTGAAAGTCTCTATCCCTAGAAAACTCTATGATGAGTGGGAACCAACTATCAAAATTAAAATTAAAGATCATGAGTTTTATGCTTTGTGTGATTTGGGTGCTAGTGTCTCCACTATCCCCAAAACTTTGTATGATTTGCTAGATTTCCGCGATCTTGATGATTGCTCTTTAAACTTACATCTCGCGAATTCTACTATTAAGAAACCTATGGGAAGGATTAACGATGTTCTTATTGTTGCAAATAGGAATTATGTGCCCGTAGATTTCATTGTTCTTGATATAGATTGCAATCCTTCTTGCCCTATTATTCTTGGTAGACCTTTCCTTAGAACGGTTGGTGCGATTATTGATATTAAGGAAGGGAATATTAGATTCCAATTTCCATTAAAAAAGGGCATGGAAAACTTTCCAAGAAAGAAAATAAAATTGCCATATGAAACCATCATGAGAGCCACTTATGGATTGCCTTCCAAAGATGGCAATACCTAGATCTATCCTCGCTTTTATGCCTAGCTAGGGGCGTTAAACGATAGCGCTTATTGGGAGGCAACCCAATTTTATTTTTTTGTTTTTGTGTTTTTCTTCTGTTAGGGAATAAATAACCCATCTACCCTCTGTTTGGATGTGGTTTTGTGTTTTAATTAGTGTTTGTGCCAAGCTAGACCTATCGGATCTTCTTGGATGATAGTTATTTGATCTTGCTGTAATTTCCAGAAACTTTGCGTTCAGTGCCCGAATTACTAAAAATCATCAGAACGTGATAAAATACTGATTCCAATTTCTTCTGATCAATAAAAAAACTATCTAGGTCGTCTAATTTTGGTAGATTTTTTGGAGTTCAGAAGTTTGCGTTAGTTACAGATTACTACAGACTGTTCTGTTTTTGACAGATTCTGTTTTTCGTGTGTTGTTTGCTTATTTTGATGAATCTATGGTTAGTAAAATAGTTTATAATACATAGAGAAGTTGTAATACAGTAGGTTTAACACCAAAATAAATAAAGAATGAGTTCATTACAGTACCTTGAAGTGGTTTCATGTTTTCTTTCTCTAATGGAGCTCACGAGATTTCTATTGAGTTTTGCGTTGTGAAGTTTTCAAGTTTTGGGTGAGTTCTTTTGATGGATTATGGAACAAGGAGTGGCAAAGAGCCTAAGCTTGGGGATGCCCATGGCACCCCCAAGATAATCCAAGGACACGAAAAAGTCAAAGCTTGGGGATGCCCCGGAAGGCATCCCCTCTTTCGTCCACTTCCATCGATAATTTACTTGGAGCTATATTTTTATTCACCAACATGATATGTGTTTTGCTTGGAGCGTCTTGTATTATTTGTGTCTTTGTTTGTTAGTGTGCCACAATCATCCTTGCTGTACACACCTTTTGAGAGAATCATCTATGAATTAAAATTTGATAGAATACTCTATGTGCTTCACTTATATCTTTTGAGCTATGTAGTTTTGCTCTATGTGCTTCACTTATATCTTTTGAGCATTGAAATTTTGCTCTATGTGCTTCACTTAGATCTTTTAGAGCACGGTGGTATTTTGTTTTAAAGAAACTATGATCTCTCCTGCTTCACTTAAATTATTTTGAGAGTCGTAATAGCATGGTAATTTGCTTAATAATAACTTGCTTGGTATTCAAGATTTGTGAAACTTTCTTTTGAGTGCGTTGAATACTAAGAAAAGTTGGATGATTGATAATTGTTTTGAGATATGGAGGTAGTAATATCAAAGTCATGCTAGTAGAGTAATTGTGAATTTGAGAAGTGCTTGAGTTAAAGTTTGCAAGTCCCGTAGCATGCACGTATGGTTAACATTATGCAACAAATTTGAAACATGAGGTGTTATTTGATTGTCCTCCTTATGAGTGGCGGTTGGGGACGAGCGATGGTCTTTTCCTACCAATCTATCCCCCTAGGAGCATGCACATAATACTTTGGTTTTTGATGGCTTGTAGATTTTTGCAATAAGTATATGAGTTCTTTATGACTAATGTTGAGTCCATGGATTATACGCACTCTCACCTTCCATCATTGCTAGCCTCTACGGTACCGTGCATTACCCTTTCTCACATTGAGAGTTGGTGCAAACTTCGCCGGTGCATCCAAACCCCGTGATATGATACGCTCTTTCACACATAAACCTCCTTATATCTTCCTCAAAACAGCCACCATACCTACCTATCATGGCATTTCCATAGCCATTCCGAGATATATTGCCATGCAACTTTCCACCATCCAGTTTATCATGACACATTCATCATTGTCATATTGCTTAGCATGATCATGTAATTGACATAGTATTTGTGGCAAAGCCACCGTTCATAATTTTTACTTGTCACTCTTGATTCATTGCATATCCCGGTACACCGCCGGAGGCATTCATATAGAGTCATACTTTGTTCTAGTATCGAGTTGTAATCATTGAGTTGTAAATAAATAGAAGTGTGATGATCATCATTCAATAGAGCATTGTCCAAAAATAAGAAGAAAGGCCAAAGAAAAAAAAGAAGGCCCAAAAAAACAAAAAGGGCAATGTTACTATCCTTTTTTCCACACGTGTGCTTCAAAGTAGCACCATGATATAGCGAGTCTCATATATTGTGCTTCAAAGTAGCACCATGTTCCTCATATAGAGAGTCTCTTGAGTTATCACTTTCATATACTAGTGGGAATTTTTCATTATAGAACTTGGCTTGTATATTCCAACAATGGGCTTCCTCAAGTGCCCTAGGTCTTCATGAGCAAGCAAGTTGGATGCACACCCACTTAATTTCTTTTGTTGAGCTTTCATACATTTATAGCTCTAGTGCATCCGTTGCATGGCAATCCCTACTCCTCGCATTAACATCAATCGATGGGCATCTCCCTAGCCCACTGATTAGTCTCGTTGATGTGACACTTTCTCCTTTTTTGTCTTCTCCACACAACCCCCATCATTATATTCTATTCCACCCATAGTGCTATATCCATGGCTCACGCTCATGTATTGCGTGAAAGTTTATGAGTTTGAAATTATTAAGGTATGAAACAATTGCTTGGCTTGTCATCGGGGTTGTGCATGATGAGAGCATTATTGTGTGACGAAAATGGAGCATGACTAAACTATATGATTTTGTAGGGATGAACTTTCTTTGGCCATGTTACTTTGAGAAAACATAATTGCTTTGTTAGTTTGCTTGAAGTGTTATTATTCTTTATGTCAATATGAACTTTTGTCTTGAATCTTTCTAATCTGAATATTCATACCACAATTAAGAAATTTTGCATTGAAATTATGCCAAGTAGCACTCCGCATCAAAAATTCTCTTTTTATCATTTACCTACTCGAGGACGAGCAGGAATTAAGCTTGGGGATGCCTGATACATCTCCAACGTATCTATAATTTTTGATTGCTCCATGCTATATTATCTACTGTTTTGGACTACATTGAGCTTTATTTTCCACTTTTATATTATTTATCTACTGTTTTGATTGAACACCGGATATGAAGTCTATCACCGGGCCGGACTCAGCCGTTTTTACTGGCTTAGCCTCTATCCACTTAGTGAATTTGTCCACCATAACAAGCAGATATTTTTTCTTATGGCTTCCCCCTTTAAGGGGTCCAACCATATCGAGTCCCTAGGCCGCAAAAGGCCAAGTGATGGGGATTGTTTGTAAGGCGGTGGGGGGCATATGGCTTTGATTGGCGAAGAGTTGGCATCCGACGCAACGTTGGACAAGGTCCTGTGCATCTGCTCGGGCCGTCGGCCAATAAAACCCTGTACGGAAGGCCTTGCTAACAAGGGCCCGAGCTGCCGCGTGGTGACCGCCGAGTCCGGCATGAATTTCAGCCAAGAGCTGCCGCCCTCTTCCTCGGATATACATCGTTGAAGGACTCCGGTGGCGCTTTTCTTGTTGAGCTCTCCATCATGAACCTTGTAGGCCTTTGAACACCAGACAATGCAGCGGGCCTCATTCTGGTCCTCGGGAAGCTCTTTCCTGTTGGGGTAGGCTAGGAAGGGTTCGGTCCATGGGGCAATTACTGCCATGATGAGATGCGCCGACAGTGTTATTTCGATGGCTGAGCCCCCGACGACGTCGGTGTTTCCGGGATCTTGGGTTATGTTTGGTTCTGGACTAGTATTGTCGTTTCCCCCTGCCACACCACGGATGGCTTAAAGAGCCTTTCCAGGAAAATATTAGGTGGGACGGGGTCGCGCTTAGCGCTGATACGAGCAAGAACATCCGCCGCTTGATTACTTTCTCGAGCCACATGATGTAACTCGAGTCCTTCGAACCGGGCCGACATTTTTATGACTGCATTACAATACGCTGCCATCTTTAGATCTTTAGCATCGAAATCTCCTTGTATTTGAGATATTGCAAGGTTGGAGTCCCCCGTACTTCTAGGCATTGTATGCTCATGGAGACAGCCATCCGGAGACCATGTAATAAGGCATCGTATTCGGCTGCATTATTGGAGTCTGTGTATAGTATTTGGAGAACGTACTGGACGATGTCTCCAGTAGGGGACGTTAAAACGACGCCCGCTCCTAACCCTGCCAGCATTTTGGAGCCGTCGAAGTACATGACCCAATTGGAGTATGTGACGTACTCTTTGGGGAGTTCGGCCTCTGTCCATTCGGCGACAAAGTCGGCCAGTACTTGGGATTTGATAGCTCGACGTGGTTTATATGTAATGTCAAATGGGAGGAGTTCAATGGCCCATTTGGCAATCCGGCCCGTAGCATCGCGGTTGTTTATGATGTCATTCAGTGGTACTTCGGAGGCCACCATGATCGAACACTCCTGGAAGTAGTGACGGAGCTTTTGGGATGCCATGAAGACCGCATATGCTATTTTTTGATAATGAGGGTACCGGGATTTGCATGGTGTAAGGACAGTAGATACGTACTATACTGGCTTCTGAAGCCGGAATTTATGTCCGTCCTATTCTCGTTCAACGACGAGTACGACGCTCACCACCTGGCGTGTTGCCGATATGTATAATAACGTCGGTTCGCCGGCGTTTGGTGCGGCCAGGATTGGATTGCTCGCAAGAAGGGTTTTTATTTCCTCCAGTCTGGCTGTGGCCGCGTCCATCCACTCAAAGTGGTCGGTTTGCCATAGAAGGTGATAGAGTGGTAGTGCCTTTTCTCCCAATCTGGAGATAAAGCGGCTTAGAGCTGCCATGCAACCCGCAAGCTTTTGAACTTGTTTAAGGTCTGTTGGCTTAGTCAATTGTGACAAAGCTCGGATTTTGGCTGGGTTTGCTTCAATTCCTCTATTGGAAATGATGAAGCCCAGCAGTTTTCCAGCAGGGACGCCGAAGACACACTTTTCCGGGTTGAGCTTAATGTCATAAGCCCGGAGGTTGTCGAATGTAAGACGTAAGTCGTCTATTAGTGTTTCGACGTGCCTGGTTTTGATGACGATGTCATCGACATAAGCTTCTACTGTTTTGCCGATCTGTTTCTCCAGGCATGTTTGAATCATGCGTTGGTATGTGGCGCCGGCGTTCTTGAGCCCAAAGGGCATGGTGTTGAAGCAGAATGGCCCATATGGGGTGATAAATGCTGTTGCGGCTTGATCAGACTCCTTCATTTTGATTTGATGGTATCCGGAATATGCATCGAGGAAACACAGTGAGTCGTGTCCTGCGGTGGCATCGATGATTTGATCAATGCGGGGGAGGGGGAAGGGATCCTTAGGGCAAGCCTTGTTGAGGTCTTTGAAATCGACGCACAAGCGCCAGGATTTGTCCTTCTTTGGTACCATCACCAGGTTTGCCAGCCAGTCCGGGTGTTTGATTTCTCTAATGAATCCGTCCTCGATGAGTTTGGCCAGATCCTCCCCCATGGCTTGTCGCTTGGGTTCGGAAAAGCGCAGCGGTGATTGCTTGACCGGTTTAAACCCCTTTAATATATTGAGGCTATGTTCGCCCAGCTCACGTGGGATCCCTGGCATATCTTAAGGGTGCCAGGCGAATATGTCCCAGTTTTCACGCAGGAATTCTCGTAGTGTGGTGTCAACTGTTGGGTTCAGTTTAGCTCCGATAGATGCTGTCTTCTTGGGGTCCGTTGGGTGGACCTGGAATTTGACTATTTCTTCTGTTGGTTTGAAGGCTGTGGATTTAGGGCGTTTGTCGAGGATCACGTCGTCCCTGTCCACCATGGAGCATAGTGCGGTTAATTTGTCGGCCGCGAGGGCTTCAGATAGCTCCTCTAGGGCCAGGGATGCGGTTTTGTTTTCAGCGCGGAGTGCTATGTCTGGATCACTGACGAGAGTGATTATACTGTTTGGTCCAGGCATTTTGAGCTTCATATACCCGTAATGGGGTATGGCCTGAAAGCGTGTAAAAGCATCCCGCCCCAATAGGGCGTGATATCCGCTCCTGAAAGGGGCCACTTGGAAAGTTATTTCTTCGGACCGATAGTTTTCCGGAGTGCCGAATACTACGTCAAGTATGATTTTGCCCGCGCACCGCGCCTCCCGACTAGGAATAATTCCTCGGAAGGTTGTGTTACTTTGCATGATGCGGCTCCTGTCTATTTCCATTTTATGTAGTGTGTCCTCATAAATGAGGTTTAGTCTGCTGCCGCCGTCCATGAGGACCTTGGTAAGTCGAAACCCGTCCACGATGGGACTCAGGACTAATGCGGCTAGCGCTCATACTGTTCTGTACTTTGGTTCATCACCGGCGTTGAATGTTATAGCCGTGTTGTTCTAGGGGTTTATCGCAGCAATTTGGCAGACTTCACCGAGCTCACAAAGCGCCCTTTTGCACTTGTTGTTTGAAGCGAATGTCTCAAAGACCGTCAATACTCTTGAGTTATCGTCCCCTGGGGGATGCCGTTCTGGGTCGTCCTTGATAAGGATGTCCTCGCCACTCTTGGCTACCTGTCGTAGTATCAAACATGCTCTAAGTCTGTGGGTTGCCATGGTATCTGGTGTTGTATGTATTTTGCATGGGCCATCGAGCCACCCCACCAGAACGGTGTCGTGCTGCATAGCGGCTTTGTGTTTCTTGACTATTGGACTGGGCATGCCGCGAGGTGATACGTCTCCGTCGTATCTACTTTTCCAAAAACTTTTGCCCTTGTTTTGGACTCTAACTTGTATGATTTGAATGGAACTAACCCGCACTGACGCTGTTTTCAGCAGAATTGCTATGATGTTGTTTTATGTGCAGAAAACTAAAGTTCTCGGAATGACCTGAAACTCCACGGAATATCTTATAATAAATAATAAATAATCCTCGCCAAAGATGAAGACCAGGGGGCCCACACCCTTGCCACAAGGGTGGGGCGCGCCCCCCTAGGGTGCGCCCCCCTACCTCGTGGGCCCCCTGGAGACCTCCCGACTCCAACTCCAACTCTATATAACTACTTTCGGGGAGAAAAAAATAGGAGAGAAGAAATCATTGCGTTTTACGATACGGAGCCGCCGCCAAGCTCTAAAACCTCTCGGGACGGCTGATCTGGAGTCCGTTCGGGGCTCCGGAGAGGGGGATTTGTCGCCGTCGTCATCACCAACCATCCTCCATCACCAATTTCATGATGCTCACTGCCGTGCGTGAGTAATTCCATCATAGGCTTGCTGGACGGTGATGGGTTCGATGAGATTTATCATGTAATCGAGTTAGTTTTGTTAGGGTTTGATCCCTAGTATCCACTATGTTCTGAGATTGATGTTGCTATGACTTTGCTATGCTTAATGCTTGTCACTAGGGCCCGAGTGCCATGATCTCCGATCTGAACCTATTATGTTTTCATCAATATATGAGAGTTCTTGATCCTATCTTGCAAGTCTATAGTCACCTATTATGTGTTATGATCTGTTAACCCTGAAGTGACAATAATCGGGATACTTACCGGTGATGACCGTAGTTTGAGGAGTCCATGTATTCACTATGTGCTAATGCTTTGTTCCGGTTCTCTATTAAAAGGAGGCCTTAATATCCCTTAGTTTCCATTAGGACCCCACTGCCACGGAAGGGTAGGACAAAAGATGTCATGCAAGTTCTTTTCCATAAGCACGTATGACTATATTCGGAATACATGCCTACATTACATTGACGAATTGGAGCTAGTTCTGTGTCACCCTATGTTATGACTGTAACATGATGAACCGCATCCGGCATAATTATCCATCATTGATCCGATGCCTACGAGCTTTCCATATACTGGTTTACGCTTATTTACTTTCCCGATGCTATTGTTACAATCACTACAAAATACCAAAAACATTTCTTTGCTTTCGTTACTCTTTTGTTACCGTTACCATCACTATCATATTACTTTGCTACTAAACACTTTGCTGCAGATACTAAGTTTCCAGGTGTGGTTGAATTGACAACTCAGCTGCTAATACTTGAGAATATTCTTTGGCTCCCCTTGTGTCGAATCAATAAATTTGGGTTGAATACTCTACCCTTAAAAGCTGTTGCGATCCCCTATACTTGTGGGTTATCAAGAATAATTTCTGGCGCCGTTGCCGGGGAGCATAGCTCTATTCTTTGAGTCACTTGGGATTTATATCTGATGGATACTATGAAGAATTTGAAAGATGCTAAGACAACAATTTATCCCTCAACTACGAGGGGAGGTGAGGAACTGCCATCTAGCTCTACACTTGATTCACCTTCTGTTATGAGTAAGCTTGCGACACCTAAACCTGCTTCTGCTATTCGCTCTGATATGTCGCGTGTTATTGATGATGCTACTTCTGCTATACATGATACTTATGATGAAACTACTTCTATGCTTGATACTACTGTGCCACTTGGTGATTTTCTTGAGGAACGACTTGCTAGGGCTAGAGAGATTGAAAATATTGAATCTGATTATGATGATGAAAGTGATAATGAAGAATCACTTGTTATTCCTGAGGGTTATTTATTTGATCAAGAAACTTCTTTAGCTATTTTAGCTTGCAAAGATAGATATGAACTCAAAAGGTTATTAGCTAAATGGAATAAGCAATCTCTAAATGCTAGGATGAGACCTGACCCGGCTTTTGCTACTTCACCTATCTGTGTTATTGATAAGGATTATGAATTCTCTGTTGATCCTGATATAGTTACTTTGGTTGAATCTGATCCTTTTCATGGCTATGAATCTGAAACTGTTGTGACACATCTTACTAAATTAAATGATATAGCCACCTTGTTCACTAATGATGAGAGATCTCGCTACTTTTATATCCTTAAAATATTTTTCCGTTCTCACTAAAGGGTGATGCTAAGATATGGTTTAATTCTCTTGATCCTGGTTGTGTGCGTAGTCCCCGGGATATGATTTACTACTTCTCTGCTAAATATTTCCCTGCTCATAAGAAACAAGCTGCTTTAAAGGAAATATACAACTTTGTGCAAATTAAAGAAGAGAGTCTCCCACAAGCTTGGGGGAGGCTTCTCAAGTTACTTAATGCTTTTCCTGATCATCCTCTTAATAAAAATGAAATACTTGATATCTTTTACAATGGACTAACCGATGCTTCCAGAAATTACCTGGATAGTTGTGCTGGTTCTCTTTTCAGGGAAAGAACACAGGATGAAGCTGAAACCTTATTGAATAATATGTTGACAAATGAAAATAATTGGGCACCTCCTGAGCCAGCTCCTGCCCCAATTAATGATCCTATTCCTAAACCAACTCCGAAGAAGAGAGGTGTCCTATTTCTCAGTCCCGAAGTTATGCAAGAGGCAAAGAAATCTATGAAAGAAAACGGTATTAAAGCTGAAGATGTTAAGAATTTACCTCCTATTGAAGAAATACATGGTCTTAATTTACCGCATGTCGAAGAAACATTTGATATTGATCCTTTATTTATTGAAGAACCTCCAGACCTCGATAACCCGACACAGGTAGTAAAGGTAAATTCTCTCTATAGATATGATAAAGCTGAAATCCCTCCTGCTAAAATTGCTAGTCAATACTTGTATGAGTTTGATAATTTTATGTTTAAGCAAGAAGACTTCAATGCTTATTTTAGTAGACAATTAAAACAAGATGCTGATATGATTAAATACTTGGGTGATTATATGGCTAATATTAGAGGTGAACTTAAACTTGTTAGCAAACATGCTTCTATTGTTACCACTCAAGTAGAACAAGTACTTAAAGCTCAAAAAGAATTGCTCAATGAGATGAATAGTAAGAAAAATAATTATGCTGTTAAAGTGACTACTAGAACTGGTAGAATGACTCAGGAACCTTTGTATCCTGAAGGCCATCCTAAGAGAATTGAGCAAGATTCTCAGAGAAATAAAATTGATGCACCTAGTTCTTCTAAAAGGAATAAAAATAAAAATGATAGAACTGTGCAAACTTCTATTGAACCTATTGCTGAACCACCTGATAATCCAAATGATATCTCTATGTATGATGCTGAAACACAATCTGGCAATGAACATGAACCTAATGAAAATGTTAATGATGATGTTCATAATAATGCTCAACCTAGTAATGATAATGATGTAGAAATTGAACCTGTTGTTGATCTTGATAACCCACAATCAAAGAATCAACGTTATGATGAGAAAGACTTTGTTGCTAGGAAACATGGTAAAGAAAGAGAGCCTTGGGTTCAGAAACCCATGCCTTTTCCTCCCAAACCATCCAAGAAAAAGGATGATGAGGATTTTGAGCGCTTTGCTGAAATGATTAGACCCATCTTTTTGCGTATGCGATTGACTGATATGCTCAAAATGAATCCTTATGCTAAGTACATGAAAGATATTGTTACAAATAAAAGAAAGATACCAGAAGCTGAAATTTCCACCATGCTTGCTAATTATACTTTTAAGGGTGGAATACCAAAGAAACTTGGAGATCCAGGAGTACCTACTATACCATGCTCCATTAAAAGAAACTATGTTAAAACTGCTTTATGTGATCTTGGAGCCGGTGTTAGTGTTATGCCTCTCTCTTTATATCATAGACTTGATTTGAATAAGTTGACACCTACTGAAATATCTTTGCAAATGGCTGATAAATCAACCGCTATACCTGTCGGTATTTGTGAGGATGTGTCTGTTGTGGTTGCAAAAGTTACTATTTTAACGGACTTTGTTATTCTTGATATTCCCGAGGACGATAGTATGTCTATTATTCTTGGAAGACCTCTTCTTAATACTGCAGGGGCTGTTATTGATTGCAACAAAGGCAATGTCACTTTTCATGTTAATGGTAATGAGCATATGGTACACTTTCTGAGGAAACAACCTCACGTTCATAGTATCAATTGTATTGGAAAAATTCCATCGATTATATTTGGAGGTTTTGAATTTCCTCTTCCTACTGTCAAGAAGAAATATGATATACTTATTATTGGGGATGTGCATATCCCCGTTGAGGTAACCTAGTGTTATTCGAAATTTCTCCGGTTTCATGTTCATCAGAATGAGTTTGTTAACAAGACTTGATCAACCTTGTTAGTGGATTCCTTTTGATGAGCATGAGATGGATGAAACTAGAAGCACAACCTTCTGTACCCTGTCTATACTTTATGTTATTTAGTTGAAATAAAGTAAAAATAAATAATTTTTCTGTCCGTTATCTGATTATCCGTGCAATATAAAAATACCTCGAAAATAAAAGTTCTCCAAATGCCATGATAATTAAATATGATTTTTTCTAGAATATTTGAGGATTTATGTAACAAAGAACACACCAGGGGGCCAACCACCTTGCCACGAGGGTGGAGGGCGTGCCCACCACCCTAGGGCGCCCCCCTACCTCGTGGGCCCACGGTGGCCCTCCTCCACTTATTCCTGCACCCATCCTATTCTTCTTCCTCCCACAAACATGAAAAACCAACTCAAGCACGAGTTCCAGCCCTCTTTGTTGCCATTTTCGATCTCCTTGCTCAAAGCACCTCTCACAAAACTGCTTGGGGAGATTGTTCCTTGGTATGTGACTCCTCCATTGGTCCAATTAGTTTTTGTTCTAGTGCTTTATTCATTGCAAATTTTTGCTGCTTAGGTGACCCTGTTCTTGAGCTTGCATGTCAAATTTATATGGTCAAAAGTAGTTTTGATGCATGATATAGGCCCTAGGCACTTGTAGGAGTAGTTGCTATCAATATTATTGAGTTTGGTTTACTTTTATTTTGAAGTTACTAAAAATTTCAGAATTTTTCAGAAAATGATGAGGAGATTATTGAGGGGCTCATCGAGCCAAGGCTCAAAGGAAAAGGCACCGGAGCCTAAGTATAATTTGCCGCGCACCGCGGAGGTTCGGGCGTGTGAATGGCCTTCCGAGGATTTTTTGAGAGCAGCCGGGATTTATGAAGATTTTCATGAGTTGGCTCAGACTGCAGGCCTTACCGCTTTCCTTCACGACCAATGCGATCAGTATCTCTTGCTCACAAATACCTTTGTGCAAAACTTTCATTTTCATTCTAAGAACTCACCACCTACGGTGAAATTTCATTTATATGATGAGTATAAGGAGATGTCACTTTATGATTTCTGTCGGATTTGTTTAGTCCCTTTTGTGGGCAAGACAGAAGAACCACATCGTGATGATGTGGAGGGATTTATTGACACTATCACTATAGGGGAAACAAGCAGGGTTTCCGATGCACGAATCACTAGCATACATTTTCCTGTTTTACGCTACTTTGCATTATTTGCTAGTCGTTGCTTAATTGGTCGCGGAAACTGTGGAAACCTGAGTATCCCTGATATTATTATTTTGTACCATGGCTTATACGGTGATAACTCTTTTAGTATGGGCGGCATTATTGCTAGACGGTTAAGTATGAACCATACTAAGGGTCCCATCTTTGGAGGCATTTATGCTTCACGCCTCGCTGCACATTTTAACATACCTATTAGGCATGCCGAGAAGGAAGAAAAAGTGATGTCTCGTGTTTATCTAGATTATAAAAGTATGATAGCACATGATTTTATTGTTAAGAATAGGGAAGGAGAGCTTAAATATCAGTTGTTCTTTAATAAACATCATCCTGAGACTATTACCTTGCCTGCTCCTTCTTTGTTTGATTTGACTGTAGGCATGTACCTTGTTCTGTGGGCGGCTATTAACGCCTACCGGAACCCTACACCAGCCCCGGAACCGGAACCACAAGAGGAGCCTCCACGACAGTCTGTTTATTCTTGGGATCCGGAGATGGCTGTCAGCCAATGGCAGTCAGAGTCTTCTTCATCACAGTATGACCCCAACAACTATTATTATGGATATCCGCCAGGCCAGCCGTGGCCATAAACCAACTTAGGCCAAAAGCCTAAGCTTGGGGGAGTACGTATTTCTCACTGACATTACATTTATGTTCACACACACTCATTGCTAGATGTCGGTGCTCATACTTTTTCATTGTATCGTCCATGCTAGTTTATTTCCTTTTATGCTTTCTTCTTGTGTGTTTAATAAACCTTAAGAAAAACCAAAAAATTAGTTGTAGCTTTTAACTAGTTTACTTTCCATGCTTGTAGTAGTAATTAAAAAGAAAACCCAAAAAGATTTCCTGTTATTCTTTTGCTTGTTGGGAGCTTTCCCGTGTAAATAGTTTTATTTCTTTTCTTTTCTTTGGGGGTCAGTAGGAGAAGACCATGATTAAATTGTTGAAGTGGCTCTTATATGCTTTATTGTTGATTTAACCAAGAGCCCATATTGCTTTTTCTTCTCCTGTTTATTGAATGCTCGCAGATTCCAGCTTAGTCCAATGCACGTGCACTCTTATTATTATTCACATCATTCGGTCGTGCAAGTGAAAGGCAATTATGATGATATATGATGGACTGACTGAGATGAGAAAAGCTGATACGAACTCGACCTCTTTTGTTTTTGTAAATATGATGAGTTCATCGTTCTTGATTCAGCTTGTTATGAATAAACATGTTTGCAATGACAATTAGAGATCATAGTTGCTTGTGCCATGCTTGATTAGCTATGAGTTATAATGGTTTACCTTGCGTGCCAACATGCTATTAAAATGGTTATGATGTGGTATGATAGGGTGGTATCCTCCTCTGAATGATTTAAGTGACTTGACTTGGCACATGTTCACGCATGTAGTTGAAACAAATCAACATAGCCTTCACAATATTTATGTTCATGGTGGATTATATCCTACTCATGCTTGCATCCAATGCTTATTAATTTTAATGCATGTACATGGCTGTTGTCGCTCTCTAGTTGGTCGCTTCCCAGTCTTTTGCTAGCCTTCACCTGTACTAAGCGGGAATACTGCTTGTGCATCCAATCCCTTAAACCCCAAAGTTATTCCAGATGAGTCCACTATACCTTCCTATATGCGGTATCTACCTGCCGTTCCAAGTAAATTTGTATGTGCCAAACTCTAAACCTTCAAATAATCATCATGTTTTGTATGCTTGAATAGCTAATGTATCAACTAGGGCTGCATGTATCTTCCATGCTAGGCGGGTTATTCTCAAGAGGAGTGGACTCCGCTCCTCACTCACGAGAAAATGGCTGGTCACCGGGATGCCTAGTCCCATGCTTTATGCAAACAAAATCAAAAATAATTGCAATACAAAACTCCCCCTGGGACCTGATGTATGTTGGAGGCACTCATTGTTTCGAGCAAGCCATGGATTGATGTTTGTTGGTGGAGGGGAGTATAAACTTTACCATTCTGTTTGGGAACTGCCTATAATGTGTGTAGCATGGAAGATATCCCCATCTCTTGGTTGTTATGTTGACAATGAAAGTATACCGCTCAAAATATTATTCACTTCTATTTCAAAACCGAGCTTTGGCACCTCTACAAATCCCTACTTCCCTCTGCGAAGGGCCTATCCATTTACTTTTATGTTGAGTCATCACCCTCTTATTAAAAGCACTAGCTGGAGAGCGCAGCTTTCATCTGCATTCATCACTGTTAATTTATATTGGGTGTGACTATGATTGGATCTCTTTTACCATGAATTACAATGTCTAGTCAGTCCTTGATCTTTAAAGGTGCTCTGCATTTATGTTTTGCGGTCTCAGAAAGGGCTAGCGAGATACCATCTTGTTATATCATATTATGATTGTTTTGAGAAAGTGTTGTCATCCGAGATTTATTATTATGGCTTGCTAGTTGATTATGCTATTGATATGGGTAATCATGAGACCTGAGAATTATTGCAAATGTGGTTAGTTATAATCTTTGCTGAAAACTTGAATGCTAGCTTGACATATTTATAACAACAAGAGCAAACAGAGTTTGTAAAAGTTTTTCTTTATTTCTTTCAGTTTGTCAACTGAATTGCTTGAGGACAAGCAAGGGTTTAAGCTTGGGGGAGTTGATACGTCTCCGTCGTATCTACTTTTCCAAACACTTTTGCCCTTGTTTTGGACTCTAACTTGTATGATTTGAATGGAACTAACCCGGACTGACGGTGTTTTCAGCAGAATTGCCATGAAGTTGTTTTATGTGTAGAAAACAAAAGTTCTCGGAATGACCTGAAACTCCACGGAATATCTTATAATAAATAATAAAAAATCCTCGCCAAAGATGAAGACCAGGGGGCCCACACCCTTGCCACGAGGGTGGGGCGCCCCCCTAGGGTGTGCCCCCTACCTCGTGGGCCCCCTGGAGACCTCCCGACTCCAACTCCAACTCTATGTAACTACTTTCGGGGAGAAAAAATAGGAGAGAAGAAATCATCGTGTTTTACGATACGGAGCCGCCGCCAAGCCCTAAAACCTCTCGGGAGGGCTGATCTGGAGTCCGTTCAGGGCTCCAGAGAGGGGGATTTGTCGTCGTCGTCATCATCAACCATCCTCCATCACCAATTTCATGATGCTCACCGCCTTGCGTGAGTAATTCCATCATAGGCTTGCTGGACGGTGATGGGTTGGATGAGATTTATCATGTAATCGAGTTAGTTTTGTTAGGGTTTGATCCCTAGTATCCATTATGTTCTGAGATTGATGTTGCTATGACTTTGCTATGCTTAATGCTTGTCAGTAGGGCCCGAGTGCCATGATCTCAGATCTGAACCTATTATGTTTTCATCAATATATGAGAGTTCTTGATCCTATCTTGCAAGTCTATAGTCACCTATTATGTGTTATGATCCGTTAACCCCGAAGTGACAATAATCGGGATACTTACCAGTGATGACCGTAGTTTGAGGAGTTCATGTATTCACTATGTGCTAATGCTTTGTTCCGGTTCTCTATTAAAAGGAGGCCTTAATATCCCTTAGTTTCCATTAGTACCCCGCTGCCATGGGAGGGTAGGACAAAATATGTCATGCAAGTTCTTTTCCATAAGCACGTATGACTATATTCGGAATACATGCCTACATTACATTGACGAATTGGAGCTAGTTTTGTGTCACCCTATGTTATGACTGTTACATGATGAACCGCATCCGGCATAATTATCCATCATTGATCCGATGCCTATGACCTTTCCATATACTGGTTTACGCTTATTTACTTTCCCGTTGCTATTGTTACAATCACTACAAAATACCAAAAACATTACTTTGCTTTCGTTACTCTTTTGTTACCGTTGCCATCACTATTAGATTACTTTGCTAATAAACACTTTGCTGCAGATACTAAGTTTCCAGGTGTGGTTGAATTGACAACTCAGCTGCTAATACTTGAGAATATTCTTTGGCTCCCCTTGTGTCGAATCAATAAATTTGGGTTGAATACTCTACCCTCGAAAGCCGTTGCGATCCCCTATACTTGTGGGTTATCACGAGGGTGCGCCCTTTTCGCCTGTAGGGGGAGTTGAGTTGGGCTGACGGTTCCCAGCGAGCTGCCTGAGTTTTCCTGGTGCTCTCCATCGCGCTGTACTTTTATACGATGGTTGCTAAGTCAGCGAATTTCAGTATGCGGTGGTGATTAATGGCGTTGAGGATTCCTTCATCCGCGCAATTGTTGCAGAACGCTGATATTGCGTCCTCATCACGGCAATCTTTTACCTTGTCCTTGACAAGGAGGAATCTGGCCCAGAAGTGATGGACCGTTTCCTGAGACTGCTATTTTATGCTCATGAGAGCGTCTATATCCGGGTGGGTGCGTGGAATTAAATACGAACCCCGACCTGACCGATTATCCGGAGTCTGACGACCTTCTGGGCTTAACATTCTGGGTTTCGGAATATATTCTGATTGTTAGGATCGTCGTCCGATGCTATGTTCGGAGGGCTGGTCGCATCCTTTCGCGGGTGGGTATCTGGCTCTTCCTGATCGGTGATCCGAACATAATCCATCTTCGATATAGAAGAAGACTCGTCGTCCTGCTCCACGACTACCGCAATCTGGTGGGTGATCGGTAGGGTCTCGATTTCTCCTTGATCGGTTTTAAGCCCGATCCGATCGTAGTCTATGGCTATTCCCAAAGCGGCGATGCGATCTAGGAGTTCGTTCAAAGACAAAAACTCTGTCGGATCCATCTTCTTGGAGTGCTCGGAGTTGATGCGAAGGGGGTTTTCGATGGCCCGAGAGGTCATCGTCGGCTCAACGGCCGAACGGGCGATTATAGTAAAGCTGGCCAACCGGAGGGTTTGGCCCGGGGCTAGAGCTCCCCCGAAGGTGATGTTGTATTTAAGGACAAGGCGAGCCATCGAGCCTTTCGTTGACGGCACAGTGGAACTCTCAATGAAAGCACCTATGTCGGTGTCAAAACCGATTGATCTCGGGTAGGGGGTCACGAACTGTGCGTCTAGGATCGATGGTAACACGAGACGGGGGACACGATGTTTACCCAGGTTCGGGCCCTCCCTATGGAGGTAATACCCTACGTTCTGCTTGATTGATCTTGATGAATATGAGTGTTACAAGAGTTGATCTACCACAAGATCGTAATGGCTAAACCCTAAAATCCTAGCCTGTATGACTATGGTAATGAGCCTATCCTTTCCGGACTAACCCCTCCGGTTTATATAGACACCGGGGGGGTCTAGGGTTACATAGAGTCGGTTACATAAGAAGGAATCTTCATAGTCGGTCGCCAAGCTTGCCTTCCACGCCATGGAGAGTCCAATCCGGACACAGGTACAGTCTTCGGCCTTCATGTCTTCACAGCCCATCAGTCCGGCCTAATAGATAACAGGTCGGATGCCCGAGGACCCCTTAATCCAGGACTCCCTCAGGGGGTAGATATATAAAGAGGAGGAGAGGGTGGGGGCGAGAGGAGGGCGTCTCTGTAGGAGAGCGGCTTGATGTTGCTAGTCGAGGCGGGGCGCGGCACGTGGCAGAGGGCGAGAGAATCTGCCGTACTTGGGGAAGCGTGGGGGGCATGCCATGGCAGACGGGGCTCAGATTAGATTGAAGCGGGGTGGAGGGGACGCGATAATCGCATGCGTGCGTGACAAAGGTCTGATCTGTGCAGGCGATGTGAGGGGTGGAAGTGCGCGGGTCACGAGGAGGTCGAGGTCCGTTGGCAGTGGCAAGGGTAGCGCGATTGGGTGAAGATCCGTTGGGTGTCTATGGATTCTGCCTTGCGGGGACAGCAGAAGAGCCCCACACATCAGCGACGTAGGTTGAGTGGTCAAGGGGTGCAAGGATGGGGTGTGGGCGCGGGGCGTGTGCATGGGCCGAAGGGGTGGAGGCTGGCAGCTACGGGTGGCCCCAATGGTTAGCGACTGGGGGTAGCGATGGAAAGAGTGCGCGACGGGGCGGGGGTGTCTCGTAGTCTGCAGTGGATGTAGGGGATGGAAAAATGGGCTGGCTAGGATTAGCCTTTTTGTTCTCGGGTTGAGCCAGGGGGATTGACAGGTGAGACTGGGCGGGGGGTGACGTAGGAACCGAGGAGATATGGAGCAGGACAGAGGGATTTGTTGCCACTGCCGGAGGGATGTCGCGTGCAAGATTTGAAAAGGTGTCAGCTGTTTGGGGCAGGTGGTTGACGGGGCAAATCAAAGCACATGCATGGGGGTGGCTGCACTGTGTGGTCAACTACATCGCAAGTGGGGGTCTCAAGGCGAGCGAGAGAAAGGGTACCGTTCATGCATGAGGTTGGGGTCGGGGGCACATGAGAACGAGATGTGTCATTGTGCATGCTGATACGTCTCCAACGTATCTATAATTTTTGATTGCTCCATGCTATATTATCTACTCTTTTTGGACATTATTGGGCTTTATGATCCACTTTTATATTATTTTTGGGACTAACGTATTAACCGGAGGCCCAACCCAGAATTGCTGTTTTTTGCCTGTTTTAGGGTTTCGAAGAAAAGGAATATCAAACGGAGTCCAAATGGAATGAAACCTTGGGGAACGTGATTTTCTCACCGAATACAACTCAGGAGACTTGGACCCTATGTCAAGCCAATTAACAGGAGGACACGAGGTAGGGGGCGCCCCCCCAAGGCGCGCCCTCCACCCTCGTGGGCCCCCTGTTGCTCCACCGACATACTTCTTCCTCCTATATATATCCATGTACCCCCAAACGATCAGAGACGGAGCCAAAAACCTAATTCCACCACCGCAACTTTCTGTATCCACGAGATCCCATCTTGGGGCCTGTTCCGGAGCTCCGCCGGAGGGGGCATCGATCACGGAGGGCTTCTACATCATCATCCAAGCCCCTCCGATGAAGTGTGAGTAGTTTACTTCAGACCTACGGGTCCATAGTTAGTAGCTAGATGGCTTCTTCTCTCTTTTTGGATCTCAATACAATGTTCTCCCCCTCTCTCGTGGAGATCTATTCGATGTAATCTTCTTTTTGCGGTGTGTTTGTTGAGACCGATGAATTGTGGGTTTATGATCAAGTCTATCTATGAATAATATTTGAATCTTCTCTGAATTCTTTTATGTATGATTGGTTATCTTTGCAAGTCTCTCTGAATTATCAGTTTGGTTTGGCCTACTAGATTGGTTTTTCTTGCCATGGGAGAAGTGCTTAGCTTTGGGTTCGATCTTGCGGTGTCCTTTCCCAGTGACAGAAGGGGCATCAAGGCATGTATTGTATCGTTGCCATCGAGGATAACAAGATGGTTTTTTTTATCATATTGCATGAAACTATCCCTCTACATCATGTCATCTTGCTTAAGGCGTTACTCTGTTTTTAACTTAATACTCTAGATGCATGTTGGATAGTGGTCGATGAGTGGAGTAATAGTAGTAGATGCAGGCAGGAGTTGGTCTACTTGTCTCGGACGTGATGCCTATATACATGATCATACCTAGATATTCTCATAACTATGCTCAATTCTGTCAATTGCTCAACAGTAATTTGTTCACCCACCGTAGAATACTTATGCTCTTGAGAGAATCCACTAGTGAAACCTATGGCCCCGGGTCTCTTTCTCATCATATCAGTCTCCATCACTTTATTATTGCTTTGCTTTTTTTACTTTGCCTTTTACTTTTCACTTTGCATCTCTATACCAAAAATATTATTTATCATCTCTATCAGATCTCACTTTCGTAAGTGACCGTGAAGGGATTGACAACCCCTAAGCATGTTGGTTGCGTTGAGCTATTGTTTTTGTGTAGGTACGAGGGACTCGCGCGTAGCCTCCTACTGGATTGATACCTTGGTTCTCAAAAACTGAGGGAAATACTTACGCTACTTTGCTGCATCATCCTCTCCTCTTCGGGGAAATCCAACGCAGTGCTCAAGAGGTAGCAAGAAGAATTTCTGGCACCGTTGCCGGGGAGGTTCGCGCAAGTCAAGATTTGACTCCCGACAACGAGCCATTTCTGGTGCCGTTGCCGGGGAGGTTGCGCAAAAGTCAACATACCAAGTACCCATCACAATCCCTATCTCCCGCATTACATTATTTGCCATTTGCCTCTCGTTTCCCCCCCCCCCAATTCACCCTTGCCGTTTTATTCGCCCTCTCTCTCTATCCTCCCTCTCTTTCCTGTTTGCCTCTTTTTGCTTGCTTGCTTTTTGTTTGCTCGTATGGTTAGAATAGTTGTTTATCTATTACTAAACAGAGAACCTAAGATCTACGGATCGTCATCCGCTTGCTAATCTTTTTAAGAGATCCAATTATGATGAACCAATTGCTAGTGAGTTTTGCGCACTAGATTATCTTTATGAAGTTTTGCTTGAAATTCGTGAATCTGAAAATTGCGATGAAGAATTTTTTGAAGTGATTCACGATAGCTCTTTGAATAAAAAACATGATTTCAATGATGCTATTATAAATTCTATTAATGTCAATTGTGCTAATAATATGCAAAACCATAAGCTTGGGGATGCTAGTTTTGTATGTCCTCTACTTGTTGCAATGATCATGATTGGGGTGATTCTTCTTTTGATCTTGAAAATTTATTTAAACCCCATGATGAATATGAGATTGATTATAATGTTTGCAATAATGCTGAAAGTGGGTTTGGAAGAATGTCAACTTTAGATCCCACATATTTGGAGAATGTTCAACCTTATGAAGTTTTTGATAAAAGTGGGTTTTGAAAGGTCATGACTTTAGTTAATGTTAATCCCACTATTTTGGAAGAGTGTCAACTTTGCATGCATGTGGATCGTGTTGAAAATATTTTATGTGATAGCTATTTTGTTGAATTTTCTTAAGATCCTACATATAATTATTATGAGAGAGGAAAATATGGTGGTAGAAATATTCATGTTACTAAATTACCTCTCGCTATGTTGAGATTGCTATTGTTTCTTTCCGCTTCCTTGCATATGCTAGTTTTTGCTTGCCTTGATAATTTGTTTGACTATAAGATGCCTATGCATAGGAAGTATGTTAGACTTAAATGTGTTTGTCACGTGTTTTATCATGCTCTCTTTGTGCTTCAATCCTTGTCTTTCATGTGAGCATCATTGAAATATTATGCCTAGCTATAAGGCTTTAAAGAAAAGCTCTTGTTGGGAGTCAACCCAATATTTATACTTGCTGTTATTCAATAAATAAATTATTTAGCCTCTGTTTTGGTTGTGTTTTTTGTGTTTAATTAGTGTTTGTGCCAAGTAGAACCGTTGGGAAGACTTGGGGAAAGTCTTGTTGAACTTGCTGTAAAAAACAGAAACTTTAGCGCTCACGAGAACTGCTGTCATTTTTATTTGGAGAGTGAAATTTAGTTAATTACTTTTGCAGATGATTAATAGATAAATTCCTCACGTCCAGAAACTTATTTTAGAATTTTTGGGGTTCCAGATCTTGTGCTAGCTACAGATTACTACAGACTGTTCTGTTTTTGACAGATTCTATTTTTCGTGTGTTGTTTGCTTATTTTAATGAATCTATGGCTAGTAAAATAGTTTATGAACCATATAGAAGTTGGAATACAGTAGGTATAACACCCATGTAAATAAAGATTGAGTTCATTACAGTACCTTGAAGTAGTCTTTTGTTTTCTTTCGCTAACAGAGCTCACGAGATTTTCTACTTTAAGTTTTGTGTTGTGAAGTTTTCAAGTTTTGGGTAAAGATTTGATGGATTATGGAACAAGGAGTGGCAAGAGCCTAAGCTTGGGGATGCCCATGGCACCCCCAAGATAATATAAGGACACCTAAAAGCCAAAGCTTGGGGATGCCCCGGAAGGCATCCCCTCTTTCGTCTACTTCTATCGGTAACTTTACTAGGAGCTATATTTTTATTCACCACATGATATGTGTTTTGCTTGGAGCGTCTTTTATGATTTGAGTCTTTTCTTGTTAGTCTACCACAATCATCCTTGCTGTACACACCTTTTGAGAGAGCCATACATAATTTGGAATTTGAAGGAATACTCTATGTTCTTCACTTATATCTTTTGAGTTATATAATTTTGCTCTAGTGCTTCACTTATATCTTTTAGAGCACGGTGGTGGATTTGTTTATAGAAACTATTGATCTCTCATGCTTCACTCAGATTATTTTGAGAGTCTTAATAGCATGATAATTTGCTTAATAATAAATATGCTTGGTATTCAAGATTTGTAAAACTTTCTTTTGAGTGCGTTGAATACTAAGAAAAAAATTGATGCTTGATAATTGTTTTGAGATATGAGGATGGTGATATTAGAGTCATGCTAGTTGAGTAGTTGTGAATTTGGGAAATGCTTGTGTTAAAGTTTGTGATTCCCGTAGCATGCACGTATGGTGAACCGTTATGTGATGAAGTCGGAGCATGATTTATTTATTGATTGTCTTCCTTATGAGTGGCGGTCGGGGACGAGCGATGGTCTTTTCCTACCAATCTATCCCCCTAGGAGCATGCGCATAATACTTTTCTTTGATAACTTCTAGATTTTTGCAATAAGTATATGAGTTCTTTATGACTAATGTTGAGTTCATGGATTATACGCACTTTCCTTCCTTCCACCATTGCTAGCCTCTCTAATACCGCGCACTTTTCACCGGTATCATACACCCACCAAATACCTTCCTCAAAAAAGCCACCATACCTACCTATCATGGCATTTCCATAGCCATTCCGAGATATATTGCCATGCAACTTTCCACCATTCCGTTCATTATGACACGCTCCATCATTGTCATATTGCTAGCATGATCATGTAGTTGACATCGTATTTGTGGCAAAGCCACTGTTCATAATTCTTTCATACATGTCACTCTTGATTTATTGCATATCCCGGTACACCACCGGAGGCATTCATATAGAGTCATATTTTGTTCTAAGTATTGAGTTGTAATTGTTGAGTTGTAAGAAAAATAAAAAGTGTGATGATCATCATTTTTAGAGCATTGTCCCAAGTGAGGAAAGGATGATGGAGACTATGATTCCCCCACAAGTCGAGATGAGACTCCGTACGAAAAAAGAGGCCATAAAAAAAGGAGAAGGCCCAAAAAATGAGGGAAAAAGAGAGAAGGGACAATGTTACTATCCTTTTACCACACTTGTGCTCCAAAGTAGCACCATGATCTTCATGATAGAGAGTCTCTCATTCTGTCACTTCCATATACTAGTGGGAATTTTTCATTATAGAACTTGGCTTGTATATTCCAATGATGGGCTTCCTCAAAATGCCCTAGGTCTTCGTGAGCAAGCGAGTTAGATGCACACCCACTTAGTTTCTTTTGTTGAGCTTTCATATACTTATAGCTCTAGTGCATCCATTGCATGGCAATCCCTACTCACTCACATTGATATCTATTGATGGGGAATCTCCATAGCTTGTTGATACGCCTAGTTGATGTGAGACTATCTTCCCCTCTTTTTGTCTTCTCCACAACCACCATTCTATTCCACATATAGTGCTATATCCATGACTCACGCTCATGTATTGCGTGAAGATCGGAAAAGTTTTGAAAATGTCAAAAGTATGAAAAAATTGCTTGGCTTGTCATCGGGGTTATGCATGATTTAAATACTTTGTGTGGTGAAGATAGAGCATAGCCAGACTATATGATTTTGTAGGGATAGCTTTCTTTGGCCATGTTATTTTGAGAAGACATAATTGCTTTGTTAGTATGCTTGAAGTATTATTATTTTTATGTCAACATGAACTTTTGTCTTGAATCTTTTGAATCTGAATATTCATACCACAATTAAGAATATTTACATTGAAATTATGCCAAGTAGCACTCCGCATCAAAAATTCTGTTTTTATCATTTACCTACTCGAGGACGAGCAGGAATTAAGCTTGGGGATGCTTGATACGTCTCCAACGTATCTATAATTTTTGATTGCTCCATGTTATATTATCTACTGTTTTGGACATTATTGAGCTTTATTATCCACTTTTATATTATTTTTGGGACTAACCTATTAACCGGAGGCCCAGCCCAAAATTGCTGTTTTTGCCTGTTTTAGGGTTTCGAAGAAAAGGAATATCAAACAGAGTCCAAACGGAATGAAACCTTCGGGAACGTAATTTTCTCACCGAATACAACTCAGGAGACTTGGACCCTACGTCAAGACAATTAACAGGAGGACACGAGGTAGGG
>NC_041382.1:720493464-720500846 GCF_002162155.2 Triticum dicoccoides | reverse complement strand
CCACCCTCGTGGGCCCCCTGTTGCTCCACCGACGTACTTCTTCCTCCTATATATATCCACGTACCCCAAAACGATCAGAGACGGGGCCAAAAACCTAATTCCTCTGCCGTAACTTTTTGTATCCACGAGATCCCATCTTGGGGCCTGTTCCGGAGCTTCGCCGGAGGGGGCATCAATCACGGAGGGCTTCTACATCATCATCCAAGCCCCTCCGATGAAGTGTGAGTAGTTTACTTCAGACCTACGGGTCCATAGTTAGTAGCTAGATGGCTTCTTCTCTCTTTTTGGATCTCAATACAATGTTCTCCCCCTCTCTCGTGGAGATCTATTCGATGTAATCTTCTTTTTGTAGTGTGTTTGTTGAGACCGATGAATTGTGGGTTTATGATCAAGTCTATCTATGAATAATATTTGAATCTTCTCTGAATTCTTTTATGTATGATTGGTTATCTTTGCAAGTCTCTTCGAATTATAAGTTTGGTTTGGCCTACTAGATTGGTTTTTCTTGCCATTGAAGAAGTGCTTAGCTTTGGGTTCGATCTTGCGGTGTCCTTTCCCAGTGACAGAAGGGGAAGCAAGGCACGTATTGTATCATTGCCATCGAGGATAACAAGATGGTTTTTTTATCATATTGCATGAAACTATCCCTCTACATCATGTCATCTTGCTTAAGGCGTTACTCTGTTTTTAACTTAATACTCTAGATGCATGCTGGATAGCGGTCGATGAGTGGAGTAATAGTAGTAGATGTAGGTAGGAGTCGGTCTACTTGTCTCGGACGTGATGCCTATATACATGATCATACCTAGATATTCTCATAACTATGCTCAATTCTGTCAATTGCTCAACAGTAATTTGTTCACCCACTGTAGAATACTTATGCTCTTGAGAGAAGCCACTAGTGAAACCTATGGCCCCCGGGTCTCTTTCTCATCATATCAATCTCCATCACTTTATTATTGCTTTGCTTTTTTACTTTACCTTTTACTTTTCACTTTGCATCTCTATACCAAAAATACCAAAAATATTATTTATCATCTCTATCAGATCTCACTTTCGTAAGTGACCATGAAGGGATTGACAACCCCTAAGCGCGTTGGTTGCGTTGAGCTATTGTTTTTGTGTAGGTACGAGGGACTTGCGTGTAGCCTCCTATTGGATTGATACCTTGGTCCTCAAAAACTAAGGGAAATACTTACGCTACTTTGCTGCATCATCCTCTCCTCTTCGGGGAAATCCAATGCAGTGCTCAAGAGGTAGCACATTCATGGTGGTGGGCCCGAACTTGCATGGGTGCCCTGCGTATCGGACGTGGGCGTGGGCAAGGTGGCGGATCGCGTGTAGTTGTGTGTACAGCTAGGTGCAAGAGGGATGGAGAAAGGACCGAGGATGGATTCAGCTCTACAAGCCGCTGTGTGTTTGGAGCTGTGAATAGTGGTTTGACCGGAAGAGTCGGTACGTGAGGTTTTGTCAAGATCAAACTGAGCCTCGGGCTGCGAGGCAAACAGACGAAATTCAAAATGGGACAACACGCACAGAAAGCGTGAGATCATGTGGTCACGAACGACTGGGGAGGTAACGTAGGTACAAAACAGCCTAGAATGAAAGATTTGCATATGAAAAACTTTTGAGCTTGCGAAAAGGTGGTCTAAGGCATCAGAAACTAGCTTAACATAAGGAATAATCAGCTTAAAAAGGTGAACTACAATCCAAACAAGGGTTTGCTTGGTGCAAGGGGTAGTTACTGGGTTACATGCGACATCCAGGGCGAAGTCATGCAGCATTAGGTTGCGGAAGCAAATACCGGGGCAAACGAGGCGTACCTTGGAGCCACGGCGAGGCAGCTGCACGCTTGTTGGAGTAGCAAGGACATCAGTAGCCGGAGTCAGTGCAGACGGGGTAGGCAGCTGATCCATAGGCATGAGTGCACGAATGGGAGACACCGCGGCAGCCAGGCCGGGGGCTGGCGCCGTCGTTGAAGGCCACAGGAAGCGGAGAAGGATCCCCGGGCGTCGGAAATCGCCGAAGCTGGCGATGAGGCAAGCCACAACACTGCTGGCCACGATGAATGAGAAACGGCCGACATCCTCAACGGTGACGTTGAAGGCGAGGTGGTTCCCTCCAAACAGGCAGGCCAGGATAAGGGAGAAGGTACCGGCGTCGAGATCAGAAGGAAACTCGATCACACGCGCAACTGAGTGGCACCCATGCCAACATTCGCCGGGCGGCAAGGTGACGTGCGAGCAGACACGCGTCCAAGCAAAGGACGCGAAGGCGCGACCCAGGTCATGGCGAACAAGGAGGTGGTCAGCGAGGGTAGGGCAGCCCGAGTAGGTGAGGGGGTGTCGAGAAGCGGCGGTGGCACTGCTGATGTTGTATGGTTCAATGGCGAGGGAGAGGGATGCAGGCGGGCGGCAGGAGGTCTTGAGTCCGAGGAGCATGGTTGCCACTTCAGGGGAGGCAACATGGAAGCGGTAGATGTTGTCGTTAACTTTGTGAACAAAGAAATCACTGGTGACACCGCCGCAACAAGCCTGGAGGAAGGCAGCTACGAGCGTTTTGTTGAGCTAGAGGACAGCACCAGAAAAGCGCGCTAGCAGCAGAGTGGAGGAGAACACATCGGAGGAGGAGACCGGAAGGTAGCAGTGGTGAAACACCGTGTCCTGAAGGGCTAGGCCAGCATTGTCGTGGATACGAAGGAGGTTGCGGAGCGCGACCTGGCCGGCTTGAACGAAGCGCGGGACAGGTGGGCGAGCAGGGGGCTGGTTAGGGCTGAGGGCGCCGGCGGGAGGGGTAGGGTTCGCCGGAGCCGGCAGTGGGGGTGGGTCGGGAGCGGAAAGGGGGAGAGGAGGAGGGGGAGGAGCCATCGCTCGTGCTCAGGAGTAAATGGCAAGCTACTCCAAAAAGATATATCGCTTGTTGTAATATCAAAGTAAAGGGGACAAAGGAGAGACACAAATGATTCTTTTAGATCTATTGTAACATGGGAGACCCACTTATATACACGCTGAAAGGGTGTGTTGAGGAGACATCTCTTCTCCAACAGACACCTCCTGGGAGGCATCCCTCCATACAATTGATCATATATTTTTATTTCTCAATACTCCCCCTTGATCAATTCATCATATGTATATTGCAAGGACGCCGATAACTGTCACACGTGTGGCACAATGGACACTCGCCCACACGACCCTATGTGGCATACCCAGCAGGCAGCCCACACGACCCTGTGTGGGCGATTATTAGAACCGTCCACACGTGTGGTAGGAGAAGCACCCTACCACACGACTCATTCGATACGAGGGGATTGATCCCCCCACACGAATTTCTTTCGTCGGGGGGAACCTACATCCTGCACGCCTCCACAGCAGGCCCTTTCCCTGTGAAAAATGGAACAAAAAGCCCATTGACAAAGAATTAAATGAAAAGGCTTAGATTTTGTTTTTTTCTATGACAAATAAAAGCCCAGATTTTGCTCAGCTACAAAAATATGCCATCAGCTTTGAAAATAGCAGAAAATTTGCCATTCGAGTTTTACCAAACTATTTGCCACATTATATTGTTTTTTAACAATGGCAAAGGTTTATAAACACATATTTAATCCCCCAATGAAATATGGCAAATCTGCCATGACAAAAAAATTCAATATTGCCATGTGAAAAAACACAAATAGTCGAAAAATTCATGTGAAAAGAACACAAAAATTTGACAGGACAATAAAAGATAAAAATGCGATGGCATTTTTAATTAAAATTGCCATGAAAGTTTAATTAAAATTCCCGTGTTTTGAAGGTGAATTTGGCCGTGTGAGAAAAAGCAAAAAAAAAGTGAAAATCAAGTATGGACAAAAGAGATTTGCCATGGCAGATTGGTATCAACGAATTGCCGTGTTTTGTATGATGAATTTTTCATGTGTGAAAAAACACAAAAAGTTGGAAATTCAAGTATGAACAAGAAACTTGCCATGGCAGATTCGTATCAAGAATTGCCGTGTTTTGTATGATGAATTTACCGTGTGTGGGAAAAACAAAAAAAATGAAAATCAAATATGAACAAGAAAAGTGCCATGGCAGATTCATATTGAAATTTTCCATGGTAGAAAAATTCATGTAAGCTAAAGTGCCATGATTTGAAAACTAAATTTGCCATGATCAATAAACTAAATTTGCCATGATCAATGAACCAAATTTGTATCAGAACTTGGCATGGCAGATTTGTATCAAGTATTGTCGTGTTTTGGTATGATGAATTTGCCGTGTGTGTAAAACACACAGAAAGTTGAAAATCAAAAATATGAATGAGATAATTGCCATGGCAGATTCGTATCAAAACTTGGCATGGCAAATTCGTATCAAGAATTGTCATGTGTTTGTATGATGAATTTGCCATGTGTGAAAAAACACAAAAAGTTGAAAAATCAAGTATGAACAAGAAAATTGCCATAGGAGATTCATATCAGAACTTGCGACGACAAAAAATCGTGCAAACTAAATTTACCATGATTTGAAAACTAGATTTGCCATGATCATTAAACTAAATTTGCCATGATTTGTAAACTAGATTTGTCGTGATCAATAAACGAAAATTGCCATGATCAATAAACTAAATTTGCCATGATAAAAAAATAAATTTCCATGGTTAAGTAAGAAAAAAACATAAATATTGTCATGGGAGTGTTGCAAAAAATACCTACATTTCCATGTTTAGTATACAAAAAATGTTGTGAATTTGCCATGTGAATTTAGAAAAAATGTTTCTAAGTTAACCATGTGTAGACAAAATTTGACATGTGAACATTACAGGAAAAAAATGCCACTTGACAAGTTTTAAATATTGTCATGTGAACATTCCCCATGTATTTTGCCATGTGATAATTACTAAATTTTCCATGGGATAATTCAAGTATTTGCCATGTTTGGAAAATTGCCATAGTGCTATATTTGTGTGGCCACCTCTAAAATAGTTTACGTGTTAGAATTTATACAATTTGCCATGGATGATTTGAAAGCAAAGTGTTATGAGTTTGCCATGTGCAAAAAAAGAATTTGCCATGTGCGAAGATAATAGTTTGCCATGTTCTCGAACTAATTTGTAGTTGCCATGGCAACATTCTTCCGACAAATATGGCAAAAGAACGTAGAAATTTGCCATGGCAAAAGTAGAGTAAACATTTGCCATAGAAAATGAAGTATATTTTTCATGCTACAAAGTAGATGTGCCATGTGGATAAATATTGTAAAATTTGCCATCTCATTAAAAAAGTTGACATGGCTAAAAAACGTAGAATTTTGCCATGGAAAAAAGCAGAGTAAACATTTGCCATCTCATTAAAAATAAAATTGCCATGGCAAAAAAACATAGAAAAATTCCATGACAAAAGTAGATTAAACATTTTTTCATGGAAAATGAAGTTAATTTGCCATGCTACAAAGTAAAATTGCCATGTATGTGAAAGTAAAATTTGCCATGGAGAATATTATAAAGTGTGTCACAGTAAAATAAAGTTAAATTGGCCATCTCAATAAAAGTAAAACTGCCATGGAAAAACAAAAACATAGAAATTTGCCATGGCAAACTATTTCCTGAAACAAAGATGGTAGCTATAAAAAAGAATAGAATTTTCCATGCCACATAAATTCATATTAAAAATATTACCATGGCAACTATTTACAGAAGCGACAGAAGATTGTAAATTTGCCATGTCAAATTGATGATATTTTTCCATGGCAAAACGATGTCTAGTCATAGTGATTTGCCATGGTATAAGAAATTAAACGATGTCTAAAATTCATGAGAAATGAAAGAAAGAAATGAGTATGAATTATAACAAGTTGCCATGGCAACTTGTTATAATTTTTGAGTTGCCATTGTAGCGTAGTTTAACTTTACATGGCAAAAACATATTTTAGTTCACATTAACTATACATTTGGGAGTGTTATGAACTATAATTTGTAAATTTGCCATGAAATTTGTTTAATTAGCATCACATCAAACTAATTAGAAAAATCTGTAAATTAACTACATATAGCATGATCGACTGAAAATTGGATCTCACAGATTTGCATCATATATATAAGAATTGAGAACAATGCATCCCCTTTAGTGAGGTGCTGTGAAGTTACTGAAACATGTACTGCATGCTTTATTAATAAAATAACTCAATCAGCAAGGTAAAAAACCGGCCTTGCAGGCAAAGAAAGTGGCCAGAATTTAGATAGTTGTGCCACCATCTTCGACCAGATATCCCCTGTGCTTCTATCTCCCATTTTCCCAGTCATCTGAACAGAAGACATAAATAAGACGCAAACATCCATAAGCTCTTGATTAACATCATCGTCCAGCTTCCTGACTTGGTCTCGAATCCAAAATTAGCACACACAAAAAACAAGTGCTCGTTTACCTGCGTGAGTGAAAGGTGTCTCCGTCGTTATGGCTTTGTCAAAGTAGGACGTCCAACTCCATGGCGGCATGTACAACAGAAATGCCCTCCATGGCCTCTGCTTGACTACAATTAACTCTGAAACACTTCTAAATGGATTGCATCGAATGGGGAACCTGATGAATTGAGGTGAAATCGATAAAAGCTTGTGGCACCTCACGTACCATTGAAGAACTGTGGGAACTTGGCAGGAAGCACCACAGTCTCTTGCGGCGCCTAACAGGGATCCCCTCTATGGGAGACGAACTCCGTGAGCCTGGTGTCGATGGCGTTGCGCAGCCATGGTGCCACCGCAGCTCGACCATGCCACCCCACCAACTCCGACCAGCAACGCCGCCCCGACCTGGCTCTCCAAACCAAATCCATCCAACTCGCCGAAGCCCAAGCGTGCATAACCTCACCAACTCCCTATTGTCTTCCCCATCCTCCTCTCGAACTCGGCTTGGGGCGGCGACGGCGAGCTCGGAGGGGACCCGAGAAGTAGGACGACGACCTTCAGCCTGATTCTGGCCAGATCCACCCCGTGCACCATCGGCAGCACTTGCTACATCGCCGGTTGATTTCCTTCGGCGCTCCTCTGCTCCGAGATGCTAGGGGCCGCCACGGTCGCCTGCGCATCCGCGAGCACCGACGATAGCCCATTTTGTCGAGCTCAGCGGCAAGCCTCGCCATCTGCCGCTCCACGACCACGTCCCATCACGCATACACTCAATCTCGTGCCGGAAATCCATGGACCGCGGGCTTCCACCGGAGCACGAACAAGGCTGGGGGCGGAGATCGAACCCCAGCAGCAGCCGCCCGCGCGTCCTTCCTTCTCCGGTACGCCTTCCATCCCCGTCGGCCGGATCCACCTCCGCCTGCCACCGCCCAGGGCCTCCGTCCACCTCCACTCGGGGATGCCGTCCGCCGCCGCCCGGGCTATAGTGTGTGTGACGTGCGGGT
>NC_041382.1:720463139-720493090 GCF_002162155.2 Triticum dicoccoides | reverse complement strand
GGAACGTGAGATCGGGAGTGAGGCGTGCGGCACAGTTTGTCCCAGCCCGCACGAGGCTGTGGGATGGCTCGTGGCGACGTACAATGCTTTAAAAATTGTGCAAAATGATCCAACGATAGATGAGGTGTTCAGATGGGATGCTACGTACCACACGTGTGGGCGTTAGTATTTCCCATATTACAAACTGAAAACTCCTCCAAAAACCCTATGGGAAAAATTAAGCAAAAACCTTATAATAATATGCCATCTAAAACTCCTTTAAAACCAGTGGGAAAAATATAAAGAGAAACCAATATGTCATATATCTGCACTTGTATTTATATTGTTTTGTTAAAAACCTTATATGAGAAACCATCATGGAAAATTCATAAAGTGAAAAAGAGTACAATATGAGTGATTTGAGGATCACCGACGGGTTATAACTTGGAATTTTACTCCCTGAACTTTGCAAACCTCAAGAATATCTCATACCAATTCCACGAACCTAGTTCTGGAATACAAACACTGGTAGAGATATTGTGAATATCACAATAATCTGTTTGCATATTATCCTCTTACATTTTTGTAATTCACAAGGATAAATATAACCCATAAGCAATACAAGTGACATTATCTTGATAGATAATGGTAATCTCCACATGATTTCACATGTGGCAATCATTCTATGAAGTCATCCATATTTTATAATGATTCAAATAAAATAGAATGATTACTGGAAGGACTCGTTTAGAGTCTATTATGAATACTTCCCTCAAAATACTCTTCTAGCAAACCCAGTCTTTGATATGACATTGTGGGATTAGATAATTAGCCACAATGAATATATCAAACCATGGTCCCATCTTGATTTTCCGGTTGAAATTGATCAAGACCCTTTGTGCCCTGGATATATCCGAGGATATTCCTTACACAAACCTTATACCTTTCAGGGAATTGCACTCTTAATAAATTGTCAAGAACTATAGTGTCAGGTCTGACATATTTTGCAAGATATATGAGTGCTTCGATGGTATTTAGATATGGCAATTCATGCTCCTCTACCACTCCACCATCTCCCCTATGTCTCAAGGATCTGTATCCCATATTAGGTATAATATGACCATATGTGTCTTTGGTATAATATATACATATTTAACTTCTCCAATACTTTCGGATATATGAAGACTGATATCTTAGGGGGATATACTCAAGTCATAAACTTAGCATAATTTGGTTTAACCCAAATATCCGTCTTAACATGATTGTGTGTATTTCATCTCTTATATAGATTTTGATGATAAGATCATCGACACCACAAATTAAGGTGATGTAAAATCCAATCTAGGATTTCTTCATGAATACACGTCAACAATCATTAGTATGAGACTAATCCTTGTCAAGGAATAACTCACTTAGTCGGTTTCACCATACAATTCTCCGACTACTTCAAGCCACATAATGACTTCAGAAGTTCCACACATGCATGTTGCGATTTACCTTTGGATTCAGAATATTAAGTCATTCAATGACTTCAATATATACATCCAAACTAATTGACCCATGGGAGTATGTAGACATTACATACATATATACGTATGGATCTATACTGCCATTAACATTCAATATCGAAACATAATTCCATTCATACCAAGAAGGTATGTTATATCGTAACCGATGTTGGGTCTCTGCGAAAAACCCTTGTGCTACAAGCCTCACTTTCTCACCACCTCATTTATTTCGTTTTCAAACGAAAACTTACCTCTCTTCCCTCTAGAAGATACTTATGAGGAGCAGGTTTTACAATGGTAAATACCTCTCTTTTGATGAGTGAGTGCCACTCTTCCTTAATTGCTTCCTTTCATTTGAACCAATATAAGTGCAACAACACTCTCCATGGATTTGGTTCAGGGCCCAAAAGGATTCTAGCAATTCTCGAGAAGAATTTGATGTCGACATATGTAGACTTTCTTATATACGATTCTCCTAAATCAACATAATTGTGGAATTCTTATTACGCCTCTTAACTCCTTGTGATTTCCAACAACAACGGAGTCAAGGTGTTTTGATGTCCCAACACCTAAAAAATGTGTGCACATATGTGTTGGATTTTGGATGCCACGCATCCCTCAGGTGTCATTCAACCGAGGTTGGATCATATTTACTGATCGAGGAGGCAACCTCCTCTATTTTCGCTGAAACATATGAGAACTTAATCTCATGCGACCAAAATTCCCCCCCCCCCTCTTGCTCTCATCCAGGGAGACGAGTGGTTTATTAGGTACCTCCACTCATTCTGGTACTTGACCAAAGTGACACCTTTGTCATCAGTAAATATACTTGGCAGATTATTTGCAATATGCTGCAAATTTCTCATAACCCGAACCTGGAGTTCAGATTCTTAAGTACGTGGACAAAATGTCTACGGCATTTCTTATTCATTTTCTGGCGTTCTCCGTGGTACTCATCTCCCCCTAATGTCAGAAAATGTTCTTATTACAAAAGCAATCAGCGTGTGGGCTGCAAATAACTCCCTTGCTAGGGTTAAGGTGTTGGGTTTCGTAGTAATTTCAAAAATTTCCTACGCACACGCAAGATCATGGTGATGCATAGCAACGAGAGGGGGAGAGTGTGATCTACGTACCCTTGTAGATCGACAACGGAAGCGTTAACTTGGTTGATGTAGTCGTACGTCTCCACGGCCCGACCGATCAAGCACCGAAACTACGGCACCTCCGAGTTCTAGCACACGTTCAGCTCGATGACGATCCCCGGACTCCGATCCAGCAAAGTGTCAGGGAAGAGTTCCGTCAGCACGACGGCGTGGTGACGATCTTGATGTACTACCGTCGCAGGGCTTCGCCTAAGCACCGCTACAATATTATCGAGGACTATGGTGGAAGGGGGCACCGCACACGGCTAAGAATATGATCACGTGGATCAACTTGTGTGTCAAGGGGTGCTCCCTGCCCCCGTATATAAAGGATCAAGGGGAGGAGGCCGGCCGGCCCTCTATGGCGCGCCAAGGAGGAGTCCTCCTCCTAGTAGGAGTAGGACTCCTACTAGGAGGGGGAAAGAAGTGGGGAGGGAGAGGGAAAGGGGGGCGCCGCCCCCCCTCTCCTAGTCCAATTCGAACCAGGGGGGAGGAGGCGCACGGCCCACCTTTGGCTGCCCCTCTCTCTCTCCACTAAGGCCCATATGGCACATTACTTCTCCTGGGGGGGTTCCGGTAACCCTCCGGCTCTTCGGTTTTCTCCGAAATCACCCGAAACACTTCCGGTGTCCGAATATAGCCATCCAATATATCAATCTTTATGTCTCAACCATTTCGAGACTCCTCGTCATGTCCGTGATCACATCCGGGACTCCGAACTAACTTCGGTACATCAAAACTCATAAACTCATAATATAACTGTCATCGAAACCTTAAGCGTGCGGACCCTATGGGTTCGAGAACAATGTAGACATGACCGAGACACGTCTCCGGTCAATAACCAATAGTGGAACCTGGATGCTCATATTGGCTCCTACATATTCTATGAAGATCTTTATCGGTCAGACCGCATAACAACATACGTTGTTCCCTTTGTCATCGGTATGTTACTTGCCCGAGATTCGATCGTCGGTATCTCAATACCTAGTTCAATCTCGTTACCGGCAAGTCTCTTTACTCGTTCCGTAATACATCATCTCGCAACTAACTCATTAGTTGCCATGCTTGCAAGGCTTATGTAATGTGCATTACCGAGAGGGCCCAGGGATACCTCTCCGACAATCGGAGTGACAAATCCTAATCTCGAAATACGCCAACCCAACATGTACCTTTGGAGACACCTGTAGAGCACCTTTATAATCACCCATTTACGTTGTGACGTTTGGTAGCACACAAAGTGTTCCTCCGGCAAACGGGAGTTGCATAATCTCATAGTCATAGGAACATGTATAAGTCATGAAGAAAGGAATAGCAACATACTAAACGATCGGGTGCTAAGCTAATGGAATGGGTCATGTCAATCAAATCATTCACCTAATGATGTAATCCCGTTAATCAAATAACAACTCCTTGTTCATGGTTAGGAAACATAACCATCTTTGATTAACGAGCTAGTCAAGTAGAGGCATACTAGTGACACTCTGTTTGTCTATGTATTCACACATGTATTATGTTTCCGGTTAATACAATTCTAGCATGAATAATAAACATTTATCATGATATAAGGAAATAAATAATAACTTTATTATTGCCTCTAGGGCATATTTCCTTCATAAGGTATTCGGCAGATTAACGAACATGCCATAGTTATTCCTCACATAGATCCCAACCATATGTGAAGGCCCATGATGTACGCTGGGGTGGTGATATCGGTATACAACCGAATTACTGCGGATGGGAAATACTTCACTTATTTCCACATACAAACTGCAAGGGGGTGCAGTATCATTTGATCTTATTTAGACCAAATATGCGGAGTGTGAGACCGCACGTTACCATCAACAAAATGTTGGTAAATCACAATTCTGCAACATTGGCCAAGCAATATTGAATCTCTTTCATAAGAGATCAAACCAAACCATTCTGGTTATGTACTACATACTAAATATAATCATTGAATGCTCGTGAATCAACTTCAACGACATTTGCATTCCAATGGAATTATCCCACTTAGGATAATTTGCTCTAAATTCGTCAATTTGAGCAATTGATTCAGTAAACACATGGTTTTGTGTGGATGATACACATCTAAGACCATCTTCTAGATGCGTCTATGAACACCAAGAAGTACCAACATAACCCAGATAATGGTTGAATAATCCAAACATATTCTTGAATGCAATCAAGAGTATTGGCTAGCTCATTTCAAATTTTAAGGTGAGAGTGCCTTAAAATTAGTTCCCCAATTTCACATGTAGTGCATAAAACAATGTGATGATTGTGGGAAACATTGCAACTTGTCAAGTTGTGGCCAACAGAATTGTTAATAATTTCTCTAATCATCCAATACCATGATGATAAAGGAGGAAAAATTATTATGTATGCAACAAGATTGAGTATGAACTGATTCATACACTCAATTATCTCAACTATATCATGTCCAAGGGACAAGATGTTGCAATTTATACTATATGTAGTAGTATAATTATAGGCTAATGATATTTAGGGATAACTAGGAGACTACACGAGATCTCCAAAATATCTTGGGAATATCATTCCACAAGCATATCATCAATATAGAGGAGTCCATTCTCCTTCTACCATGCCAAAACATTTTTCTGGTTGTTTCCTTTTGAAGTAGAACTTCAAACTTATCCCATTAAAATCATTTGCCTCAAGTGAGCCGGTGGTATGATTCAACCCAATACTTGACTGATTGGTAATCATTAGTACGACGTTTCATACAACCACCTCTCTGACAAACATGAGAGTTGTCATTATGATCATTTATCGTAAATGATCCTTTCCCTTTAGAGATTTACACTCCATTTTTGTTTGTCATTTTCCTTCACTTTACATTCAACTCCCCGTGGTTCTCTAACCACTAAATTGCTTGGTATTGTACGCACTAGCATGGATTTCAGGTAATGGTATAGCACCCCTTGGGTGTACCCCGATGATATTTCACAAGAAGTTCATCATATTTTTCACCCTGAAAAAAAGATGGTATTTCTTTAACCATCGCAGGAGAATGTAAAGTGCAGTAAGGACATACAATCAGATCAAGATCTGAGACTGCCTTATAACATAATCTCAACTTAGTGTTGCTTTATAGACAACAAAATTATAAGCTTCAATGGACTTGAAGTCCCAACAACGAATGAATAGTTATTCATGTGATGCTTATAACAACATATCTCTCCTGAATGGAGTCCTAGAGGGAAAACGGATATTCACTATCCATCAAATACTCAATTTGATAACTGAGTCATTGCAATGAAACATGCACGCAAATATGCATGTTTTTAGCTATTTGTAAATAGCTGTGACATATCTGTAGGTGGAGTTTGTATGAAGACAAGTCCACGGGTTGACATAATTAATGTCTACAACCCATGCCAAATAATTACTCCGACCTAATGTCATCTCATCGCATTTCCTTTTCATAAAGGTCAGCCATATGTTGCATGAAATCCTCATGCATTCATTTACTTTCAGTAAATTAAGTTGGATGAATATGTTATGGCTAAACATAATCATGGTCATGGTGATTCTTAGTGACCCATAACACAAGCCTTCCAGAAGAACACCACAATGTGGTCTAGATCTTCAAATTAAAGGTAGTCACCGCAAAAGGGACAAGCCTTTAATTTACTTAAAACACATAGAGGTAGCCGACCACCTAGAGGTGCCTCACTCTTATGGACAGCTCCCATTGATCATAGCATTCACAACTTTATGTTATTTATAACACATGAAGGTAATCACCATAAAATGGCATAAACTCTCAGTTGTGCATGAAACTTAATTCATAGCTATGATGGTGTCTCATAAGTTGTGTACGCATGGAAGGTAATCACCAAAATATGCAAGCATTTTGCATAATTCTCTTCATGATATACTCGCCACAAATGTCTTGGATTCCACTCCCGATGGAGTATGTGACACTATAGTCACAACCAATAACAAATGCTATGAAATTGATAAATATTTGGAAAAACATCCTGAAGGTAGGCACCAATGGTGTAGGCCTTATACTTGCTATGTCATAAGTTTTGCGCCTTCACTTTTTGCTTTGAACACATGGAGATAATCACTACTAAGTAGTGTACACCTCATTCTTATGGAGCTTCTCACAACCTTGTGTAAAAAAATTTGAAGGTAATCATCACATGATGGTGTAACCTCACAGTTGTGAACGAAATTAATTGTTGTCATAATGCAATCCATAAGTTGTGTGAAAAATTGAAGGTAGTCATTATGTCGGAATGACATAATATAGACCTCACAATAACATTTGATAATCTGCAATTAAACAAGAGGTGCCATTTGTCGATTTCTCGTGACAAATGTAAATTTGACATAGTCAGGCAGTGCCATACGCTTTACTACCTTATGTTTCCCAAATGTGCAAGCAAGTTCCATATTCTATTCGAATAATGGAATCAACATATTGCTTTGCAACAGTATTACTTATGTAATACAAATAAATGCAGAAGTATAGACATATTTCTGCAACATATATAAGGACTTGGAGCCTTATATGGCCATTTTACATGATGTAAAATGATGCATAATCAATTATTATGCAATTCAGCAAGACCTGATGGTCTATCATGTATATTTGCTCTGAAGCCTAAGGCATAAAACGCAAATAACAATAACCAAATGGTTAAAATGCTGAAAATAGCAAGCCTGAGGGCTAGACTGCAAAGTCCAATGAGCCTGATGGCTCAACCATAAATTTTGCATAAGTCCAACTGCAAGACAACTGCAATATCTGAAACGCCTGAGGCTGAATCAGAAATACCAAGGACTTGTACCGAATTACCATAGAACACGAGGGCTGATTTTAAAAATCATGCAAGAAATAAGAGTTTTCTTTCCCTTCCCGTCGGTTCCATCCCGAGAGGGTATTTTGTAACTGCCATCGTCGGACATGCGAGCCCACGGCAGAGTAAGCCACCTGGCGTTGCCGCCGGCCAGACATTTTGCCAACTGTTATCCACCGTCGAGAGGTCGCGGGCACTAGTGCCTGCTTCTGTGCCAGAGCGTGCTGTCGGTCGCTTCGAGGGTGCCACACCGGGAGGATGCCGGCCGAAGTGGCTCGCCGCTCACTTCTGCCGCCAGTCTCGCTGGCGGACCGCACAGTGGGCAGCGATGCTGCGCCTTGCAGTCTGTACAGGCTGCGGTAGCCCCATCACAGGGCCCGATATGCCCGCGCGCGTCTCTCGCCATGAAAATCCACGTTCTTCAGATGAAGAACATCTTCCGGTGATTCTGATTCATGTATGGGCGTCTTTTGTCGTGGACGGTAGGATGTGTCGCCGCCTTCAATCCGTAACCGCAATCTGCAGCCACACTGTCGTGCTTGCCACCACTTTGTGGTTGATGTGATGGAGCAATTCTCGTATAAAAAATACTCCCTCTGTTCTTAAATATAAGTCTTTTAAGAGGTTTCAGACTTTCAATACAAACTACATATGGATGTACGTAGACATATTTTAGACAGTAGATTCATTCATTTTGTTCTATATGTAGCCACTTATTGGAATCTCTAAAAATACTTATATTTAGGAACGAAGAAGTACAACAGATTAGAGAGATTATTATTTCTTAATCACAAAAAGACAAAAAGAATAGCTTTCTCCTGATTGATTTCATGAACGGATGCACGCATGCTCCGTCGCGCTGCGACTGCAGTCCTGTTGTCGACGACGCGTCAGCCGAAGCCTGCAGTTGCCGTGCCGCTATACATGCCTCTGCGTAGCAAGCCGTGCCACCGCGCTGTTATCGGCACCGGCGTGGTGCTGCCGCCCTGGGAGGAGCGGCGTCGTGGCCGAGGGCGTCCCCATGTACTGGGCGTCTGGGCCGATGATCAAAACGACGGCCACGGGCGGTTGCTTTTTCTTCCGTCGCCAATTGCTCTGGATAGAATCTACGTGCTGATAACGTGTTGCAATATCAAAGTAAACGAGACAAAGGAGAGACACAAATAATTCTCTTAGATCTATTGCAACATGGAAGACACAAATAGTTCCTGGGATTTGAGTCTGTTCGATTGTATTATAGGAAAAACAAAAAGATTTCTTCCAAGACGTTGGAGTATGTGTTAGAATTTCTATGAAATGTAGTATAAATGATTCCTTGGAAAATATTTTGTCAGGATTTAATCCTACGAATCAAATAACTAACATGAAAAAAAAATCCTAAGGATTCTAACCCTCCAAAAGTCCTATAAAAATCCTTTGAATCAAAGAGGCCCTTACAGTTTTGCCATGAACTTGAGGATTTTAGCAGTTCAGCACCACCCTAAAATCTTAGCAATTTTATAGGAAAATGCTTATGTTCACCCGATTGATCACCATACGTTTGTTCATTTGCATAACTTTAGCGGAGATGCGATTATTATTTTGGCGCAATGTTCTATGCCGGCATGAATTCTAGTTTTATTTTGCTATCTACTTGCTATGTTTGATGATGAAAATAAGTTTGTTGGAAAAAAAGGCCGAGGCGGAACAAATGGGTTGGCCGATTGGACGTACTGCCTGGAAAATCACAAACAAGGGGCGGATGCCACCCCTACCGTCGACCCAAATGGACAAAAAAACAAACAAATTCCGTGTCTGTGTTGTGTCACACGGTTGGAGTTGCCCTAAGTAATGCATGACAAAATCTGATGAAAAATCAGAGCAAAGATGGGAAAATGGAGGACCATGAAATGGAGAGGAAGTCCGGTGTGCAAAGTACTCTCGTCCATGACAACTAAGTACAGATTCAAAGGGATAGAATTAAGTCACTGGTAGCTTCATTTGCACTATAGGTAATACCAAAATGAGAATGACAGTAGAAAAATGAGTTCTGATAAGAAAAATCATGGGGGTGCTTTAAATGGCTCCAATATGTGGAAGCAAAGATACTAGTTAGACCTTACAAAGTTGGTCAGAGATTGTGCGGGGTCAATCACAAGACGCGCTGAACTATCTAAATTTGAGACAGTGAGTAGCCATTGGGAAACATGTGCTCAGTTTCTTACATCTGCGTTCTTTCACTTTCTCTGCAATACTCAGTGTTGATGGCTTATATGTTTTAAAAAAAGTGAAGTTTACTAAACTGACAAGCAAATGCGCGCAAGAAATGCACACAGTATCTGCTCTGATGCTTAGCTATTTTCTTATTATGATGCTCTGAATTTTGGTTCCTGATTTTCTTCTTGTTATTTTCTGAATTTTGATGAAGAAAAGAAACAAAGAAATGAATAGAAAGTGCAGGAGGGACGCGGCAGTGAAAATGAGGGGACTCAAGTGAAAAGGAAACTAAGAGAGGCCCCCGGAAATAGTTAGTTCCAAACTATAAATACAGTAGTATGAAAAACATAAATGAAACTAGATTGCATGCTGGATTAATGATGAGTGTTAGTTGTCCGGTTTCATGGTGATAATGAAATGGCTTATACATCTGTCTGTAGGTTCGGATAACTTGTTTTGTTCCTACAGTACTGTTCCTCTTTGCCAAATTAAATCAGTAGTAATTTTTGTGGAATACAGTCAAGTGGAGGGAAAATAAAGAGCAACCACTCATGTGAAGGAAAATAAATAACAGAAACTGGGAACTCGCTGAGTTAGTTTGCTCAAAATGACACACAGAGACAGAGACAGACAGAGATACATGTATGTGCTAGATATCTCATCACATATGACAATTTGAATTAATTGGTAAATACAAGTGTCAAAAACGCTCTTATATTATGGGATGGAGGGAGTAGTACTCCCTCCGTTCCTAAATACTCCCTCCGTCCGGAAATACTTGTCATCAAAATGAACAAAAGGGGATGTATCTAGATGTATTTTAGTTCTAGATACATACCCTTTTATCCATTTTGATAACAAGTATTTTCGGACGGAGGGAGTATAAGTCTTTGTAGAGATTTCACTATGAACCACATACGGATGTATATAGACGCATTTTAAGTGTAGATTCGTTCATTTTGCTCCGTATGTAGCCCACCTAGAGGAATGTCTACAAATACTTATACTCCCTCCGTCCCGAATTACTTGTCGCAGGTATGGATATATCTAGATGTATTTTAGTTATAGATAAATCAATTTTTATCCATTTCTGCGACTAGTAATTTGGGACGGAGGGAGTAGTTAGCAACAGAAACATGTTTTCCTGCAACTATTCGTATGCAAATGTTGTGGGACTACTGCTGTTTAAATGCAGCTTACAACTGAACATTACCAACAGTAACGCCAGATAACAGCGTAGAAACATTTCTTGCATAACCACGGGCAGAACTAAATGAATGATGCACTGGACTAGACATAAAACTCTGCTAAAAACTGCATACAAACAGGAATTTGTCTCAATGCTTAGCTAGCTCCGCGACTGAATCTAGCTTTTAATGTAACCAAAGTTTCAGTAAACATACAAGAATGAAGCCTTTTCCAGAGCCTTTCTAATCCACCCGAATTCCTTGCAAACTCAGTTGACATCTAAATGACGTTGTTCATTGAAGATTCAGCAAGAACATAAGAATGGTTCGCCTTCAACTAATTTCAGCGCACATGTCAGGTAAGCCGGGACCAAGATATGAACGGAGAAGGTAAAGGCTGCAGGTTGGATTGTTGGAACCCTTACTGTCGCAGAGCAGTACGCAAAATTGAGAGGACCGTGACTGAAGAGGTATGCACACTGCGGTGTACAAGATCACGAAATTTTCGTCAAGCAAATGCTTTGGTTCCTTCTCTTTTGTCACCCGATCTGCAGACTTAAGTGAAAGTTCAGTCACACCAGTAAATTCTTGGCCATACTATTACCTACATCATGAGGAAAAATAGTTGAATCTTAAATGAAGTAAAGCAGAAAGAAATCATACTTACTTCTCTCACCTTTATACAACAAGTTCCACCAGTACATTTGGCAGCAGCATAGAGTATAGGTGATTTCAGCATGAGCACTGAGAATTAAGTAAATCCACCATTGCATACATAGCAGAACACTGAGAGTGACATTGCTAAAAATACATGCAAATAAAGGAACGGGACCGTTTTACATAGATTACAAAATCACAGCTGGCTCAACAACCATTGCCGTTTTCCACAGCGGAAAAGCAGCATAGCCATCCATTTTAGAAAGGTGGCCCCTCAGGTGATGCAGATGCCTTGATTTCAATGGGTATGAGCTGCTCTACTAACAGAGCTGTAATTCTCGCAAATAGGTGTATTTTGATAAATGCTGCAATGAAATTTCCATGTAACTATCTCATATTATTGTTTGTTGGATTCAAAATAGTTTCTGATTTTCAGAATGTCTGAAATATGCGTCCACAGGTATTTCGAAGTCACTCAATCTGGTTTGTTTCCTACAACACATACTCTTTCTGTAGAGACAGTGAAGCGTCATGCATAAAATTGGATATCTTAAGCAGGCAGGAGGGCCTTACGCAAACAAAAAATTCAATTGTGCTTTCCGAGGAGTTAGTCTCAAATTCAACATATCAACTAGTCAACTAAATCTGTCGAAAAATTGATACTTTGCAGGGAGCAATTTCATGTTCTCCTGATATTTGCCTTTCCTTGAAAAGAGAGACAACATCAATGAAGTAGTTTTAGCTTCAAGTGAGATGCTCTTCCCATCAACTTTAGACAAATAATATCCGGCCTTGGCGATCTCACCTTTTGCCAGAAACATTCTGAGAACATCATTTATAAAATGAGAGCTGGGACCTATACCACTCTTTTCCATCGACGAAAGCATATTGTTAGCATCTTCCACTGCTCCATCTTTTAGAAAATTTCTTATCATTACTATGTAAGTAGATTCATTAGGCACCAACCCACTAGCTGATATTGCAGAAAACAGTTCCTTAGCTTCTTCTCTTTTTTGAACCTTGTACATTGCATTAATCATGGTATTGAGTATTGCAATACTAAACTTCACATTCATTGCACCTAATTTCTGGAACAGAGCAATAGCTTCGTCTGCACAATTATTTCTACAAAGACCTCTTAGTATTACTAGCAAATATGCATGTGCGTTGCAACGAAAGAAAAACAATCAAATTATACAGATGTGGTAGAGATAAAAAAAAGTCTGAATCAAATGCCAGGATTTTTTTTTAGAAAAGGAGGAATACCCCCGGTCTCTGCATCTGGAGATGCATACGGCCAATTTATTAATAATTAACACAAGACCTTACAAAGTCGTACAATAGTAAGACCAAAGCCACCATCTCAGCAACCTCTGTCGTTACTCCTATCTAACTGATGAAGGGGCGCTGATGGTCTGGGCCTAATACCAAAACAGACCTTGCAGTCAAACCTAACATCTAAGACCTGAGGTCCCAACCAGGACGCCTGCTGGACAGGGGCACCCACCAGTCCGGCGTGCTCCTCAACCAGGACGTCTGCCGGGTATGAGGCCGCCACAGCCACCTGTCACATATCCATCTTCAGAGTTGTATTGTTGCATCGGCCTTACCTGGTCTCGCTGCCGCCGACGCCACCACGACGCCAAACAGCGTCGACCTCCTACGCGTGTCCGTCACCACACATCTGACGCCAAGCCTCCGCTGCTCCATGCCGCCAAGAGCCGTCGCCAAGAATATGTAGAAAGAAACACCGCTCCACCGAAAGGGAGGCGGCACACCCCCACCCCTCACCTGCAGACCCTCCCATCCGATCCCAATGTCCTTGGCGCCGCCTCCAGGAAGGTTACGGTGCACGGGGTGCCGCTGACGCCCGATCCGCATAGGATCTTGGGCTTTCACCTGGACATGGGTCGGAGTGGAGAGATGGTGCCCTCAGCAGCGCCCCCAAGGAGGAAAGCGGCGCCAAAAGGCGGCATCGCCGCTGCTGGCCAGCCAAAGCGGCCAAGGTTTCCCTCGGACACCAATCTGCTCCACCAGAACACACCGGAGGTGGATCCGGCAAGATCCAAACCGAACCGGGGACTGAGAAGGGATGCATGGAAGGGAGGGGGAAATACCTCCAGATCTGGCACGCCTGCGGCTCGCTGTCCTCACGGCCGAACCCTCAGACACGCCGCACGCCACGCCAGCAGGGGCCGCCGCCCTTGGATCCGATGGCCTCCACGAAGAAGGAGCGCCGAAGACCCCGCCGCCACCTTCCCCGGCGCCCGCGCGGGCTTTCCCGGCGGTCGTCTCCGGTGGCGGCAAGGAGGGTGGGGGGAGGCGGCGGGGGAAAACCCTAGATTCCCCCGAGTCGCCCTAGGGGCGACGCGAGGGACGGAACGAGGGATGAGATAAGGATTTTCAATATGTCATTTCACAAACTATGTCTGAGTGCTGTCATGATGAGAATGGACTTTTAAAAAGTCATTTCAAAAACTGAAAATGTGACGGTCTCATCACGACTTGATTTCCTAAGGCGCCACGATGAAATATATTTTTTTGTTGAGCAAACTACATTGATGGACCCATGCCTGAGCTAGACTGATGCATGATGTTTCTCGCCTTGACGCGGAAACCTTTTTTACCCGACGCGCGAGGGACTAAATAAAATCATAAAACGACCTCTATAGATCCAGTAATAAAACCTATACCTAAGCGATGGTTCATTTTGTTCGTTACTTACAAATCGGTTTTTATTTTTGTGGACATTTTCTAAAATTTCATGGATAAAGTTTTCAAATTCCTGAATATGTTTTGAATACACGATCATATTTTAAAAATCATGAGCATTTTTTACTTCATTTTTTTGAAATCTTGCTTTTTTTATAATATGCAAACAATTTTTGAAATCACGAACATTTCATGATTTTCTGAATGTTTTTTGGAGTCACAAACATTTTATGATTTATTTATATATATGTTTTCAGTACTTGTAACTTTTTGAAATTTGAATTTTTTGTAAATCCCGGATTAATTTAAAGAAGGAAAAACAGAAGCAAAAAAGTGAAAGGAAAAAGAAAAAAACAGTGGGCGTCACGACCGGCATATGGACCGCCCCTGCAAATTCACAAACAATTTATGATCTATCTATATATTTTTTCAGTACTCTCAACTTTTTGAAATTTGGATTTTTTTTTGGAAATCCTGGATTAATTTAAAGAAGGAAAAATAGATTGAAAAAATAGAAAGGAAAAAGCAAAAAAAAGGGGGCGTCACGACAGGCATATGGGACGCCCCTGCAAATTCACAAACAGTTTATGATTTATCTATATATATTTTCAGTACTTGCACTTTTTGAAATTTGATTTTTTTTGGAAATCCCGGATAAATTTAAAGAAGGAGAAAGAAAAAGCAAAAAAGAAGAGGGGCATCACGCCCGGCATATGGGCCGGCCCATTATGGCATGCTATATATAGCACATTTTATGATTTATCTATATATATTTTTAGTACTCACAACTTTTTGAAATTTGAATTTTTTGGAAATCCCGGATAAATTTAAAGAAGGAAAAACAGAAGAAATAAATGAGAAAGAAAAAGGCAAAAAAAAAAGAAGAGGGGCTTCACGACCGGTCCATTACGACCTGCTATATATAGCAGAAAAGGGGGTAAAAGGGGATTCAGCATGAATAAAAAGGGCCAATCCGATGACCGGTGGCTTCATGCTTCTAATATATGGTGTATCAGGTTCTATAAGAACCCAATCCGGCGGCGCTTTTGAAAAAATCAAATTGTTTTCTTTACTTTTTACTTATGGGTGGCATAGTGGGTAATTTATGGCAATCTTATGACGATCGACCAGAAGCAATAACCTCTTTATTATTAGGTAGAGAGGTAGAGATACCATATGTGGAAATGCTCACTGTTATTCCATTTTCGGTCATCTCATGAAATATTTTCCTTGCAGCAACAGTTCTCCCAGAATGAAATAACCCATCCAGTATGGTCTCATATGTAACAGTACCGGGCTTAATTCTTTTACTTGCCATTTGTCGAAACAGAGTCAAACCACATCGGTCCTTTTTTCTAGAATAGCCACTAATAAGAGTATTATATGTAACCACATTAGGCTCGTCAACTGATATCATGGAATCAAGCACAATGAGTGCTTCACCCATCTTGCCGACTAAGCAATATCCGTTAATTAATGAACCGAGTGTAATGACATCTGGCCTCTCACCCATGTCTATAACCAAGTCAAAAATAGCATGTGCATCCATAACCTTCCATCTTTGCATAAACTATTTATTATTGAGCTGAAGAAGACAATGCTAGGACGAGGCATACCTTTGTTCATCATTTCAGAAACCAGCTCCTTGACTTTAACCAGATCACCATTTAAACATAAACCCCTAATTAGGGAGTGATAAACAGCTGTGTTGGATTGAACTCCCGTGGCAATCATCTGACTGAACTTGCCCATGGCATCGGTCAATCTAGCCATTCTAGAAAGTGCGGCTATTATAGTGGAATAGGTGACTACGTCGGGACTTACTCCTTTTTCCCACATTTCTGTAAATATGAGCATAGCTTCATCCATCATCCCATGTTTAGCATATGCATCAATTAATATGTTGAAAACATAGCAGTCGGCTACAATACCGCTGCTTTCCATTGAATTACAGAGATCAATCATATCAGCAAAGCATCCTTCAGTAGCATACCCATGAAGCAAAATGTGGTATGAGACGATATCCAGTTTTGTGGCCCTTGGCAGTCATGGATTCAAAAAATTCTGCAGCTTCTTTGCTTCTTCCAAGCTTGCAAAGGGAGGCCAGGAACGAGTTGCAAGTAACAATATCTGGTATAAGACCCCGGCCTGTCATTTCTCTTAACAATTTAGTGGCCTCTTTCAACCGCCCAGATGTGGAATATCCATTGATCATGCAACTATATGTCATTGTATCAGGATGAGCACCATTAGCAACAATCTGCCAAAGGACTAGCTCTGCCTTCTCCATTGCTCTGGCCTTGCACAAAGCGTCAATAATCGAGATATATGTCACCACACTGTGCGCAACATCTTGCTGCACCATTTCATGGAATAGATTGCATGCCTTGCCTGTTTCGCCCTCCATAAGAGGCCATGGATGACCGTGTTATATGCCACCACATCGGGGAAGCAGCCACCTCCTTCTTTCGCGATCATCTGGAGCAGTTCGAGCGCCCGTTGGCTCATGCTATAGTCGCAGAAGCTCTTCAGAACAATGTTGTATGAGAAGGCATTAGGCACGTAGCCGAGCTCAGACATCCTATGAAGCAGCACATTCACAGCCTTGTCCGTCCTTTTCGCATAGCAGAGGCACTTGAGGAAGGTGTTGACAATGATCTGGTTTGTCTTCAGGCCTTTCATCAGGAAGAGGCTGAATAAGGTAAGCACTAGCTTCGGGCGACGCACACGGCAGCAGCAGTCCATGAGGATGTTGTAGGTGCCCGCCACCTACGGGCCGGCTTCCTCTCTGCATACACGGTTGAAGAGAGACATTGCCAGGGCGGGGCCATCCCTGATGCAGGCGCACGGGCGAGGGTGGCAAGAAAGTCGTTCAGGGGGCGGTGATGGATCAAGGTGGCCTTCCGTAGCAATTAGTCGAGCAAGTTGTGTGCGTCTTCGGGCCTGAGCATCCCGGCACGTACACGCTTCGTGGCCGCGACAAAGGCAGCATGTGGGGACCAGGAGCGTGAAGGCAACGACTAGGGGGTGGAGGTGGAGGAGGAGTTTCGGCGGAGGAGGTAGAGGCGGGTGCTACCTCTTGAGCACTACGTTGGTTTTCCCTTGAAGAGGAAAGGGTGGTGCAGTAAAGCAGCGTAAGTATTTTCCTCAATTTTTGAGAACCAAGGTATCAATCCAGTAGGAGACCACGCGCGAGTCACCTCGTACCTACACAAACAAATAAGAACCTCGCAACCAACGCGATAAAAGGGTTGTTAATCCCTTCACGGCCACTTGCAAGAGTGAGATCTGATAGAGATGATAATAATAAGATAAGTATTTTTGGTATTTTTATGATATAGATTGAAAGTAAAGATAGCAAAATAAAATAGATTGGAAACTTGTATGATGGAAAATAGACCTGGGGGCCATATGTTTCACTAGTGGCTTCTCTCAAGATAGCATAAGTATTACGGTGGGTGAACAAATTACTGTCGAGCAATTGATAGAAAAGCGAACAATTATGAGAATATCTAGGTATGATCATGTATATAGGCATCACGTCCGTGACAAGTAGATCGACTCCTGCCTACATCTACTACTATTACTCCACACATCGGCCGCTCTCCAGCATGCATCTAAAGTATTAAGTTCATAAGAACAGAGTAACACCTTAAGCAAGATGACATGATGTAGAGGGATAAACTCATGCAATATGATATAAACCCCATCTTTTTATCCTCAATGGCAACAATACGTGTCGTTTCCCTTTTTGTCACTGGGATCGAGCACCGCAAGATTGAACCCAAAGCTAAGCACTTCTCCCATTGCAAGAAAGATCAATCTAGTAGGCCAAACCAAATTGATGATTCGAAGAGACTTGCAAAGATAAACCAATCATACATAAAAGAATTCAGAGAAGATTTAAATATTGTTCATAGATAAACTTGATCATAAACCCACAATTCATCGGATCTCGACAAACACACCGCAAAAGAAGATTTCATCGAATAGATCTCCAAGAGAATCGAGGAGAACTTTGTATTGAGATCAAAAGAGAGAGAAGAAGCCATCTAGCTACTAGCTATGGACCCGAAGGTCTGAGATAAACTACTCACACATCATCGGAGGGGCCATGGAGTTGATGTTGAGGCCCTCCGTGATCAATGCCCCCTCCGACGGAGCTCCGGAAAAGGCCCCAAGATGGGATCTCTTGGGTACAGAAGGTTGCGGCGGTGGAATTAGGTTTTCGTGGTGCTCCTGGATGTTTGCGGAGTATATGGATATATATATAGGAGGAAGAAGTAGGTCGGTGGAGCAATGAGGGGCCCATGAGGGTGAAGGGTGCGCCTAGGGGGTGGGTGCGCCCCCTGCCTCGTGGCCTCCTCGATTGTTTCTTGACGTCCACCCTAAGTCTCGTGGATCACGTTTGTTCCAAAAATAACGCTCCCGAAGGTTTCATTCCGTTTGGACTCCGTTTGATATTCCTTTTCGGCGAAACTCTAAAATAGGCAAAAAAAACAGCAATTTGGGCTGGGCCTCCGGTTAATAGGTTAGTCCCAAAAATAATATAAAAGTGTAAAAATAAGCTCATTAACATCCAAAATAGATAATATAATAGCATGGAGCAATCAAAAATTATAGATACGTTGGAGACGTATCAAGCATCCCCAAGCTTAATTCCTGCTCGTCCTCGAGTAGGTAAATGATAAAAACAGAATTTTTGATGTGCAATGCTTCCTAACATATTTCTCAATATAATTTTTCTTTATTGTGGCATGAATGTTCAGATCCGAAAGATTCAAGATAAAAGTTTAATATTGACATAGAAATAATAATACTTCAAGCATACTAACTAAGCAATCATGTCTTCTCAAAATAACATGGCCAAAGAAAGTTATCCCTACAAAATCATATAGTCTGGCTATGCTCTATCTTCATCACACAAAATATTAAATCATGCACAACCCCGGTGACAAGCCAAGCAATTGTTTCATACTTTTGATGTTCTCAAACTTTTTCAATCTTCACGCAATATATGAGCGTGAGCCATGGATATAGCACTATGGTGGAATAGAATGGTGGTTGTGGAGAAAAAAAAGGAGAAGATAGTCTCACATCAACTAGGCGTATCAAAGGGCTATGGAGATGCCCATTAATAGATATCAATGTGAGTGAGTAGGGATTGCCATGCAACGGATGCACTAGAGCTATAAGTGTATGAAAGCTCAACAAAAGAAACTAAGTGGGTGTGCATACAACTTGCTTGCTCACGAAGACCTAGGGTAATTTGAGGAAGCCCATCATTGGAATATACAAGCCAAGTTCTATAATGTAAAATTCCTACTAGTTTATGAAAGTGACAACATAAGAGACTCTCTATCATGAAGATCATGGTGCTACTTTGAAGCACAAGTGTGGAAAAAGGATAGTAACATTGTCCCTTCTCTCTTTTTCTCTCATTTCATTTTTTCTTTTTTTATTTGGGCCTTCTTCTTTTTTTTGGCCTCTTTTTTTTCGTCCGGAGTCTCACCCCGACTTGTGGGGGAATCATAGTCTCCATCATCCTTTCCTCGCTGGGACAATGCTCTAATAATGATGATCATCACACTTGTTTTTTACTTACAACTCAAGAATTACAACCCAATACTTAGAACAAAATATGACTCCCTCCGACGGTGTACTGGGATATGCAATGAATCGAGAGTGACATGTATGAAAAATAATGAACGGTGGCTTTGCCACAAATACGATGTCAACTACATGATCATGCAAAGCAATATGACAATGATGAAGCGTGTCATAGCAAACGGAACGGTGGAAAGTTGCATGGCAATATATCTCGGAATGGCTATGAAATGCCATAATAGGTAGGTATGGTGGCTGTTTTGAGGAAGGTAAATGGTGGGTTTATGGTACAGGCAAAAGTTGTGCGGTAGTAGAGAGGCTAGCAATGGTGGAAGGGTGAGAGTACGTATAATCCATGGACTCAACATTAGTCATAAAGAACTCACATACTTATTGAAAAAATATATTAGTTATCGAAACAAAGTATTATGTGCATGCTCCTAGGGGGGTAGATTGGTAGGAAAAGACCATCGCTCGTCCCCGACCGCCACTCATAAGGAAGGCAATCAATAAATAAATCATGCTCCGACTTCATCACATAACGGTTCACCATACGTGCATGCTACGGGAATCACAAACTTCAGCACAAGTATTTCTCAAATTCACAACTACTCAACTAGCATGACTCTAATATCACCATCTCCATATCTCAAAACAATCATCAAGTATCAAACTTCTCTTAGTATTCAATGCACTTATATGAAAGTTTTTATTATGCATAAAAGCAAATTGCCATGTTGTTCTAAAGGACTCTCAAAATAATATAAGTGAAGCATGTGAGATCAATTATTTCTATAAAATAAAACTACCACCGTGCTCTAAAAGATATAAGTGAAGCACTAGAGCAAAAACTATATAGCTCAAAAGATATAAGTGAAGCACATAGAGTATTCTAATAAATTCCAATTCATTGTTGGGGAATGTAGTAATTTCAAAATTTTCCCTACGCACACACAGGATCATGGTGATGCATAGCAACGAGAGGGGAGAGTGTGTCCATGTACCCTCGTAGACCGAATGTGGAAGCGTTATGACAACGCGGTTGATGTAGTCGTACGTCTTCACGATCGACCGGTCCTCAGTACCGAACGTACGGCACCTCCGCGTTCAGCACACGTTCAGCTCGGTGACGTCCCGCGAACTCATGATCCAGTAGAGCTTGGGGAAGAGTTTCGTCAGCATGACGGTGTGGTGACGATGTTGATGAAGATACCGCAGCAGGGCTTCGCCTAAACACCGCTACAGTATGACCAAGGTGGATTATGGTGGAGGGGGGCACCGCACACGGCTGGGAGAGATCTTTGTGATCAACTTGTGTGTCTAGAGGTGCCCCCCGCCCTTGTATATAAAGGAGCAAGGGGGAGGCCGGCCGGCCCTTGTTGGTGCGCCAGGAGGAGGAATCCTCCTCCTAGTAGGAGTAGGATTCCTCCCTTTCCTACTCCTACTAGGAGGGGGAAAGGAAGGGGAAGACAGAGAAGGAAAGGGGGGCGCCCCCCCCCCTCTCCTAGTCCAATTCGCACCAGAGGGAGGGGGCGCACTTCCTGCCCTAGGCCGGCCCCTCTCTCTTTCGCTTATGGCCCAACAAGGCCCATTAGCCCCCGGGGGGTTCCGGTAACCCCTCCGGTACTCCGCTAAAATCCCGATTTTACCCGGAACTCTTCCGATGTCCAAATGTAGGCTTCCAATATATCAATCTTTATGTCTCGACCATTTCGAGACTCCTCGTCATGTCCGCGATCATATCTGGGACTCCGAACTCCGTTTGGTACATCGAAACATATAAACTCATAAAATTGATCGTCACAGAACTTTAAGCGTGCGGACCCTGCGGGTTCGAGAACTATGTAGACATGACCAAGACATGTCTCCAGTCAATAACCAATAGCGGAACCTGGATGCTCATATTGGCTCCTACATATTCTACGAATATCTTTATCGGTCAAACCGCATAACAACATACGTTGTTCCCTTTGTCATCGGTATGTTACTTGCCTGAGATTCGATCGTCGGTATCTCAATACCTAGTTCAATCTCGTTACCGGCAAGTCTCTTTACTCATTCCGTAATACATCATCCCGCAACTAACTCATTAGTTACAATGCTTGTGAGGCTTATAGTGATGTGCATTACCGAGAGGGCCCAGAGATACCTCTCCGACAATCGGAGTGACAAATGCTAATCTCGAAATACGCCAACTCAACAAGTACCTTCGGAGACACCTGTAGATCACCTTTATAATCACCCAGTTACGTTGTGACGTTTGGTAACACACAAAGTGTTCCTCCGGTAAACGGGAGTTGCATAATCTCATAGTCATAGGAACATGTATAAGTCATGAAGAAAGCAATAGCAACATACTAAACGATGAAGTGCTAAGCTAACGGAATGGGTCATGTCAATCACATCATTCTCCTAATGACGTGATCCCATTAATCAAATGAAAACTCATGTCTATGTCTAGGAAACTTAACCATCTTTGATTCAACGAGCTAGTCAAGTAGAGGCATACTAGTGACACTCTGTTTGTCTATGCATTCACACATGTATCAAGTTTCCGGATCATACAATTCTAGCATGAATAATAAACATTTATCATGAAATAAGGAAATAAATAATAACTTTATTATTGCCTCTAGGGCATATTTCCTTCAGTCTCCCACTTGCACTAGAGTCAATAATCTAGATTACACAGTAATGATTCTAACACCCGAGGAGCCTTGGTGTTGATCATGTTTTGCTCGTGGAAGAGGCTTAGTCAACGGGTCTGCAACATTTAGATCCGTATGTATCTTGCAAATCTCTATGTCTCCCACCTGGACTTGATCCCGGATGGAGTTGAAGCGTCTCTTCATGTGCTTGGTTCTCTTGTGAAATCTGGACTCCTTTGCCATAGCAATTGCACCAGTATTGTCACAAAAGATTTTCATTGGACCCGATGCACTAGGTATGACACCTAGATCGGATATGAACTCCTTCATCCAGACTCCTTCATTCGCTGCTTCCGAAGCAGCAATGTACTCCGCTTCACATGTAGATCCCGCCACGACACTGTTGGGGAACGTAGTAATTTCAAAATTTCTCCTACGCACGCACAGGATCATGGTGATGCATAGCAACGAGAGGGGAGAGTGTCGTCCACGTACCCTCGTAGACCGTTAAGCGGAAGCATTATGACAACGCGGTTAATGTAGGCGTACGTCTTCACGATCGACCGATCCTTAGTACCGAACGTACATCACCTCCGCGTTCAGCACACGTTCAGCTCGGTGACGTCCCGCGAACTCACGATCCAGTAGAGCTCGGGGAAGAGTTTCGCCAGCACGACGGCGTGGTGACGATGTTGATGAAGCTACCGCAGCAGGCCTTCGCCTAAACACCACTACAGTATGACCGAGGTGGATTATGGTGGAGGGGGGCACTGCACACGGCTGGGAGAGATCTTTGCGATCAACTTGTGTCTTGGTGTGCCCCCTGCCCCCGTATATAAAGGAGCAAGGGAGGAGGAGGCCGTCCCTAGGAGGGGCGCGCCAAGGGAGTAGGATTCCTACTCCTAGTAGGAGTAGGTTTCCTCCTTTCCTAGTCCAACTAGGAGAAGGGGGGAAAGGAGGGGAGTGGAGAAGGAAGGGAGAGGGGGGCAGCACCCCAAACCCCTTGTCCAATTCGGACTGGGCTTGGGAGAGGCGCGCGCCACCTCCTGGCTGTTGCCTCTCCTTCCCACTAAGGCCCATTAAGGCCCAATATAACTTCCCCGTATTCCCGTAACTCCTCGGTACTCTGAAAAATACCCGAATCACTCAAAACCTTTCCGATGTCCGAATATAGTCGTCCAATATATCGATCTTTACGTCTCGACCATTTTGAGACTCCTCGTCATGTCCCCGATCTCATCCGGGACTCCGGACTACCTTCGGTACATCAAATCACATAACTCATAATACAAATCGTCACTGAAACTTTAAGCTTGCGGACCCTACGGGTTCGAGAACTATGTAGACATGACCAAGACACGTCTCCGGCCAATAACCAATAGCGGAACCTAGATGCTCATATTGGCTCCCACATATTCTACGAAGATCTCGTTACCGGCAACAGTATGTTACTTGTCCGAGATTCGATCGTCGGTATCTCAATACCTAGTTCAATCTCGTTACCGGCAAGTCTCTTTACTCGTTTCGTAATACATCATCTCGCAACTAACTCATTAGTTGCCATGCTTGCAAGGCTTATGTGATGTGCATTACCGAGAGGGCCCAGAGATACCTCTCCGACAATCGGAGTGACAAATCCTAATCTCGAAATACGCCAACCCAACATGTACCTTTGGAGACACCTGTAGAGCACCTTTATAATCACCCATTTACGTTGTGACGTTTGGTAGCACACAAAGTGTTCCTCCGGCAAACGGGAGTTGCATAATCTCATAGTCATAGGAACATGTATAAGTCATGAAGAAAGCAATAGCAACATACTAAACGATCGGGTGCTAAGCTAATGGAATGGGTCATGTCAATCAGATCATTCACCTAATGATGTGATCCCGTTAATCAAATAACAACTCCTTGTTCATGGTTAGGAAACATAACCATCTTTGATTAACGAGCTAGTCAAGTAGAGGCATACTAGTGACACTCTGTTTGTCTATGTATTCACACATGTATTATGTTTCCGGTAATACAATTCTAGCATGAATAATAAACATTAATCATGAAATAAGGAAATAAATAATAACTTTATTATTGCCTCTAGGGCATATTTCCTTCAGTATCCCACTTGCACTAGAGTCAATAATCTAGTTCACATTGCCATGTGATTTAACACCAATAGTTCACATCACCATGTGATTAACACCAATAGTTCACATCGTCATGTGACCAACACCCAAAGGGTTTACTAGAGTCAATAATCTAGTTCACATCGCTATGTGATTAACACCCAAAGAGTACTAAGGTGTGATCATGTTTTGCTTGTGAGAGAAGTTTAGTCTACGGGTCTGCCACATTCAGATCCGTGTGTATTTTGCAAATTTCTATGTCAACAATGCTCTGCACGGAGCTACTTTAGCTAATTGCTCCCACTTTCAATATGTATCTAGATCGAGACTTAGAGTCATCCAGATAGGTGTCAAAGCTTGAATTGATGTAACTCTTTACGATGAACCTTTTGTCACCTCCATAATCGAGAAACATATCCTTATTCCACTAAGGATAATTTTGACCGCTGTCCAGTGATCTACTCCTAGATCACTATTGTACTCCCTTGCCAAGAATAGTGTAGGGTATACAATAGATCTGGTACACAGCATGGCATATGTCGGTGTCAAAACCGGCGCATCTCGGGTAGGGGGTCCCGAACTATGCGTCTAAGGCGGATGGTAATAGGAGGCGGGGGACACGATGTTTACCCAGGTTCGGGCCCTCTTGATGGAGGTAATACCCTACATCCTGCTTGATTGTTCTTGATGATATGAGTATTACAAGAGTTGATCTAGCACGAGATCAAAGAGGCTAAACCCTAGAAGCTAGCGTATGGTATGATTGTATGTTGTCCTACGGACTAAAACCCTTCGATTTATATAGACACCGGAGGGGGCTAGGCTTACACAAGGTCGGTTACAAAGGAGGAGATATACATATCCATAATGCCTAGCTTGCCTTCCACGCCAAGTAGAGTCCCATCCAGACACGAGACGAAGTCTTCAATCTTGTATCTTCATAGTCCAACAGTCCGGCCAAAGGATATAGTCTGGCTGTCTGGAGACCCCCTAATCCAGGACTCCCTCAGTAGCCCCTGAACCAGGCTTCAATGACGATGAGTCCGGCGTGCAGTGTTGTCTTCGGCATTGCAAGGCGGGTTCCTCCTCCGAATACACCATGGAAGAGTTTGAATACAAGGGCAGTGTTCGACCCTGCAAAATAAGTTCCGCATACCACCGTAGAGAGAGTAACATTTCCACAAATCTAATCTGCTGACACGTTTTGACAGCATGACATCACGCCATGGCCCGGTCATTATTCAAACCGTTTTTTCTCAACCAGCTCCGCACATAGCGCGAGGCGGTTTTCTAAAGCAGAGATCGTGTCCCCCTTATCATGGGATTCTCATCAATAGAAACGTGGGTAACCCAACCGTGCCTGTTGGTATGACTCCTAGATCTTAGGCAAGTCCCAAACGGCCACGAGGAGGATGCCTGATATTCACCCTCTTTATAAAGGGGACAAGGCTCTTTCTTTTTTCCCTCCCACGCTCAATCGAATCCTTTCCCCGCCTCGAGTTCTAACACCCAAAGCTCAGGTCAGGTGCTTTGGACCTTCAACTATGTCCGAATCCAACCTTCAAGGTCGGTGGATGCCTTCCTCCGTCACAGAGGAGGACATCAAGAAGTTGAGAGAGGCCATATATCTGACCGCCGAAATTTCGCATAGGCTGCCCGCCCGAGGGCAGGTCGTCCCTACTCCCGAACCCAACGAGAGCATTGTGTTCATCTCCCACTTCCTCCGAGGACTAGGCCTCGCTCTGGATCCCTTTGTTAGGGGTCTTATGTTCTATTATGGGCTGGATTTTCACGATCTGGCCCCGGATTCCCTTCTTCACATCTCGTCATTTATTGTCGTATGTGAGGCCTTACTCCGCATTACCCCTCACTTCGGCTTGTGGCTCAAGACCTTTGATGTGAAGCCAAAGATGATCGAGGGGCGGCACGCTGCGTGCGGAGGTGCTTTAATAAGCAAAATCGCTGACGCTCCATGGCCAGAGGGTTCCTTCCCAGAGGTGTCCGGATTGTGGCAGCGGGGGTAGTTGTCACACCCTCGATGCGACTATAGCTCCCACGTGTCGAGGCACGACTTAGAGACATAATCGCATAGAAGGCATATGTCGCAAGTTAGGCAAGCTTCACAACATCCCATGTAATATAAATAATAATAAAGCGGAGATAACATAGTTGGCTTACACTCGCCACGTCAATCAAGTACATAAATAACATTACATCATCCAATCACTCATGGCCCGACTACGGCGCCAAAATAAAAGAGAACCCAACATGCAACACGGTCCCAATCACCCCCCAACTGGGCACCACTACTGATCATCGGGAAAGGAAACATAGTAACGTTGAGAGTCTTAGTCGAACTCCCACTTGAGCTCATACGCGTCTCCTGGAGCGGAAACATCAGGCCCTGCATCTGGTGTAATAGTAATCTGTGAGCCACAGGGACTCAGCAATCTCGCACCCTCGCGATCAAGACTATTTAAGCTTATAGGTAAGGCAGGGTAAGTATAAGTGGAGCTGCAGCAAGCGACTAGCAAATATGGTGGCTAACTTATTCGCAAAAGAGAGCGAGAAGAGGAGGCAAAGCACGAGCGAGAAACTAGAGAGCTACCTGTGCAAACATTACTCCAACACCGTGTCCACTTCCCGGACTCCGCCGAGAAGAGGCCATCACGGTAACACACTCAGTTGATTCATTTTAATTAAGTTAAGGTTAAAGTTATCTACAACCGGACATTAACAAATTCCCATCTGCCCATAACCGCGGGCACGGCTTTCAAAAATTCAAATCCCTGTAGGGGAGTCCCAACTTAGCCCATGACAAGCTCTCACGGTCAATGAAGGAATAGACCTCCTCCCAAGACGTTCCGATCAGAATCAGTATCTCGGTTACTCAAGACACTTCGACAGGTTAAAACAAGACCAGCAACACCGCCCGAATGTGCCGACAAATCCCGATAGGAGCTGCACATATCTCTTTCTCAGGGCACACTCAGATGAGCGCTCCATACAACTAAAACCAAACCTCGAGTTTCCCCGAGGGGGCGCTGCACAGGACTCTAGTTTGGACCAACACTCAGAGGAGCACTGGCCCGGGGGGGTTTAAATACGATGACCCGCGGGCTCCGGAAACCCGAGGGAAAAAGAGGCTAGGTGGAAAATGGTAAGACCAAGGTTGGGCATTGCTGGAAAAGCTTTAATCAAGGCGAAATATCAAGGGGTTCCCATTATAACCCAACCGCATAAGGAACGCAAAATCTGGGAACATAACACCGATATGACGGAAACTAGGGCGGCAAGAGTGGAACAAAACACTAGGCGAGAGGCTGAGCCTTCCACCCTTTACCAAGTATATAGATGCATTAAGATAACAAGATAATATAATGATATCCCAACAAGTAAATAAATGTTCCAACAAGGAACGACCTCCAATCTTCACCTGCAACTAGCAACGCTATAAGAGGGGCTGAGCAAAGCGGTAACATAGCCAATCAACGGTTTGCTAGGACAATGGTGGGTTAGAGGTTTGACATGGCAATTTGGGAGGCTTGAAAGCAAGTGGTAGGCATTGTAGCAATGGCGTAGCAAAAGAGCGAGCAAAACTAGCATAGCAAAGATAGTAGTGATTTCGAGGGTATGATCATCTTGCCTGCACAGTTGTCAGAGTTGACTGGATCCTCGAAAGCAAACTCAACAGGCTCCTCGTTAGCGAACTCATCTCCCGGCTCTACCCAAACAAGCAACAAGGATACAATCAAACACGTGCAAGGATCAAGCAACATGGTGCAATGATGATATGCTATGCAGGATGCGATGCGGGATGCAAGATGAAAGATATGACAGGAAATGCATGAACCTGGCCTCAACATGGAAATCCAAGTGTGTCACTGGAAAGATGAGATGAAATCGCTTGAAAACGATATAAAGAACACCGGAATCGGAGTTACGGTTTGGAAATGGCAAGCGATTCAAATATGACACCGGTCTGCGATTTACAGCAAGTAGCCATCTAAATGCAATGAGATGAACATGCTACAACACTCAAACATGACAACAAAATACATGGCAGGGATGCATTCATGATGCTTAACAAAAGTCTAGCACTGAGCTACGGCCAATTCATTCATTAACAGGTTCAAACAAGCATGGCAAAAATGCATATGACAAACAGATCTCAGACTTAGTGAAATTAACACTTGTCTGGAATTTCAGATCAGGAGCCCTCTTCGGAGTAACAGAACTATATGCTACAGGATCTGAACATGGCAAAGTAAAGCATGGCATGGAGCTACTCAAAGAGCTTAACAGAAATCCCTTAGTGACCTTGAGCCAAAAGGGATCAGAAAATACAATTGCAAGCATGTGAACATAGCAAAAACATAATCAGTTTTCAGACTTAGTGAAAACTGGCACATGCTGAAATATAACTCAAGTAGGCATGTATACGAGCTCGATGCACTCACTACAGAGCAAGTCATGGCAAGAAAAGCATACATCCATCAAGAAGGCACAAAATGCAAGCTATACATGGCAAGAACAATAACATAGCATGCACGGAACAACTAGAACATCACCGGCAAAATTGCAAACAAGTTGACAATCTGCCCAGATTCACAAAGTAGCAAAAGTAGAGCTCGATTGACTCAAGCTAGGGTGCCCCATAATTGCAAACAAAGACATGGATGGATAGAGCACTATAATATTAAGAAAACACCCTTACTGATCATCCTCAAAAGAGGCACGGATCACTAGGAAACAACAAGAACATATGGCATCATGAGATAAACAGATCAAGGACTTAGTGGAATTACTAAGTCCCTGAAAACAGACTTAGCAAGTGCGCCACTTTGCAAGCTTGCACAAGTCACCACACACATCACAAAAATACATGGGTTGCACCTCTAGAAAAATGACAAAACCCTTAACAAAACACATGTAGAGCATCAGGGCATAGCATGCACACAATAAACATGGCAAAAATGACAAAAACCTAAATGGAGTAGCAGATCTGACAATAATCTCAAGTATCTCTCTTCTAACAGCATTTCGGGCATCAAGATGAACTCAAATGAAAATGATGCAATGGAATGAAATGATGTACTCTCTGAGATGAACATTTTGATATGCTATATGCATGAATCGGAGCTACGGATGCAAAGTTACGGGGCTACAAACATGAGCACTTGGATCTGAGAATTTCGGGACTTAGGAAAAATTCAACCTCCGGATTAGGGTTTCCAGATCTGCACGCTTCCCGAGGGGGCGGCGCGCGCACTGTAGACGGCCGGGGTTCGATTCACCGGCGGGAGAGAAGAAGAGGCGAGGACGAGGGCGAGGGCGGCCGGCGGCGGTGGAGCTTGCCG
>NC_041382.1:720286335-720462503 GCF_002162155.2 Triticum dicoccoides | reverse complement strand
ACGGGGGCCGGCTGCGGGCCTCCCGGGCCGGAGCGGGAGTGGCGGCGGCGAGCGATGTGGGCGCCCGGGCGGACGAATCCCGGGGCGCCATGTGGCGGCGGAGAGGCGGGCCGGACAATGTCCGTCGGCAGCGAAAAGTGTCCGGTGCGCGCGAAGATGAATGGATCTAGGGTTTCGGGGAGAGAAGGAGATCCGAAATTCAGGGGGTCTATTTATAGCCATAGAAGGAGCTAGGAGAGTCCAAATGAGGTGCGGTTTTCGGCCACGCGATCGTGATCGAATGCTCTAGATGTTGGAGCAGAGTTTGGTGGGTTTTGGGCTGCAACACACACGAGGGCTTTTCGGTCCCTCGGTTAACCGTTGGAGTATCAAACGAAGTCCAAATGATACGAAACTTGACAGGCGGTCTACCGGTAGTAACCCAAGGCCTCTTGGCAAGTCTCGGTCCAATCCGGAAATGTTTAATCCCCACACACGAAAAAAAGCTAGAAATGACCACCGGAGGAGAACGAAGCACCGGAATGCAAAACAGACAACGAGGAAAATGCTCGAATGCATTAGATGAACACGTATGCAAATGCAATGCACATGATGACATGACATGCAATGCATGACAACGACAACAACACACGGAGACAAAACCCGAACCCGAGGAAATAAATATAACTTAACGCTGGAAACGGCAAGAGGTGGAGTACAAATTGGAAAGTTACATCCGGGGTGTTACAGTAGTTTTACGTCATAGCTCCCCGAAGTGCCAAGTGGGTAGCTGCCCCCACCTTTCGCTCGAGCCCGCACCGCAACTGATGTCATGGATCAGCAGGGGGCTGAGCTGGGGTGCAGCAAAGGACGTGCCAATACTGCAAAGCCGCATCCGAGATCTCTTTGAGAGAGATTTCAGTCTGGTTATGGTAATGCAAGTTATGCTAGTTCGTCAAATCCAGCCTTGCAAATGCCGGCCCCTCTGCATGTGGGAATTCAACCCGGAAGGACCGCGAGCTATTCAGCATTTCCTCTGCATAACGCTCGAAGAGATGTACAAATCGTTCTTCGGACCCCAAATAGAGTGTCTGAACACCACCGAGGACGTGGGTCTGAGCTGCAACCACCCCACTGCCCAAGTAAGTAATCCCATGTCGAACCTACTGTCCTTTTATTTATCATGGCATCATTCTAAAGAGTCGCTTTTTGACCAGGACTGGATAACAAAGGCGATGATGATCAGGTGTTTGGCCCCCTTCCTGAGGGCTTGGACAATCCGATACTGGACAAGATGCTCGAGCCGGCGCCTTATCCAGTGCCTTCAAAGGAAGATGATGGTGGGAATAAAGAGGGCAAAAGCATGCCTCACTCGCTACTTATTCCAGCCGGGGGAATGAGCACCTCCGCGAGGAAGGACAATCAAAGGGAAGAATCTGACATTCTCTCTCCCCGGGGAAGGAAGAGGACTACCTCTGAAGATCCAGAAACTAAGGTTTCCAAACGGGAGAAGAAATCTTCATCAGAGGGTCCTGCCTCGGAGGGTATTCTTGCCGCACAATGTCCGCGCGGGGATCATCCCTCTACCGAGCCGTAAGTAATCAAAAAGTACTTAATAGTGGAAACATCCTACCTTGCTTCTGAAGACAATAACCGATGCTTATAAATTGTAGTCCGGGTCGTAGCCCTTCTCGATAGAGTTCATCTTCGGGGAATCTTCTTCCGGAGATGATGGAGAGCGAAATGCCTCCCCCGGACACCCCGCCTCATGAAGCGGGCGACCTTGAAGTGTCGTCGCGAAGGGTATCTCCGGATCCACTAAGGCCAGAGGATAACCCTTTGGCTACCCAGAATCCCTAGTATCCGGCTCCTAAGGAAAGCGACAGCAAGGGTCCGTACAGTGTGCGGTCGGATGCGCTGAAGGATCTTCTAGGGCAAGCGGCCATCTCGGAAGCGCATCGTACGCTAATGGGTACGGTAATTGAAAGGATTTCATCCACTGAAAGCGATTTGCATGAAGCCTTTATGAGTCTGCTGAAAGGCTTCGGGGTACGTGAAATAATATATGTTTTTAACAGTACCGCACGCGTTAGGTATGCCCTATGCAGATAGTAGCCCCTGAGACTCTGGTTGTCGTCGAAAACAGCGGCAAACAGAGGATCATAGTCCCAGGTAATAACCAGACCGCCTTTATCTGCAGGTGGCTGAAGCTCCAGTGGCTAGCCGAACTGATGGGTTTGGCAAGCTAAAGTGGCAACTTGAAGCGGCAGATGCCGACATCGTGCTTGTCAACAAGTGGCTTGACGAGCCACATGGTGAGTGATTTCTCTGGTGATCATCACATAATAAGAGTAGCATGATGCCAGTATCTTTAATATGTTGTGACTGCAGATGGAGCTGCCACCGTGGAGACCCTTCGGGCGGAGCTTGCCTGAGCCAAGGAGCAAGCAAGGAGTAGGAATGCGGCCGCTCTAAAGGCGGCCGAAGAGTTAAGGGCCGAACAGGCCGCGCATTGCGAGAGCAAGGAAAAATAGCCAAGATGGTTGTAGAGTTAAAAGATGCCGCTGACCGTTACCAGCTTCTTGAAGAAGAAAACCGGGCGAAGGCGACGGGCCTGGAGAAGGCCCTGGTGGCTGCCAAGGAAGCCCGCTCCAAAATTAGAGCGACAAAGGAGGAGCTGAATCAAGCTGCAGATATCGTGTCTGGGAAGCCCTTCTTGTTGCGGACTAAGTTCGGAGATCCGAAGTATGCTCCTCTGAACCGGCTATGGAGTTCTGCGGACGCCTACATGGATTTGGCTGCAAGTGCTGCTGATGCGGCCGAGTACTTCAAGGATCAGAAAGGTCCCGAAGTGGAAAAGCTGTTCTGGTCACAGTTTCACGCTCCAGTCCGTCCGCTGCTGTTGAATGAGCGATTGGCCGAGTGGGCCGAGCTCCATAGGTTGTCCGGACTTTCCATGAGGTCCGTTGTGGATCACCTGTGGCCGGTAGGGCCAAGGCCGAATAGCTACTTTAGTTTAGTGCAACAATTCCTTGGTGTTGTGCCACGCATCGATGCTGTAAAGAGATCGGTGTGCATAGAGGGTGCGCAGATGGCCCTTGCCCGTGTCAAGACATACTGGGCGGAGATGGAGGCCACCACTGTTGCGACACAGGGTTCGACCATAGGCCGAGTGGCTGCCGAGCACTACTTTGAAGAAGTTCTTGAAGGCGCTCGTTCGATAGAGGCTCAGTGCTCGAAGAATATTATGTTCTAGTGACATGTATTCCCATTGTAAAAACAATGTTTTACTGAATTATCAAGGATGTATTTATACTTTTGCCCGGAAGTACTATGATGCCTGTTGTGCAGCCGTTTATGTATATATGTATATAACCTGAAAGTTTGCAGTCGTCGGCTCCGCCCCCATGCATATAATGCGGGGGTGTTCGCAGAAAATGTGTATCCACACTTGATCCAACGTCTTGGTCCATTAAGGAGGTGATAGCACAGCGAACGAGGCAATCAGACTATATTGCTTTAACACTTTCACTTAGACATAGGAGTTTGACGGTGGGGCTACTATATAGCCCCTGGTACTTCTGCGCTCGTCTGAATACGAGGCGTGTACGTATATGACTGGGAAACGGCCCTTCGTTAATGCGGAGGAATCCCGAAGATTCCGATGAGTCATCGAGTGGTTGACCAGTCTCTCGCTATATCATGACAGTCGGTTTTCGGCTTTCTCTACTGAGGTGCTCATCTGGATGAACCGGGGCACAATCGCAGTAGTTCTCCCAGTGCTACCTTAGCCGATATAACGGAACGTAAGGTACCAAAACGTGGGAGCCGGGCAAACCCAACATGTGACCAAAGACATGATTCAGAGCTGATGCATATAGGGCCAAACTCGCGACGCCGAACACTTCCTAAGGTGTTCGGTCTTTATAACATATACCGGGCTAAACAATGCCCTTAATAAGAAACCCCATGTGTCCAGGTACGTGCAAAATCCTGACGTGGCCACATGCCAATAACGTTAGCATCCTTCTCGGTTGTGTGGAGTATCCGGAGGATGTGAGCAACAAGAGACAGTAAAAAAGGTTTACACAGGGTCTTAATCTAAAAAGAAACCTTTGGATGAATCCCTGCTGCACGTCTGCGCCTGTGTCTCCGTTGTGCCGTGTCCTGTACGGGTGTAGCACAATTTTCATCTGCAAAAGGAAATAACTTAGGTGAAAGTTGCCATGCCAAAAAGAAGAATTGGTTATTACCAATGAACTATCAAAATTCAATAGAAGCCAAGTTGAGTCGGGCTGGCCCTGATTACACGCGAGACGCCCCTGGTATCGTTTATGAGGGTTTGATAATCAAACCAATCTCATGTATATATGATGGAACACCGGATTCGTTTGACCATGTCTGTGGTCTTGACGACCTGCCATTTTCCTGGTTGGTGAGGCCATCTAGTTTGCGGCTGCTAGAGCCGCCGCATCCTCTCCCGTATGTGGGAAACGTTCGGTATTTCCGCTAACTGAGATGATGCCATGTGGACCAGGCATCTTAAGCTTGAGAAAAGCATAATGCGGTATTGCGTTAAAACGAGCGAAAGCCGTTCTTCCGAGTAGTGCTTGATAGCCACTTCAGAATGGGGCGATGTGAAAAGTTAACCTTTCGATTCGGAAGTTATCAGGAGAACCGAATACCACCTCTAGTAGTTGAGAGCCCGTACAGCGGGCCTCTTGGTCTGGTAGTACTCCCTTGAAGGTAGTATTACTGTGGCTTATTTGTGTCGGGTCTATCCCCATTTTGCGGATTGTGTCCTGATATATCAGATTTAGATCACTGCCGTCGTCCATGAGGACTCGTGTTAAATGGTACCCATTTATTATTGGGTCTAACAACAAGGCCGTTAGTCCTTCGTGCCGGATATTTGTCTCATGATCCCTACGATCAAAAGTGATCGGGTAGGCCAACCAGGGGTTGAACCTATGGGTGACGGGCTCTATGGCGCGTGTGCCTCGGAGTGCATGCTTGCTTCTCCTCTATGTCACATGGATCACGTTTACTGTTTTAACCTCTAGTGGGAAATTTTTCTGTCCACCGGCGCTTTGCTGGCGAGGCTCATCCTCGTCTTCACTTGGTGTCTCTTGCCCTTTGTGTTTGGCGTTTAGCTTACCGGCCTGCTTGAAGACCCAACATTCTCTGTGGGTATGATTTGCAGGTTTGTCTGGGGTGCCGTGAATCTGACAGAGTTTGTCAAGAATTTTGTTTAGGCCAGATTGTCCTTCTCTGCTGCCTTTGAAAGGCTTTTTCCGCTGACCTGGTCGAGAGCCCCTGAATCCGGCGCTTACCACCGTGTTATCTGGGCTACCTTCTTTATTTCGACGCTTGTTTTTGTAGCGTCGTGGTTTACCATTGCCATCCCTGACTTTGGATGTGCTTGGGTCGCTGGTGCTGCTACGGGCCAACCAGCTGTCCTCGCCCGCACAAAAGAGGGTCATGAGGCTTGTTAGGGCTGCCATTTTTCTCGGTTTTTCTTAACCGAGGTGTCTGGCGAGCCATTCGTCTCGGACGTTGTGTTTAAAAGCTGCTAAGGCTTCGGCGTCCGTACAGCCGACGATTTGGTTCTTCTTGGTGAGGAACCTGTTCCAAAGCTTTCGGGCAGACTCTCCGGACTGTTGGATTATATGACTTAAATCGTCTGCATCCAGAGGTCGGACATAAGTCCCTTGAAAATTGGCCCGAAAAGCGTCCTCGAGCTCCTCCCAACTTCCAATTGAGTTTTTAGGGAGGCTTTTCAGCCAGTGCCAAGCTGGCCCTTTAAGCTTGAGGGGCAAGTATTTAATGGCATGGAGATCATCTCCACGAGCCATATGAATATGGAGGATGAAGTCCTCTATCCAGACTCCAGGGTCTGTGGTCCCATCGTATGCCTCTATGTTCACCGGTTTGAATCCCTCTGGGAATTCGTGATCCAGCACCTCATCGGTGAAACATAAGGGGTGTGTGGCACCCCTGTATTGGGATGCGCCATGGTGTTTGGACGGTTGTAGTATTTGGTGTTGGTTTTGTACCGTAGCGCGCTTCCTAGATCCATAGATGGATCTGGTCGCGCTGGATTTTTTATGCAAGTTCTCACATAGATCGTGTGTTGACCTATGCATGAATTTGTTAGCCGGTCTATCGCGTTCACAAGGTGGTGGATCTGGCTGGTTGGCCGTATCACTCTTCGCCTGTATGGGATCTAAGGCCTCATCGTCAAATTCCGGTAATAGCTTGCGGTTTGGATAGCTATTTTTATGGTAACTCCCACCATACTTTGTTACTTTGTTCCACTTGCTGTTGAGCGTATCTTGTGCGACCTTGAGCCTTTGCTTCTGTTTCTTCAGGCTCCTCGCTGTGGCAATAAGCCTTCTGCGGAGGTTTTCTTGCTCCAAGTGCGTTTCCGGGATGATGTGTCCATCTTCGTCCGGACTGTTTTCTTCCCCAGACGGGGTTTGATGAGGCTTATCCTTGGCGTCGCCGTGTTCGGACGTCGGATCCGTACTATGTTTGCAGTTTGCATCTTGATCGTGCTCTGCCACCGGGGTGGTGCAGTCATCGTTTCTTCTAGAGTCGACTAGACTGTTATTTCCTCTTGCGTTGTTACCGCTGTTTTTGCTATGGCGGGACTTAGAGTGGCGCCGCTGACGTCGGCGCCTGGGTTGCTTGGAGGGGGCATCCTCCGCTGTCTCTTTGCCATTGCCCTCTCTGGGTGTATCCACCATCTATACGTCATGTGATGAAGTGGCGGTCCAGCGCCCTGTGGGCGATGGTTCCTGTTCGTCTCCTGCATCGTTGTCCATACCGTCGATGTCTTCGGAGTCAAAGTCGAGCATGTTGGTTAAGTCGTCGACAGTGGCTACTAAGTGGGTGGTGGGTGGGCAGCGAATTTCTTCGTCGTCCGCATCCCATTCTAGCCGGACATAGTTCGGCCAAGGTTCTCCTGACAGGGAAAGAGACCTTAATGAATTTAGCACATCTCTGAAAGGTGAGTGCTGAAAGATATCCACGGAGGTGAACTCCATGATCGGCGCCCCGTCGGATTCGATAGGCACGGATGTAGGCGGCTCTGAGTCCGTGGCTAGGGATAAATCCAGTGGTTCGGCGAAGCGGCTCTCGAAAGGTGTGAAGTCAGTATCTGGCTCTATCGCCACTAAGAGTGCGGCCTCCATGGCGAGGTCTATCCCTCCATTCTCGGATGGCGCGATTTGCTCTGAATTAACGGCCAGAGTAGTTGCGGATGCGATCTCCCGAACATTGTTCGGCGGTAGAGTTACGTCTTGCTCGTCGCGACTGTGCGGCGCGTCCGGCATGGGCTCGAATCCATCGAAGATCAAGTCTCCGCGGATGTCGGCCGTGTAGTTAAAGTTTCCAAATCTGACCTGATGGCCAGGGGCGTAGCTCTCGATCTGCTCCAGATGGCCAAGTGAATTAGCCCGCAGTGCGAAGCCACCGAATACGAAGATCCGTCCGGGGAGGAAAGCCTCACCCTGGACCGCATCGCTAGCGATGATCGAAGGAGCCATCAAGCCTTATGGTGACGACACAGTGGAACTCTCAATGAAAGCACCAATGTCGGTGTCAAAACCGGTGGATCTCGGGTAGGGGGTCCCGAACTGTGCGTCTAAGGCGGATGGTAACAGGAGGCAGGGGACACGATGTCTACCCAGGTTCGGGCCCTCTTGATGGAGGTAATACCCTACGTCCTGCTTGATTGTTCTTGATGATATGAGTATTACAACAGTTGATCTACCACGAGATCAAAGAGGCTAAACCCTAGAAGCTAGCCTATGGTATGATTGTATGTTGTCCTACGGACTAAAACCCTCCGGTTTATATAGACACCGGAGGGGGCTAGGGTTACACAAGGTCGGTTACAAAGGAGGAGATATACATATCCGTAATGCCTAGCTTGCCTTCCACGCCAAGTAGAGTCCCATCCGGACACGAGACGAATTCTTCAATCTTGTATCTTCATAGTCCAACAGTCCGGCCAAAGGATATAGTCCGGCTGTCCGGAGCCCCCTAATCAGGACTCCCTCAGCATACTTTATAGAACCTATGGCTGAGGCATAGGGAATGACTTTCATTCTCTTTCTATCTTCTTCCGTGGTCGGGCTTTGAGTCTTACTCAATTTCACACCTTGTAACACAGGCAAGAACTCTTTCTTTGACTGTTCCATTTTGAACCACTTCAAAATCTTGTCAAGGTATGTACTCAATGAAAAAACTTATCAAGCGTCTTGATCTATCTCTATAGATCTTGATGCTCAATATGTAAGCAGCTTCACCGAGGTTTTTCTTTGAAATACTCCTTTATGCTTTGCAGAATAATTCTATATTATTTCCGATCAACAATATGTCATTCACATATACTTATCAGAAATGTTGTAGTGCTCCCACTCACTTTCTTCTAAATACAGGCTTCACCGCAAGTCTGTATAAAACTATATGCTTTGATCAACTTATCAAAGCGTATATTCCAACTCCGAGATGCTTGCACCAGTCCATAGATGGATCGCTGGAGTTTACGTATTTTGTTAGCACCTTTAGGATTGACAAAACCTTCTGGTTGCATCATATACAACTCTTTCTTTAATAAATCCTTTAAGGAATGCAGTTTTGTTTATCCATTTGCCATATTTCATAAAATGCGGCAATTTGCTAAACATGATTCGGACAGACATAAGCATCGCTGCGAGTGAGAAAATCTCATCATAGTCAACACCTTGAACTTTTTCAAAAACCTTTTTCGACAAGTCTAGCTTTGTAGATAGTAACACTACTATCAGCGTCTGCCTTCCTCTTGAAGATCCATTTATTTTCTATGGCTTGCCAATCATCGGGCAAGTCAACCAAAGTCCACACTTTGTTCTTATACATGGATCCCATCTCAGATTTCATGGCCTTAAGCCATTTCGCAGAATCTGGGCTCATCATCGCTTCCTCATAGTTCGTAGGTTTGTCATGGTGAAGTAACACGAACTCCAGAATAGGATTACCGTACCAGTCTGGTGCGAAACATACTCTGGTTGACCTACGAGGTTCGCTAGTAACTTGATCCGAAGCTTTCTTGATCATCATCATTAACTTCATCACTAATTGGTGTAAGCATCACTGGAACTAATTTCAGTGATGAACTACTTTCCAATTTGGGAGAAGGTACAATTACCTTATCAAGTTCTACTTTCCTCCCACTCACTTCTTTCGAGAGAAACTCCTTCTCTAGAAAGGATCCATTCTCAGCAACAAATATCTTGCCTTCGGATCTATGATAGAAGGTGTACCCAATAGTTACTTTTGGGTATCCTATGAAGACGCACTTCTCCGACTTGGGTTTGAGCTTATCAAGATGAAACTTTTTCACATAAGCATTGCAACCCCAAACTTTAAGAAATGACAGCTTAGGTTTCTTGTTAAACCATAGTTCATACGGTGTCGTCTCAACGGATTTAGATGGTGCCCTTTTTAATGTGAATGCAGTTGTCTCTAATGCATAACCCCAAAATGATAGTGGTAAATCGGTAAGAGACATCATAGATTGCACTATATCAAATTAAGTATGGTTATGACCTTCGGACACACCATTACGCTGTGGTGTTCCAGGTGGCATGAGTTTGTGAAACTATTCCACATTGTTTTAATTGAAGACCTGACTCGTAACTCAAATATTCGCCTCTGTGATCAGATCGTAGAAACTTTATTTTCTCGTTACGATGATTTTCCACTTCACTCTGAAATTTTGAACTTTTCAAATGTTTCAGACTTATGTTTCTTCAAGTAGATATACCCATATCTTCTCAAATCATCTGTGAAGGTCAGAAAATAACGATACCCGCCGTGAGCCTCAACACTCATCGAACCTCATACATCAGTATGTATTATATCCAATAACTCAGTTGCTCGCTCCATTGTTCCGGAGAACGAAGTCTTGGCCATCTTTGCTCATGAGGCATGGTTCGCAAGCATCTACTGATTCATTAATCAAGTGATTCCAAAAGCCCATCATCATGGATTTTCTTCATGCGCTTTACACCAATATGATCTAAACGGCAGTGCCACAAATAAGTTGCACTATCATTATTAACTTTGCATCTTTTGGTTTCAATATTATGAATATGTGTATCACTACGATCGAGATCCAATAAACCATTTTATTGGGTGTATAACCATAGAAGGTTTTATTCATGTAAACAGAATAACAATTATTCTCTAACTTAAATGAATAATTATATTGCAATAAACATGATCAAATCATATTCATGCTCAACGCAAACACCAAATGACATTTATTTAGGTTTAACACTAATCCCGAAAGTATAGGGAGTGCGTGATGATGATCATATCAATCTTGGAACCACTTCCAACACACATCGTCATTTCACCCTTAACTAGTCTCTATTCATTCTGCAACTCCCGTTTCGAGTTACTACTCTTAGCAACTGAACCAATATCAAATACCGAGGGGTTGCTATAAACACTAGTAAAGTACACATCAATAACATGTGTATCAAATATAGCATTTGTTCACTTTGCCATCCTTCTTATCCGCCAAATACTTGGGGCAGTTCCGCTTCCAGTGACCAGTCCCTTTGCAGTAGAAGCACTTAGTCTCAGGCTTAGGTCCAGACTTGGGCTTCTTCATTTGAGTAGCAAGTTGCTTGCTATTCTTTTTGAAGTTCCCTTTCTTTCCCTTTGCCCTTTTCTTGAAACTAGTGGTCTTGTTAATCATCAACACTTGATGCTCTTTCTTGATTTCATCATCATGAAAATCTCGGGAATCATTTTCATCATCCCTTGCATACTATAGTTCATCACGAAGTTCTACTAACTTGGTGATGGTGACTAGAGAATTATGTCAATCACTATTTTATCTAGAAGATTAACTCCCACTTGATTCAAGCGATTGTAGTACCCAGACAATCTGAGCACATGCTCATTGCTTGAGCTATTCTCCTCCATCTTTTAGCTATAGAACTTGTTGGAGACTTCATATCTCTCAACTCGGGTATTTGCTTGAAATATTAACTTCAACTCCTGGAACATCTCATATGATCCATGACGTTCAAAATGTCTTTGAAGTCGTGATTCTAAGTTGTTAAGCATGGTGCACTAAACTATCAAGTAGTCATCATATTGAGCTAGCCGAACGTTCATAACGTCTGCATCTACTCCTGCAATAGGTCTGTCACCTAGCAGTGCATCAAGGACATAATTCTTCTGTGCAGCAATGAGGATAATCCTCAGATCACGGATCCAATCCGCATCATTGCTACTAACATAGTTCAACTTAGTTTTCTCTAGGAACATATCAAAAATAAAGCAGAGGAGCTAAACGCGAGCTATTGATCTACAACATAGATATACTAATACTACCAGGACTAAGTTCATGATAAATTAAAGTTCAATTAATCATATTACTTAAGAACTCCCACTTAGATAGACATCTCTCTAATCATCTAAGTGATCACGTGATCCAAATCAACTAAACCATAACCGATCATCATGTGAAATGGAGTAGTTTTCAATGGTGAACATCACTATGTTGATCATATGTACTATATGGTTCACGCTCGACCTTTCGGTCTCAGTGTTCCGAGGCCATATATGCATATGCATATGTTGATCATATGTACTATATGTTTAACCCGAGTACTCTGTGTGTGCAAAACTGGCTTGCACCCGTTGTAGATGGACGTAGAGCTTATCACACCCGATCATCACATGGTGTCTCGGCACGATGAACTTTGGCAACAGTGCATACTCAGGGAGAGCACTTTATCTTGAAATTTAGTGAGAGATCATCTTATAAAGCTACCGCCAAACTAAGCAAGATAAGATGTATAAAAGATAAACATCACATGCAATCATAATATGTGACATGATATGGCCATCATCATCTTGTGCCTTTGATCTCCATCTCCAAAGCATCGTCATGATCTCCATCGTCACCGGCATGACACCATGATCTCCATCATCTTGATCTATATCAATGTGTCGTCACATGGTCATCTCGCCAACTATTGCTCTTGCAACTATTGCTATCGCATAGCGATAAAGTAAAGCAATTATTTGGGCTTGCATCTTATGCAATAGAAAGACAACCATAAGGCTTTTGCCAGTTGTCGATAATTTCAACAAAACATGATCATCTCATACAACAACTTATATCTCATCACGTCTTGACCATATCACATCACAACATGCCCTGCAAAAACAAGTTAGACGTCCTCTACTTTGTTGTTGCAAGTTTTACGTGGCTGCTACGGGTTGAGCAAGAACCGTTCTTACCTACGCATCAAAACCACAACGATAGTTCATCAAGTTAGTGTTGTTTTAACCTTCTCAAGGACCGGGCGTAGCCACACTCGGTTCAACTAAAGTTGGAGAAACTGACACCCGCCAGCCACCTGTGTGCAAAGCACGTCGGTAGAACCAGTCTCGCGTAAGCGTACGCGTAATGTCTTTCCGGGACGCTTCATCCAACAATACCGCCGAACCAAAGTATGACATGCTGGTAAGCAGTATGACTTGTATCACCCACAACTCACTTGTGTTCTACTCGTGCATATAACATATACGCATAAAACCTGGCTCGGATGCCACTGTTGGGGAACGTAGTAATTTCAAAATTTCTCCTACGCACACATAGGATCACGGTGATGCATAGCAACGAGAGGGGAGAGTGTCGTCCACGTACCCTCATAGACCGTTAAGCGGAAGCGTTGTGACAACGCGGTTGATGTAGTCATACGTCTTCACGATCGACCGATCCTCAGTACCGAACGTACGGCACCTCCGCGTTCAGCACACGTTCAGCTCGGTGACGTCCCGCGAACTCACGATCCAGTAGAGCTCGGGGAAGAGTTTCGTCAGCATGACGGCGTGGTGACGATGTTGATGAAGCTACCGCAGCAGGCCTTCGCCTAAACACCGCTACAGTATGACCGAGGTGGATTATGGTGGAGGGGGGCATCGCACACGGCTGGGAGAGATCTTTGCGACCAACTTGTGTCTTGGGGTGCCCCCTGCCCCCGTATATAAAGGAGAAAGGGAGGAGGAGGCCGGCCCTAGGAGGGGCACGCCAAGGGAGTAGGATTCCTACTCCTAGTAGGAGTAGGTTTCCTCCTTTCCTAGTCCAACTAGGAGAAGGGGGAAAGGAGGGGAGTGGAGAAGGAAGGGAGAGGGGGGCCGCGCGCCAAACCCGTTGTCCAATTCGGACTGGGCTTGGGAGGGGTGCGCGCCACCTCCTGGTTGTTGCCTCTCCTTCCCACTAAGGCCCATTAAGTCCCAATACTACTTCCTCGTATTCCCGTAACTCCCGGTACTCCGAAAAATACTCGAATCACTCGAAACCTTTCCGATGTCCGAATATAGTCGTCCAATATATCGATCTTTACGTCTCGACCATTTCGAGACTTGTCATGTCCCCGATCTCATCCAGGGCTTCGAACTACCTTAGGTACATCAAATCACATAACTCATAATACAAATCGTCACCGAAACTTTAAGCGTGCGGACCCTACGGGTTCGAGAACTATGTAGACATGACCGAGACACGTCTCCGGCCAATAACCAATAGCGGAACTTGGATGCTCATATTGGCTCCCACATATTCTACGAAGATCTTTATCGGTCAAACCGCATAACAACATACGTTGTTCCCTTTGTAGACGGTATGTTACTTGCCCGAGATTCGATCGTCGGTATCTCAATACCTAGTTCAATCTCGTTACTGGCAAGTCTCTTTACTTGTTCTGTAATACATCATTCCATAACTAACTCATTAGTTACAATGCTTGCAAGGCTTATAGTGATGTGCATTACCGAGTGGGCCCAGAGATACCTCTCCGACAATCAGAGTGACAAATCCTAATCTCGAAATATGCCAACCCAACAAGTACCTTTAGAGACACCTGTAGAGCACCTTTATAATCACCCAGTTATGTTGTGACGTTTGGTAGCACACAAAGTGTTCCTCCGGTAAATGGGAGTTGCATAATCTCATAGTCATAGGATCATGTATAAGTCATGAAGAAAGCAATAGCAACATACTAAACGATCAAGTGCTAAGCTAACGAAATGGGTCAAGTCAATCACATCATTCTCCTAATGATGTGACCCCGTTAATCAAATGACAACTCATGTCCATGGCTAGGAAACTCAACCATCTTCGATTAACGAGCTAGTCAAGTAGAGGCATACTAGTGACACTCTGTTTGTCTATGTATTCACACATGTATTATGTTTCCGGTTAATACAATTCTAGTGTGAATAATAAGCATTTATCATGATATAAGGAAAAAAATAATAACTTTATTATTGCCTCTAGGGCATATTTCCTTCAGACGCTCTGTTTAGAACTGCTCCAACTGACAGCTCCACCGTTTAATATAAACACGTATCCGGTTTGCGATTTAGAATCATCCGGATCAGTGTCAAAGCTTGCATCAACGTAACAATTTACGATGAACTCTGTGTCACCTCCATAAATGAGAAACACATCCTTGGTCCTTTTCAGGTACTTCAGGATGTTCTTGACCGTTGTCTAGTGATCCACTCCTGGATTACTTTGATACCTCCCTGCTAGACTAATGGCAAGGCACACATCAGGTCTGGTACACAGCATTGCATACATGATAGAGCCTATGGCTAAAGCATAGGGAACACTTTTCATTTTATCTCTATCTTCTGCAGTGGTCGGGCATTGAGTCTGACTCAACTTCACACCTTGTAACACAGGCAAGAACCCTTTCTTAGCTTGATCCATTTTGAACTTCTTCAAAACTTTGTCAAGGTATGTGCTTTGTGAAAGTCCAATTAAGCGTCTTGAATCTTGATCTATCTCTATAGATCTTGATGCCCAATATATAAGCAGATTCACCGAGGTCTTTCATTGAAAACTCTTATTCAAGTATCCTTTTATGCTATCCAGAAATTCTATATCATTTCCAATCAACAATATGTCATCCACATATAATATTAGAAATTATACGGAGCTCCCACTCACTTTCTTGTATATATAGGCTTCTCCAAAAGTTTGTATAAAACCATATGCTTTGATCACACTATCAAAAAGTTTATTCCAACTCCGAGAGGCTTGCACGAGTCCATAAATGGATGGCTGGAGCTTGCACACTTTGTTAGCTCCCTTTGGATCTATAAAACCTTCAGGTTGCATCATATACAACTCTTCTTCCAGAAATCCATTCAAGAATGCAGTCTTTACATCCATTTGCCAAATTTCATAATCATAAAACGCGGCAATTGCTAACATGATTCGGACGGACTTAAGCATCGCTATGGGTGAGAAGGTCTCATCGTAGTCAACTACTTGAACTTGTCGAAAACCTTTCGCAACAAGTCGAGCTTTGTAGACAGTAACATTACCGTCAGCGTCTGTCTTCTTCTTGAAGATCCATTTATTCTCGATGGCTTGCTGCTACCTCTTGAGCACTGCGTTGGTTTTCCCTTGAAGAGGAAAGGGTGATGCAGCAGAGCAGCGTAAGTATTTCCCTCAGTTTTTGAGAACCAAGGTATCAATCCAGTAGGAGGCCATGCATGAGTCCCTCGCACCTACACAAACAAATAAACTCCTCGCAACCAATGCGATAAAGCGGTTGTCAATCCCTTCACGTCACCTATGAGAGTGAGATCTGATAGATATGATAAGATAATATTTTTGGTATTTTTATGATAAAGAGAAATAAAGATGCAAGTAAAATAAATGGCAAAGGAAATAACTAAGTATTGGAAGATTAATATGATGGAGAATAGACTCGGGGGCCATAGGTTTCACTAGAGGCTTCTCTCGAGAGCATAAGTATTACGGTGGGTAAACAAATTATTGTTGAGCAATTGACAGAATTGAGCATAGTTATGATAATATCTAGGTATGATCATGTATATAGGTGATGTCTACTACACAACCTTCTTCTTGTAGACGTTGTTGGGCCTCCAAGTGCAGAGGTTTGTAGGACAGTAGTAAATTTCCCTCAAGTTGATGACATAAGGTTTATCAATCCATAGGAGGCGTAGGATGAAGATGATCTCTATCAAGCAACCCTGCAACCAAATAAAAAAGAGTCTCTTGTGTCCCCAACACCCAATACAATGGTGAATTGTATAGGTGCACTAGTTCAATGAAGAGATGGTGATACAAGTGGTATATGGATAGTAGATAAAGGTTTTGTAATTTTAAAATATAAAAAAAGCAAGGTAACTAATGATAAGTGGGCACAAACGGTATTGCAATGCGTTGAAACAAGGCCTAGGGTTCATACTTTCACTAGTGCATGTTCCCTCAACAATAATAACATAATTGGATCACATAACTATCCCTCAACATGCAACAAAGAGTCACTCCAAAGTCACTAATAGCGGAGAACGATCGAAGAGATTATGGTAGGGTACGAAACCACCTCAAAGTTATTCTTTCCAATCAATCCGTTGGGCTATTCCTATAAGTGTCACAAATAGCCCTAGAGTTCGTACTAGAATAACACCTTAAGACACAAATCAACCAAAACCCTAATGTCACCTAGATACTCCAATGTCACCTCAAGTATCCGTGGGTATGATTATGATATGCATCACACAATCTCATATTCATCTATTCAACCAACACAAAAGTACTTCAAAGAGTGCCCGAAAGATTCTACCGGAGAGTCAAGACGAAAACGTGTGCCAACCCCTATGCATAGGTTCATGGGCGGAACCCGCAAGTTGATCACCAAAACATACATCAAGTGGATCAATAGAATACCCCATTGTCACCACGGGTATCCCACGCAAGACATACATCAAGTGTTCTCAAATCCTTAAAGACTCAATCCGATAAGATAACTTAAAAGGGAAAACTCAATCCATTACAAGAGAGTAGAGGGGGAGAAACATCATAAGACCCAACTATAATAGCAAAGCTCGCGATACATCAAGATCGTGCCACCTCAAGAACACGAGAGAGAGAGAGAGAGAGAGAGAGAGAGATCAAACACATAGCTACTGGTACATACCCTCAGCCCCGAGGGAGAACTACTCCCTCCTCGTCATGGAGAGCATCGGGATGATGAAGATGGCCACCGGAGAGGGATTCCCCCCTCCAGCAGGGTGCCGGAACGGGTCTAGATTGGTTTTCGGTGGCTACGGAGGCTTCTGCGGCGGAACTCCCGATCTATTGTGCTCCCCGAAGTTTTTAGGATATATGGGTATATATGGGAGGAAGAAGTACGTCGGTGGACCTCCGGGCTATCCACGAGGCAGGGGGCGTGCCCCCCACCCTCGTGGGCAGCCCGGGACTCTCCTGGTCCATCTCTGATACTCCGTGGGCTTCTTCTGGTCCGAAAATAAGTTCCGTGAAGTTTCAGGTCAATTGGACTCCGTTTGATTTTCCTTTTCTGCGATACTCTAAAACAAGGAAAAAACAAAAACTGGCACTAGGCTCTGGGTTAATAGGTTAGTCCCAAAAATAATATAAAAGTGTATAATAAAGCCCATAAACATCCAAAGTTGATAATATAATAGCATGGAACAATAAAAAATTATAGATACGTTGGAGACGTATCAGCATCCCGAAGCTTAATTCATGCTCGTCGTCGAGTAGGTAAATGATAAAAACAGAATTTTTGATGTGGAATGCTACCTAACATATTCATCATGTATTTATCTTTATTGTAGCAAGAATAATCAGATCCATAAGATTCAACACAAAAGTTTACTATTCACATAAAAATAATAATACTTCAAGCATTCTAACCAAGCAATCATGTCTTCTCAAAATAACATGGCCAAAGAAAGCTATCCCTACAAAATCATATAGTCTGGTTATGCTCCATCTTCACCACACAAAATATTTAAATCATGCACAACCCCGATGATAAGCCAAGCAATTGTTTCATACTTTCGATGTTCTCAAACTTTATCAATCTTCACGCAATATATGAGCGTGAGCCATGGACATAGCAATATAGGTGGAATAGAATGGTGGTTGTGGAGAAGACAAAAAGGAGAAGATAGTCTCACATCAACTAGGCGTATCAACGAGCTATATGGAGATGCCCATCAATAGATATCAATGTGAGTGAGTAGGGATTGCCATGCAACGAATGCACTAGAGCTATAAGTGTATGAAAGCTCAAAAAGAAACTAAGTGGGTGTGCATCCAACTTGCTTGCTAACAAAGACCTAGGGCATTTTGAGGAAGCCCATCATTGGAATATACAAGCCAAGTTCTATAATGAAAAATTCCCACTAGTATATGAAAGTGACAACATAGGAGACTCTCTATCATGAAGATCATGGTGCTACTTTGAAGCACAAGTGTGGTAAAAGGATAGTAGCATTGTCCCTTCTCTCTTTTTCTCTCATTTTTTTATATTATTTTTTATTTGGGTCTTTCTCTTTTTTTATGGCCTCTTTTTTTCTCTTTTTTTACTTGGGCTCCTTTGGCCTCTTTTATTTATGTTTTTTTTCGTCCGGAGTCTCATCCCGACTTGTGGGGGAATCATGGTCTCCATCATCCTTTCCTCACTTGGGACAATGCTCTAATAATGAAGATCATCACACTTTTATTTACTTACAACTCAAGAATTACAACTCGATACTTAGAACAAGATATGACTCTATATGAATGCCTGCGGCGGTGTACCGGGATGTGCAATGACTCATGAGTGACATGTATGAAAAAATTATGAACGGTGGCTTTGCCACAAATACAATGTCAACTACATGATCATGCAAAGCAGTATGACAATGATGGGGCGTGTCATAATAAGCGGAACAGTGGAAAGTTGCATGGCAATATATCTCGGAATGGCTATGGAAATTCATGATAGGTAGGTATGGTGGCTGTTTTGAGGAAGGTATATGGTGGGTTTAAGGTACCGGCAAAAGTTGCGCGATACTAGACAGGCTAGCAATGGTGGAAGGGTGAGAGTGCGTATAATCCATGGACTCAACATTAGTCATAAAGAACTCACATACTTATTGCAAAAATCTATTAGTTCTCGAAAAAAGTACTACGCGCATGCTCCTAGGAGGATAGATTGGTAGGAAAATACCATCGCTCGTCCCCGACCGCCACTCATAAGGAAGACAATCAATAAATAAATCATGCTCCGACTTCATCACATAACAGTTCACCATACGTGCATGCTACGGGAATCACAAACTTCAACACAAGTATCTCTCAAATTCACAACTACTCAACTAGCATGACTTTAATATCACCATCTTCATATCTCAAAACAATCATCAAGTATCAAACTTCTCATAGTATTCAATGCACTTTATATGAAAGTTTTTATTATATCCATCTTGGATGCCCATCATATTAGGACTAGTTTCATAACCAAAGCAAATTACCATGCTGTTCAGAGACTCTCAAAATGATATAAGTGAAGCATGAGAGTTCATCTATTTCTTCAAAATAAAACCACCGCTGTGCTCTAAAAAGATATAAGTGAAGCACTAGAGCAAAAGACAAACTACTCCAAAAGATACAAGTGAAGATCAATGAGTAGTCGAGTAATTATGCAACTATGTGAAGACTCTCTAACATTTAATATTTTCAGATCTTGGTATTTTATTCAAACAGCAAGCAAAACTAAATAAAATAAAATGACGCTCCAAGCAAAACACATATCATGTGGCGAATAAAAATATAGCTCCAAGTAAAGTTACCGATGAACGAAGATGAAAGAGGGGATGCCTTCCAGGGCATCCCCAAGCTTAGGCTCTTGGTTGTCCTTGAATATTACCTTGGGGTGCCTTGGGCATCCCCAAGATTAGGCTCTTGCCACTCCTTATTCCATAGTCCATCGAATCTTTACCCAAAACTTGAAAACTTCGCAACACAAAACTTAACAGAAAACTCGTAATCTCCGTTAGCAAAAGAAAACAAAACACCACTTCAAGGTACTGTAATGAACTCATTCTTTATATATATTGGTGTTAAACCTACTATATTCCAACTTCTCTATGGTTTATAAACTCTTTTACTAGCCATAGATTCATCAAAATAAGTAAACAACACATGAAAAACAGAATCTGACAAAAACAGAACAGTCTATAGTAATTTGTAACTAACGCAAACTTCTGGAACCTCAAAAATTCTAAGATAAATTGATGGACGTGAGGAATTTATCTATTAATCATATTCAAAAATAATTAACTAAATAGCACTCTCCAATAAAAACTGGCAGCAATTCTCGTGAGCGCTAAAGTTCCTGTTTTTTACAGCATGATCGCAAAGACTTTCCCCAAGTCCTCCCAAAGGTTCTACTTGGCACAAACACTAACTAAACACAAAAAACACAACTATAACAGATTCTAGATAAATTATTTATTACAAAACAGGAACAAAAATAAAGTTGGGTTGCCTCCCAACAAACGCTATCGTTTAACGCCCCTAGCTAGGCATGATGATTTCAATGATGCTCACATAAAAGATGAGAATTGTAACATAAAGAGGGCATCATGAAGAATATGACTAGCACATTTGAGTCTAACCCACTTCCTATGCATAGGTATTTTGTGAGCAAACAACTTGTGGGAACAAGAATCAACTTGCATAGGAAGGTAAAACAAGCATAACTCCAAAATTTTAAGCACATAGAGAGGAAACTTGATATTATTGCACTTCCTACAAGCATATGTTCCTCCCTCATAATATTTTTCAGTAGCATCATGAATGAATTCAACAATATAACCATAACATATAGCATTCTTATCATGATCTACAAGCATAGAAAATTTACTACTCTCCACATAAGCAAAATTCTTCTCACTCGGAATAGTGGGAGTATCATAAGAGACTCGAATACTATAAATTGTTTCCACATTAAAAGAGTAATATTCAGAAAAAGGGTAATCATAATCATGACAAGTTTCATAAATATAATCATCACTACTTTTTATAGCATAAGTTTCATCACAATAATCATCATAAGTAGCAACTTTGTTCTCATCATAATCAATTGAAACCTCTTCCGAAATAGTGGATACATCACTAAACAAAGTCATGACCTCTCCAAATCCACTTTCATAAATATTATAATCATCATTAGTAGGAGGCATGCTATCATTATTATAAATTTTCATATCAAAACTTGGGAGACTAAAAATATCATCTTCATTAAACGTAGCAACCCCAAGCTTGGGAGAAATATTAATTACAGCAAATATATTCTCAAAAAGATCATCTTCATCAAACATAGCATCCCCAAGCTTGGGCCTTTTCATATCATAAGCATAATCACTCTCATCATTAATAGTATGTATGGCACCAATAGTATAGCAATTATCATATTCTTCCAAGCAAGTGCCAAAAAGATTTTCAAGATCATAAGGAGTATCACTATCTTCCCAATCATAATCATCACAACAAGCAATAGGCATAACGAGATCATCATCAAGTGCATCATCTTCCACAATTATTTTTGATTCATTTTCATGAGGGACAACAATAATAGGAGCAACGTTATTTGGGAGAGATATCTTTTTACCTCTCTTCCTTTTTCTTTTCTTCTTGTTCACCACATCATGTGTGGGTTCAATCCTCTTTTTGGAGCTCCTTTTTAATGAGATTGGTTGAATAGGGGGCTCCTCCTCGTTACCTGATTCATCATAAGAAATAATAGGAGGGTATTGGGAAGTCTCTTCCTTTTCATTAGTATTCTCTTCATCTTCTATTTGTTTTCTTTTCTTTACGTAGTTGACAATATAAGGATTTTCAATACAATTCACGGCACAATACATATAAATTTCCTCTAGATCAAAGCCAAGAAGTTTATCACGGGCAAATACTGGAAGATAGTTAGTTATACGTTTCATTTCTTCGTAACCCATAAGCAAACTAAGTTCATTATGATGTGCAAGAGAAATCAAGTCATCACAATTTTTGGAAACAATTAGATCATGAAACAATTTGCATCGGATGGTTAAATGACCACGTTCATTGCAAAGTTCACAAGTACGGCCAAGAGAATTTAAATTTTCAGCACAAACATCTAGCCTTTCTTGCAACCATTTAATTTCTAAATGCTTATGCCTCTTGCAATATCTATCTTCACTATTTGGTGTGTACTTGCAAACCCAATGCACTCCACAAAAATTGACATGTTTATAGGAGGCATTTTCATCATAACTAGTGCAATCATCATTAGTACTATGGATATTCAAGGAGTTCATGCTAACAACATTGCAATCATGCTCATCATTCAAAGATTTAGTGCCAAACATTTTAATGCATTCTTCTTCTAACACTTTGGTAAAATTTTCCTTTCCATCATACTCACGAAAGATATTAAAAAGATGAAGCGTATGAGGCAAACTCAATTCCATATTTATTGGTAGTTTTCTTTTGTAAACTAAACTAGTGATAAAACAAGAAACTAAAAGATTCAATTGCAAGATCTAAAGATATACCTTCAAGCACTAACCTCCCAGGCAACGGCACCAGAAAAGAGCTTGATGTCTACTACACAACCTTCTTCTTGTAGACGTTGTTGGGCCTCCAAGTGCAGAGTTTGTAGGACAGTAGCAAATTTCCCTCAAGTGGATGACCTAAGGTTTATCAATCCGTAGGAGGTGTAGGATGAAGATGGTCTCTCTCAAGCAACCCTACAACCAAATAACAAAGAGTCTCTTGTGTCCCCAACACACCCAATACAATGGTAAATTGTATAGGTGCACTAGTTCGGCGAAGAGATGGTGATACAAGTGGTATATAGATAGTAGATAAAGGTTTTTGTAATCTGAAAATATAAAAACAGCAAGGTAACTAATGCTAAAAGTGAGCACAAACGGTATTGCAATGCGTTGAAACAAGGCCTAGGGTTCATGCTTTCACTAGTGCAAGTTCCCTCAACAATAATAACATAATTGGATCACATAACTATCCCTCAACATGCAACAAAGAGTCACTCCAAAGTCACTAATAGCGGAGAACGAACGAAGAGATTATGGTAGGGTACGAAACCACCTCAAAGTCATTCTTTCCAAACAATCCGTTGGGCTATTCCTATAAGTGTCACAAACATCCCTAGAGTTCGTACTAGAATAACACCTTAAGACACAAATCAGCCAAAACCCTAATGTCACCTAGATACTCCAATGTCACCTCAAGTATCCGTGGGTATGATTATACGATATGCATCACACAATCTCAGATTCATCTATTCAACCAACACAAAAGTACTTCAAAGAGTGCCCCAAAGATTCTACCGAAGAGTCAAGACGAAAACGTGTGCCAACCCCTATGCATAGGTTCATGGGCGGAACCCGCAAGTTGATCACCAACATACATCAAGTGGATCAATAGAATACCCCATTGTCACCACGGGTATCCCACGCAAGACATACATCAAGTGTTCTCAAATCCTTAAAGACTCAATCCGATAAGATAACTTAAAAGGGAAAACTCAATCCATTACAAGAGAGTAGAGGGGGGGGGAACATCATAAGACCCAACTATAATAGCAAAGCTCGCGATACATCAAGATCGTGCCACCTCAAGAACACGAGAGAGAGAGAGAGAGAGAGATCAAACACATAGCTACTGGTACATACCCTCGGCCCCGAGGGAGAACTACTCCCTCCTCATCATAAAGAGCACCGGGATGATGGAGATGGCCACCGGAGAGGGATCCCCCCCTCCGGCAGGGTGCTGGAATGGGTCTAGATTGGTTTTTGGTGGCTACGGAGGCTTCTGGAGGCGGAACTCCCGATCTATTGTGCTCCCCGAAGTTTTTAGGGTATATGGGTATATATGGGAGGAAGAAGTACGTCGGTGGACCTCCGGGCTGTCCACGAGGGGGGTGGGCGCGCCCCCCACCCTCGTGGGCAGCCCGGGACTCTCCTGGTCCATCTTCGATACTCCGTGGGCTTCTTCTGGTCCGAAAATAAGTTCTGTGAAGTTTCAGGTCAATTGGACTCCATTTGATTTTCCTTTTCTGCAATACTCTAAAACAAGGAAAAAACAGAAACTGGCATTGGCATTGGGCTCTGGGTTAATAGGTTAGTCCCCAAAATAATATAAAAGTGTATAATAAAGCCCTTAACATCCAAATTTGATAATATAATAGCATGGAATAAAAAAATTATAGATACGTTGGAGAAGTATCAATAGGCATCACGTCCGAGACAAGTAGACCGACTCCTGCCTGCATCTACTACTATTACTCCACACATCGACCGCTATCCAGCATGCATATAGGGTATTAAGTTCAAGAGAATGGAGTAACACTTTAAGCAAGATGACATGATGTAGAGGGATAAACTTGATATGTCCATTTTGCATCATGCTTTTATATCGATATTTATTGCATTATGGATTGTTATTGCACATTATGTCACAATACTTATGCCTATTCTCTCTTATTTTACAAGGTTTACATAAAGAGGGAGAATGCCGGCAGCCGGGATTCTGAGCTGGAAAAGGACCAAATATTAGAGACCTATTCTGCCCAGCTCCAAAATCCCTGAAACTTCATGGAAGACGTTTTCATAATATATAAAAAATACTGAGTGCAAGAAGTTCACCAGGGGGCACACCCTGCCCACAAGGGTGGGGGCGCGCCCTACCCCCCTAGGCGCTCCCCTACCTCGTGGGCCCCCTGGTGGCCCTCCGATGGCCATCTTCTGCTATATGGAGTCTTTCGATGAGAAAAAAAATCATAAGCCATCTTCCCGGACGAGACTCCGCCGCCATGAGGCGGAACCTTGGCGGAACCAATCTAGGGCTCTGGTGGAGCTGTTCCGCCGGGGAAACTTCCCTCAGGGAGGGGGAAATCATCGCCATCATTATCACCAACGCTCCTCTCATCGGGACAGGGCAATCTCCATCAACATCTTCACCAGCACCATCTCCTCTCAAAACCCTAGTTCATCTCTTGTATCCAATTCTTGTCTCCAAGTCCGGGATTGGTACATGTGGGTTGCTAGTAGTGTTAATTACTCCTTGTAGTTGATGCTAGTTGGGTTATTTGGTGGAAGATCATATGTTCAGATCCTATATGCATATTAATACCCCTTTGATTATGAACATGAATATGCTTTGTGAGTAGTTACGTTTGTTCCTGAGGACATGGGAGAAGTCTTGCTATTAGTAGTCATGTTAATTTCGTATTCGTTCGATATTTTGATGAGATGTATGTGTCTCTCCTCTAGTGGTGTTATGTGAACGTCGACTACATGACACTTCACCATTATTTGGGCCTAGAGGAAGGCATTGGGAAGTAATAAGTAGATGATGGGTTGCTAGAGTGACAGAAGCTTAAACCCTAGTTTATGCGTTGCTTCGTAAGGGGCTGATTTGGATCCATATGTTTCATGCTATGGTTAGGTTTACCTTAATACTTTTGTTGTAGTTGTGGATGCTTGCAATAGAGGTTAATCATAAGTGGGATGCTTGTCCAAGTAAGGGCAGCACCCAAGCACCAGTCCACCCACATACCAAATTATCAAAGTATCGAACGCGAATCATATGAACGTGATGAAAACTAGCTTGACGATATTCCCATGTGTCCTCGGGAGCGCTTTACATCATATAAGAGTTTGTCCAGGCTTGTCCTTTGCTACAAAAAGGATTGGGCCACCTTGCTGCACTTTATTTACTTTTGTTACTTGTTACTCGTTACAAATTATCCTATCACAAAACTATATGTTACCTATTATTTCAGTACTTGCAGAGAATACCTTGCTGAAAACCGCTTATCATTTCCTTCTGCTCCTCGTTGGGTTCGACACTCCTACTATCGAAAGAACTACGATAGATCCCCTATACTTGTGGGTCACCAAGACTCTTTTCTGGTGCCATTGCCGAGGAGTGAAGCGCCTTTGGTAGGTGGAATTTGGTAAGGAAAAATTTATATAGTGTGCTGAAATTTACTATCACTTGTTACTATGGAAAGTAATCCTCTGAGAGGCTTGTTCGGGATATCTTCACCTCGACCAGTAGAGCAAAGAGTTGCTCCTCAACTTACTAAACCTACTGAAAATGAAAATGTCTGCTTTGAAATTACTTCGGATATGATAGAAAAACTGCTAGGTGTACCCAGAGATATGTGGATGAAGTTTGTGGATTATTTAAGCTTGTAGGTGTACCCGGAGATGTTATTAAGAAGAAGGTCTTCCCTTTATTTTTGAAGTAAGATGCATTGACATGGTATAGGCTATGTAATGATACGGGGTCATGGAACTACAAATGATTGAAATTGGAATTTCATCAGAAGTTTTATCCTATGCATCTTTTTCATCGTGATCGCAATTATATATATAATTTTTGGCCTCGCGAAGGAGAAAGCATCGCTCAAGCTTGGTGGAGGCTTAAATCAATGTTATATTCATGCCCCAATCATGAGATCTCAAGAGAAATGATTATTCAAAATTTATATGCTCGGCTTTCTGATAACAATCGCACCATGCTCGATACTTCTTGTGTTGGATCTTTTATGACGAAGACTATTGAATTCAAATGGGATTTATTGGAAAGAATTAAACACAACTCTGAAGATTGGGACCTCGACGAAGGTAAGGAGTCAGGAATGACACCTAAATTTGATTGTGTTAAATCTTTTATGGATACCGATGTTTTCCGTAAATTTAGCACTAAATATGGACTTGACTCTGAGATAGTAGCTTCTTTCTGTGAATCTTTTGCTACTCATGTTGATCTCCCTAGGGAGAAGTGGTTTAAATATCATCCTCCCATAGAAGTAAAAGTAGCTGCACCTATTAAAGTTGAAGAAAAGACTATCACTTATAATGATCCTATTGTTCCTACTACTTATGTTGAGAGACCACCTTTTCCTGTTAGGATAAAAGATCATGCTAAAGCTTCAATTGTGGTTCGTAAAAGCTATATTAGAACTTATACACCTGCTGAGCAAATTAAAGTTGAACCTAATATTCCTATTGTTAAAGATCTCTTGTCTGATAATATTGATGGGCATGTTATTCATTTCCGTGATGAGACTGCTAGAATTGCTAAACCATGTGCTAAAGATAAACCTAGATCTTTGGTAGGCATGCCTGTTATTTCTGTTAAAATAGGAGATCATTGTTATCATGGCTTATGTGATATGGGTACCAGTGCTAGTGCAATACCTATTGACTTGTACAGAGAAATTATGCATGACATTGCACCCACTGAGTTAGAAGATATTGATGTCACAATTAAACTTGCCAATAGAGATACTATTTCACCAATGGGAATTGTTTGAGATGTTGAAGTCTTGTGTGGGAAAACTAAATATCATGTTGATTTTCTTGTTCTTGGTTCCCCACAAGATAGCTTTTGTCCCATTATATTTGGAAGACCCTTCTTGAACACTGTTAATGCTAAGATAGATTGCAAAAAGGATGTTGTTACTATTGGTTTAGGTGATATGTCTCATGAATTTAATTCTCTAAATTTCGTAGACAACACCTTGAAGAGGAATTGCCTAGTGAAGATGAAATTATTGGTCTTGCTTCTATTGCTGTACATCCTAGTGATCCTTTAGAACAATATTTGCTAGACCATGAAAATGATATGTTTATGAATGAAAGAAAGGAAATAGATGAAGTATTCTTTAAATAGGAACCCATCCTGAAACACAATTTGCCTATTGAAATCCTAGGGGATCCTCCTCCACCCAAGGGTGATCCCGTGTTTGAGCTTAAACAGTTACCTGATACTCTTAAATATGCTTATCTTGATGAGAAAAAGATATATCCTGTTATTATTAGTGCTAACCTTTCAGAGCATGAAGAAGAGAGATTATTGAAAACTCTGAAGAAGCACCGTGCCGCTATTGGATATACTCTTGATGATCTTAAGGGCATTAGTCCCACTCTATGTCAACACAAAATAAATTTGGAGGAAGATGCCAAACCAGTTCGTGATCATCAACGACGGCTGAATCCTAAGATGAAGGAAGTGGTGAGAAAGGAAATACTAAAGCTTCTTGAGGCAGGTATAATCTATCCCGTTGCTGATAGTCAGTGGGTAAGTCATGTCCATTGTGTCCCTAAGAAGGGAGGTATTGCTATCGTTCCTAATGATAAAGATGAGTTGATCCCGCAAAGAATTATTACAGGTTATAGGATGGTAATTGATTTCCTCAAATTAAATAAAGCTACTAAAAAAGATCATTACCCTTTACCTTTTATCGATCAAATGCTAGAAAGATTATCCAAACATACACATTTTTGCTTTCTAGATGGTTATTCTGGTTTCTCTCAAATACCTGTGTCGGCCAATGATCAATCAAAGACTACTTTTACTTGCCCTTTTGGTACTTTTGCTTATAGATGCATGCCTTTTGGTTTATGTAATGCACCTGCTACCTTTCAAAGATGCATGATGGCTATATTCTCTGACTTTTGTGAAAAGATTTGTGAGGTTTTCATGGACGATTTTTCCGTCTATGGATCCTCTTTTGATGATTGCTTAAGCAACCTTGACCGAGTTTTGCAGAGATGTGAAGAAACTAATCTTGTCTTGAATTGGGAAAAGTGCCACTTTATGGTTAATGAAGGTATTTTTTTGGGGCATAAAGTTTCTGAAAGAGGTATTGAAGTTGATAAAGCCAAGGTTGATGCTATTGAAAAGATGCCATGTCCCAAGGACATCAAAGGTATAAGAAGTTTCCTTGGTCATGACGGTTTCTATAGGAGGTTCATTGAGGACTTCTCCAAAATTTCTTGGCCTTTGACTAATTTATTACAAAAAGATATACCATTTGTTTTAGATGATGATTGTGTAGAAGCATTTGAAATACTTAAGAAACCATTAATCTCCGCACCTATTGTTCAGCCACCTAATTGGAATTTACCTTTTGAAATTATGTGTGATGCTAGTGATTATGCTGTAGGTGCTGTTCTAGGGCAAAGAGTTGATAAGAAACTAAAGGTTATTCAATATGCTAGTAAAACTCTAGACAATGCTCAGAGAAATTATGCTACTACTGAAAAAGAATTCTTAGCAGTTGTATTCGCTTGTGATAAGTTCAGACCTTATATTGTTGATTCTAAAGTAACTATTCACATTGATCATGCTGCTATTAAATATCTCATGGAAAAGAAAGATGCTAAACCTAGACTTATTAGATGGGTTCTCTTGCTACAAGAATTTGATTTGCATATTATTGATAGAAAGGGAGCTGAGAATCCCGTTGCAGACAACTTGTCTAGGTTAGAAAATGTTCTTGATGACCCACTACCTATTGATGATAGCTTTCCTGATGAACAATTAAATGTCATAAATGCTTCTCATACTGCTCCATGGTATGCTGATTATGCTAATTACATTGTTGCTAAATTTATACCACCTAGTTTCACATACCAGCAAAAGAAAAAGTTCTTCTATGATTTGAGACATTACTTTTGGGATGACCCACACCTTTATAAAGAAGGAGTAGGTGGTGTTATTAGACGTTGTGTACCTGAGCATGAACAGGAACAGATCCTATGCAAGTGTCACTCCGAGGCTTATGGAGGACACCACACTGGAGATAGAACTGCACATAAGGTATTACAATCCGGTTTTTATTGGCCTACTCTCTTCAAGGATGCCCGTAAGTTTGTCTTGTCTTGTGATGAATGTCAAAGAATTGGTAATATTAGTAGACGTCAAGAAATGCCTATGAATTATTCACTTGTTATTGAACCATTTGATGTTTGTGGCTTTGATTATATGGGACCTTTTCCTGCCTCTAATGGATATACACATATTTTAGTTGTTGTTGATTACGTTACTAAGTGGGTAGAAGCTATTCCAGCTAGTAGTGTTGATCATAACACCTCTATTAAGATGCTTAAAGAAGTTATTTTTCCAAGGTTTGGAGTCCCTAGATATTTAATGACTATGGTGGTTCACATTTTATTCATGGTGCTTTCCGTAAAATGCTTGCTAAATATGATGTTAATCATAGAATTGCATCTCCTTATCACCCACAGTCTAGTGGTCAAGTAGAATTGAGTAATAGAGAACTCAAATTAATTTTGCAAAAGACTGTTAATAGATCTAGAAAGAATTGGTCCAAGAAACTTGATGGTGCATTATGGGCCTATAGAATTGCATATAAGCATCCTATGGGTATGTCTCCGTATAAAATGGTCTATGAAAAAGCATGTCACTTACCTCTCGAACTAGAACATAAGGCTTATTGGGCTATTAAAGAGCTCAACTATGATTTCAAACTTGCCGGTGAGAAGAGGTTATTTGACATTAGCTCACTTGATGAATGGAGAACCCAAGCCTATGAGAATGCCAAATTATTTAAAGAAAAAGTTAAAAGATGGCATGACAAAAGGATACAAAAGCGTGAGTTTAATGTAGGTGACTATGTATTGATATACAACTCTCGTTTAAGATTTTTTTTGCAGGAAAACTTCTCTCTAAATGGGAAGGTCCTTACGTTATCGAGGAGGTCTATCGTTCCGGTGCCATAAAAATCAACAACTTCGAAGGCACAAATCCGAAGGTGGTGAACGGTCAAAGAATTAAACATTATATCTCAGGTAATCCTCTAAATGTTGAAACCAATGTTATTGAAACTGTAACCCTGGAGGAATACATAAGGGACACTTTTGGGAACGTTTTAGACTCCGAAAAGGAATAGGTATGTGGTACGGTAAGTAAACCGGCTCCAAAAAAGTTCTAATGGCAATTTTCTTCCGTTTTGGAATATTTAGACAAATAGAAAAATAAGAAGCAGTCCGAGAAGGACACGAGAGCTCCACGAGGGTGGAGGGCGCGCCCTACCCCCTGGGCGCGCCCCCCTACCTCGTGGGCACCTCGTGTGCTCTCCGGACTCCATTTTCATACACGACACGTATTTTGGTCGGTAAAAATTCATTATATATTCTCCCGGAGGTTTTGACTCCTGTATCACGCAAAAATCTCTTGTTCTTGTTTCGAGCTGTTTTCTGCCAGGGTTGTCAAAGCTAAGCATCATGTCGTCTCCCTCCTCCTCCAACAATGAGGGCAATGACACTTGGCTAATGAAGATAGAGCTGAAAAGAGAAGAACCCATGGAGATCAACAAGGATGAAGGGATCAAGAAGGCCACGGAGGACCAAGTTCCGGTGACAGAAGACATCCTTCAACTTGATCAAAATCTTCTTACCCCAACTAAGATTGAAGCTTTCAAGATGACCGAGTTATCTCGTATACAAAATAAGTATCTCACACGTGAAAATATTTTGTTGAAGGAGCATATTATCGCACTCAAAGGCATTATCAGCAAGTTAGAAGACCTCCTACGCTCGATGTGCGACTATCCATCACCAACAACTCCACCTTATTCACCAACAAAGGAGACATAATCACATGGGTATGTGCACTCCCCTTGGCAACTGCCAAGCTTGGGGGAGTGCCCCGGTATCGTATCACCATCACTTTTATCTTTACCATTTTTCTTAGTTCAATCCTTTTGGTAATATTTTGATCTAGTAGAATAAAAGTTCTTAGTATGATCCAGTTGTGAGTTTTGCTTTATGATCCTTCTATGTAATCGAGTCCGTGAGCTATATAATAAAGATTAGTGTTGAGTCAAGGGCTTGATTATTTTGCCATGATCTTAAGTGAATAAAAGAAAAGAGAAAGAAATAAAGAAACAAAGAGATCATATGGATCTTATGGAGAGTAATGAGCTCACATAGAAAAAGTATGATGAATAAAAGCTATTGAGAGTTGACAGACATAGTTTTGGTCATCGTTGCAATTAATAGGAAGTAATAAAGAAAGAGAGGTCTTCACATATAAATATACTATCTTGGGCATCTTTTATGATTGTGAGCACTCATTAAAATATGACATGCTAAAGAGTTGACGTTGGACAAGGAAGACAACGTAGTGGGTTATGTTTTCTTACATCTGAGATAAATTATATTGTCATGGATCATCCAACATGATTGAGCTTGCCTTTCTCCTCATGACAGCCAAATTCTTTGCACCAAGTAGAGATACTACTTGTGCTTCCAAACACCCTTAAACCAGTTTTGCCATGAGAGTCCACCATATCTACCTATGGATTGAGTAAGATCCTTCAAGTAAGTTGTCATCGGTGCAGGCAATAAAAATTGCTCTCTAAATATGTATGATTGATTGGTGTGGAGGAAATAAGCTTTATACGATCGAGTGATATGGAAGAAATAAAAGCGACAGACTGCATAATAAAGGTCCATATCACAAGTGGCAATATAAAGTGACGTTCTTTCGCATTAAGATTTTGTGCATCCAACCATAAAAGCGCATGACAACCTCTACTTCCCTCTGCGAAGGGCCTATCTTTTACCTTTATCTCCTACCTTACATAAGAGTCATGGTGATCTTCACCCTTCCTTTTTACATTTTATCTTTTGGCAAGCACAACATGTTGGAGGGATCCTGGTATATATGGCTAATTGGATGTGAGTTTTCATGAACTATTATTGTTGACATTACCCTTGAGGTAAAACGTTGGGAGGCAAAACTATAAGACCCTATCTTTCTCTGTGTCCGATTAAAACTCCATACCCATAAGTATTGCATGAGTGTTACCAATTGTGGAAGACTATATGATAGTTGAGTATCTGGACTTGCTGAAAAGCTCTTATATTGACTCTTTCCTATGTTATGATAAATTGTAATTGCTCCAATGACTGAGATTATAGTTTGTTAGTTTTCAATGAAGTTTATGATTCATACTTGAAATTTTGATTGAATTATTACTCTAGCATAAGAGATCATATGACAAGAATTATATAAGTTGCTATTCTAAGAATGATCATGATGCTCTCATGTCCGTATTTCATTTTTATCGACACCTCTATCTCTAAACATGTGCACATATTTTTCGATTTCGGCTTTCGCTTGAGGAAAAGCGAGGTCTAAGCTTGGGGGAGTTCATACGTCCATTTTGCATCATGATTTTATATCAAAACTTATTGCATTATGGGCTGTTATTACACATTATGTCACAATACTTATGCCTATTCTCTCTTATTTTACAAGGTTTACATAAAGAGGGAGAATGTCGGCAGCTGGGATTCTGGGCTGGAAAAGGAGCAAATATTAGAGACCTATTCTGCGCAGCTCCAAAAGTCCTGCAACTTCACGAAAGACGTTTTCAGAATATATAAAAAATAATGAGCACAAGAAGTTCACCAGGGGGCCACACCCTGCCCACGAGGGTGGGGGGCGCGCCCTACCCCCCTAGGCGCGCCCCCCTACCTCATGGGCCCCCCGGTGGCCCTCCAATGGCCATCTTCTGCTATATGGAGTCTTTCGATGAGGAAAAAATTCATAAGCCATCTTCCCGGACGAGACTCCGCCGCCACGAGGCGGAACCTTGGCGGAACCAATCTAGGGCTCTGGCGGAGCTGTTCTGCCGGGGAAACTTCCCTCCGGGAGGGGGAAATCATCGCCATCGTCATCACCAACGCTCCTCTCATTGGGAGAGGGCAGTCTCAATCAACATCTTCACCAGCACCATCTCCTCTCAAAACCCTAGTTCATCTCTTGTATCCAATTCTTGTTTCCAAGTCCGGGATTGGTACCTGTGGGTTGCTAGTAGTGTTAATTACTCCTTGTAGTTGATGGTAGTTGGTTTATTTGGTGGAAGATCATATGTTCAGATCCTATATGCATATTAATACCCCTCTGATTATGAACATGAATATGCTTTGTGAGTAGTTACGTTTGTTCCTGAGGACATGGGAGAAGTCTTGCTCTTAGTAGTCATGTGAATTTAGTATTCGTTCGATATTTTGATGAGATGTATGTTGTCTCTCCTCTAGTGGCGTTATGTGAACGTCGACTACATGACACTTCACCATTATTTGGGCCTAGAGGAAGACATTGGGAAGTAATAAGTAGATGATGGGTTACTAGAGTGACAGAAGCTTAAACCCTAGTTTATGTGTTGCTTCATAAGGCGCTGATTTGGATCCATATGTTTCATGTTATGGTTAGGTTTACCTTAATACTTTTGTTGTAGTTGTGGATGCTTGCAATAGAGGTTAACCATAAGTGGGATGCTTGTCCAAGTAAGGGAAGCACCCAAGCACCAGTCCACCCACATACCAAATTATCAAAGTACCGAACGTGAATCATATGAACGTGATGAAAACTAGCTTGACGATATTCCCATGTGTCCTCGAGAGCACTTTACATCATATAAGAGTTTGTCCAGGCTTGTCCTTTGCTACAAAAAGGATTGGCCACCTTGCTGCACTTTATTTACTTTTGTTACTTGTTACTCGTTACAAATTATCCTATCAAAAAACTATTTGTTACCTATTATTTCAGTACTTGCAGAGAATACCTTGCTGAAAACTGCTTATCATTTCCTTCTGCTCCTCGTTGAGTTCGACACTCATACTTATCGAAAGGACTATGATAGATCCCCTATACTTGTGGGTCATCAAAACTCATGCAATATGATATAAACCCCATCTTGTTATCCTCGATGGCAACAATACAATACGTGCCTTGCTGCCCCTACTGTCACTGGGAAAGGACACCGCAAGATTGAACCCAAAGCTAAGCACTTCTCCCATTGCAAGAAAGATCAATCTAGTAGGCCAAACCAAACTGATAATTCAAAGAGACTTGCAAAGATAACCAATCATACATAAAAGAATTCAGAGAAGATTCAAATACTGTTCATAGATAAACTTGATCATAAACCCACAATTCATCGGTCTCAACACCACAAAAGAAGATTACATCGAATAGATCTCCACAAGAGAGGGGGAGAACTTTGTATTGAGATCCAAAAAGAGAGAAGAAGCCATCTAGCTAATAACTATGGACCCGTAGGTCTGAAGTAAACTACTCACACTTCATCGGAGGGGCTATGGTGTTGATGTAGAAGCCCTCCGTGATCGATACCCCCTCCGGCGGAGCTCCAGAAAAGGCCCCAAGATGGGATCTCGTGGATACAGAAAGTTACGGCGGTGGAATTAGGGTTTTGGCTCCGTATCTGGTAGTTTGGGGGTACATAGGTATATATAGGAGGAAGGAGTACGTCGGTGGAGCAACATGGGGCCCACGAGGGTGGAGGGCGCACCTGGGGGGTAGGCGCCCCCCCCTACCTCATGCCTTCCTGCTTGATTGCTTGACGTAGGATCCAAGTCCTGTGGATCATGTTCGTTCCGAAAATCATGTTCCCAAAGGTTTCATTCCGTTTGGACTCCGTTTGATATTCTTTTTCTGCGAAACCCTAAAATAGGCAAAAAAACAGCAATTCTGGGCTGGGCCTCGGTTAATAGGTTGGTCCCAAAAATAATATAAAAGTGTATAATAAAGCCCAATAATGTCCAAAACAGGATATAATATAGCATGGAACAATAAAAAATTATAGATACGTTGGAGACGTATCAAGCATCCCCAAGCTTAATTCCTGCTCGTCCTCGAGAAGGTAAATGATAAAAACAGAATTTTTGATGTGGAATGCTACTTGGCATAATTTCAATGTAATTCTCTTAATTGTGGTATGAATATTCAGATCCAAAATATTCAAGACAAAAGTTCAATATTGACATAGAAATAATAATACTTCGAGCATACTAACTAAGCAATTATGTCTCTTCAAAATAACATGGCCAAAGAAAGTTATCCCTACAAAATCATATAGTCTGGCTATGCTCCATCTTCACCACACAAAGTATTTAAATCATGCACAACCCCGATGACAAGCCAAGCAATTGTTTCATACTTTTGGTGTTCTCAAACTTTTTCGATCTTCATGCAATACATGAGCGTGAGCCATGGACATAGCACTATATGTGGAATAGAATGGTGGTTGTGGAGAAGACAAAAAGGGAGAATATAGTCTCACATCAACTAGGCGTATCAACGGGCTATGGAGATGACTATTAATAGATATCAATGTGAGTGAGTAGGGATTGCCATGCAACGGATGCACTAGAGCTATAAGTATATGAAAGCTCAACAAAAAGAACTAAGTGGGTGTGCATCCAGCTTGCTTGCTCACGAAGACCTAGGGCATTTTGAGGAAGCCCGTCGGTGCCATGGCAATATATCTCTGAATGGTGGAAAGTTGCATGGCAATATATCTCTGAATGGCTATGGAAATGCCATGATAGGTAGGTATGGTGGCTGTTTTGAGGAAGGTATATGGTGGGTGTATGATACCGGCGAAAGGTGCGCGGTATTAGAGAGGCTAGCAACGGTGGAAGGGTGAGAGTGCGTATAATACATGGACTCAACATTAGTCATAAAGGACTCACATACTTATTGCAAAAATCTATTAGTTATCGAAGCAAAGTACTACGCGCATGCTCCTAGGGGGATAGATTGATAGGAAAAGACCATCGCTCGTCCCTGACTGCCACTCATAAGGAGGACAATCAATAAATACATCGTGCTCCGACTTCTTAACACAACGGTTCACGATACGTGCATGCTACGGGAATCACAAACTTCAACACAAGCATTTCTCAAATTCACAACTACTCAACTAGCACGACTCTAATATCACCATCTCCATATCTCAAAACAATTATCAAGTTTCAAACTTCTCATAGTATTCAACACACTCATAAGAATTTTTTATATTAATCTTGAATGCCTAAAATAATTAAAGGAACTTACCATGCTGTTTTTTAGGACTCTCAAAATAATCTAAGTGAAGCATGAGAGAACAAAAGTTTCTATAAAACAAATGCACCATCGTGCTCTAAAAGATATAAGTGAAGCACTAGAGAAAAAACTATATAACTCTAAGTGAAGCACATAGAGTATTCTAACAATTTCCGAATCATGTGTGGCTTTCTCAAAAGGTGTGTGCAGCAAGGATGATTGTGGAAAACTAACAAATAAAGACTCAAATAATACAATATGCTCCAAGCAAAACACATATCATGTGGTAACTAAAAATATAGCTCCAAGTAAAGTTACCGATAGAAGTAGACGAAAGAGGGGATGCCTTCCGGGGCATCCCCAAGCTTTGGCTTTTAGGTGTCCTTAGATTATCTTGGGGTGCCATGGGAATCCCCAAGCTTAGGCTTTGCCACTCCTTGTTCCATAATCCATCAAGTCTTTACCCAAAACTTGAAAACTTCACAACACAAAACTTAAAGTAGAAAATCTCGTGAGCTCTGTTAGCGAAAGAAAACAAAACACCACTTGAAGGGTACTGTAATGAACTAATTATTTATTTATATTGGTGTTAAACCTACTGTATTCCAACTTCTCTATGGTTTATAAACTATTTTACTAGCCATAGATTCATAAAAATAAGCAAACAACACACGGAAAATAGAATCTGTCAAAAACAGAACAGTCTTTAGTAATCTGCAGCTAACGCAAGTTATGGAACCCCAAAAATTCTAAAATAAATTTCTGGACGTGAGGAATTTATCTATTAATCATCTTCAAAAAGAATTAACTAAATAGAACTTTCCAAATAAAAATGGCAGCAGTTCTCGTGAGCGCTAAAGTTTCTGTTTTTTACAGCAAGATGAAAAAGACTTTCCCCAAGTCTTCCCAACGGTCCTACTTGGCACAAACACTAATTAAACACAAAAACACAACCAAAACAGAGGCTAGATAAATTATTTATTACTAAACAGGAGCAAAAAGCATGGAATAAAAATAAAATTGGGTTGCCTCCCAACAAGCGCTATCGTTTAACGCCCCTAGATAGGCATGAAAGCAAGGATAGATCTAGGTATTGCCATCTTTGGAGGGCAATCCATAAGTGGCTCTCATAATAGATTCATAAGGTAATTTAATTTTCTTTCTAGGGAAGTGTTCCATGTATTTCCTTAACGAAAATTGGAATCAAATATTCCCTTCCTTCATATCAATAATTGCACCAATCGTTCTAAGGAAAGGTCTACCAAGAATAATAGGACATGAAGGATTGCAATCTATGTCAAGAACAAGAAAATCCATGGGCACATAATTCCTATTTGCAACAGTAAGAACATCATTAACTCTTCCCATAGGTTTCTTAATAGTGGAATCCGCAAGGTGCAAGTTTAAAGAGCAATCATCAAAATCACGGAAACCTAGCAAATCACACAAAGTCTTTGGAATCGTGGAAACACTAGCACCCAAATCACACAAAGCATAGCATTCATGATCTTTAATCTTAATTTTAATAGTAGGTTCCCACTCATCATAAAGTTTTCTAGGGATAGAAACTTCCAACTCAAGTTTTTCTTCATAAGATTGCATCAAAGCATCAACGATATGTTTGGTAAATGCTTTATTTTGACTATAAGCATGAGGAGAATTTAGCACGGATTGCAACAAGGAAATACAATCTATCAAAGAGAAATTATCATAATTAAATTCCTTGAAAACCAAAATAGTGGGTTCATCAATATTTAAGTTTTTCTTCTTCAATCCCACTTTTAACAATTTTAGCATCAAGATCTAAAGACTCCGAATTTTTGGAATGTCTTCTAGGTAAAGGTGGATCATATTCAGTCCCATCATTATCAAGATTCATATTGCAAAACAAAGATTTAATAGGGGACACATCAATAACTTTTAGATCTTCATCTTTATTATCATGGAAACTAGAAGAACACGCTTTTATAAAGCAATCTTTCTTAGCACGCATCCTAGCGGTTCTTTCTTTGCACTCATCAATGGAAATTCTCATAGCTTTGAGAGACTCATTGATATCATGCTTAGGTGGAATAGATCTAAGTTTCAAAGACTCAACATCAAGAGAAATTCTATCAACGTTCCTAGCCAACTCATCAATCTTAAGCAATTTTTCTTCAATCAAAGCATTGAAATTCTTTTGCGAGGTAATAAATTATTTAATATTAGATTCAAAATCAAAGGGTATATTATTAAAATTTCCATAAGAATTGTTGTAGGAATTACCATAATTATTAGAGGAATTACTAGGATACGGCCTAGGATTAAAGTTTCCTCTATACGCGTTGTTACCAAAATTATTCCTACCAACAAAATTCACATCCAAATATTCATTATTATTCTCAATCAAGGTAGACAAAGGCATATCATTAGGATCAGAAGAAACACTTTTATTAGCAAATAATTTCATAAGTTCATCCATCTTACCACTCAAAACATTAATTTCTTCTATCGCATGCACTTTCTTATTAGTAGATCTTTCAGTGTGCCATTGAGAATAATTAAACATAATATTATCTAGGAGTTTAGTAGCTTCTCCTAAATTGATTTCCATAAAAGTGCCTCCCGCGGTCGAATCTAAAAGATTTCTAGAAGCAAAATTCAATCCAGCATAAATTTTTTGTATAGTCATCCACAAATTCAAACCATGTGTAGGGCAATTACGTATCATTAATTTCATCCTCTCCCAAGCTTGTGCAACATGTTCATGATCAAGTTGCTTAAAATTCATAATATTGTTTCTAAGAGAGATGATCTTAGCGAGAGGAAAATACTTAGAGATAAAAGCATCTTTGCACTTATTCCACGAATCAATACTATTTTTAGGTAAAGACGAAAACCAAGCTTTAGCACGATCTATAAGAGAAAAAGGAAATAGCTTCAATTTAACAATATCATTGTCCACATCTTTCTTCTTTTGCATATCACACAAATAAACAAAGTTGTTTAGATGGGTAGCGGCATCTTCACTAGGAAGGCCGGAAAACGGATCTTTCATGACAAGATTCAGCAAAGCAGCATTTATTTCACAAGATTCAGCATCGGTAAGAGGATAAATCGGAGTGCTAATAAGATCATTGTTGTTGGTATTGGTAAAGTCACACAATTTGGTATTATCTTGAGCCATCGTGACAAGCAAGCAATCCGACACACAAGCAAACAAGAAACGGGCAAAAAGAGGCGAATAGAGAAAGAGAGGGAGGATGGAGAGAGAGAGAGGGCAAATAAAATGACAAGGGTGAAGTGGGGGGAGAGGAAAATGAGAGGCAAATGGCAAATAATGTAATGCGGGAGATAAGGGTTTGTGATGGGTACTTGGTATGTTGACTTTTGCGTAGACTCCCCGGCAACAGCGCCAGAAATCCTTCTTGCTACCTCTTGAGCACTACGTTGGTTTTCCCTTGAAGAGGAAAGGGTGATGTAGCAGAGCAGCGTAAGTATTTCCCTCAATTTTTGAGAACCAAGGTATCAAACCAGTAGGAGGCCACGCACAAGTCCCTCGCACCTACACAAACAAATAAACTCCTCACAACCAACGTGATAAAGGGGTTGTCAATCCCTTCACGGTCACCTACGAGAGTGAGATCTGATAGATATGATAAGATAATATTTTTGCTATTTTTATGATAAAGAGAAATAAAGATGCAAGTAAAATAAATGGCAAAGGAAATAACTAAGTATTGTAAGATTAATATGATGGAGAATAGACCCGGGGGCCATAGATTTCACTAGAGGCTTCTCTCGAGAGCATTAGTATTACGGCGGGTAAACAAATTACTGTTGAGCAATTGACAGAATTGAGCATAGTTATGAGAATATCTAGGTATGATCATGTATATAGGCATCACGTCCGAGACAAGTAGACTGACTCCAGCCTGCATCTACTACTATTACTCCACACATCGACCACTATCTAGCAAGCATCTAGAGTATTAAGTTCAAGAGAACAGAGTAACGCTTTAAGCAAGATGACATGATTTAGAGGGATAAACTCATGCAATATGATATAAACCCCATCTTGTTATCCTCGATGGCAACAATACAATATGTGCCTTGCTGCCCCTACTGTCACTGGGAAAGGACACCGCAAGATTGAATCGCTAAGCACTTCTCCCATTGCAAGAAAGATCAATCTAGTAGGCCAAACCAAACTGATAATTTGAAGAGACTTGCAAAGATAACCAATCATACATAAAAGAATTCAGAGAAGATTCAAATATTGTTCATAGATACACTTGATCATAAACACACAATTCATCGGTCTCAACAAACACACCGCAAAAGAAGATTACATCGAATAGATCTCCACAAGAGAGGGGGAGAACTTTGTATTGATTTCCAAAAAGAGAGAAGAAGCCATCTAGCTAATACTATGGACCCGTAGGTCTGAAGTAAACTACTCACACTTCATCGGAGGGGCTATGGTGTTGGTGTAGAAGCCCTCCGTGATCGATACCCCCTCTGGCGGACCTCCGGAAAAGGCCCCAAGATGGGATCTCGTGGATACAGAAAGTTACGACGGTGGAATTAGGGTTTTGGCTCCGTATTTGGTAGTTTGGGGTACGTAGGTATATATAGGAGGAAGGAGTATGTCGGTGGAGCAACATGGGCCCCACGAGGGTGGAATGAAAGTGCAACTATCCCTAGGTGGTTTTGGTAATTCCTAACAACATATAGCTCATTGAGCTAATGCTATTCCAAGATTAATATTTCAGGAAAAGCTCAATGAATGGCATGGCATGGATGAGGAATGTGGACCCCTCAAAATATTAAGGACAAAAATATTGGCTCAAGCTCAAAGCTCAAGACTCTACATTTTATATTTTAGTGATCCAAGATCACATTGAGTCTATAGGAAAAGCCAATACTATCAAGGAGGGATGAGGTGTTGTTTAATGAGGTTCTTGCTTCATAGTGCTTAGTGATATGCTCCAAAACCCTCAACTACCTTCCCACATCCACATATGACCTAAACCAAAAGTCAAACTCGGCCCTACCGATTCTTTCTATCTAGCGCCACCTAGTTTCAAATGTCATAGCCACTGCCACAAACCCTAGGCAAATCGGTCTCACCGATAAGGATTTCGGTCACACCGAGATGGGGTTGTAATCTCTCTGTTTCCCTTCGTAACGTTTCGGTCCTACCGAGATGAGCGACCGGTCCCACCGAGATTGCAATGTAAACTCTCTTTTTCTCTTTCGTAACATTTTGGTCCCACCGAAATGAGCGATCGGTCCCACCGAGTTTACCTGACCAACTCTACGGTTAGCTTATTACCAAAATCGGTCCCACCGAGTTTGTGTAATCGGTCACACCGAGATTACGTTATGCCCTAACCCTAACCATATCGGTCCTACCGAGTTGCATCTTAGTCCCACCAAAAATCCTAACGGTCACTAGGTTTGCTGAATCGGTCTGACCGAGTCTTTCACTTCGGTCTCACCGAGATTGGTAAATTGTGTGTAACGGTTAGTTTTTGTGTGGAGGCTATATATACCCCTCCACCCACTCTTCATTCGAGGAGAGAGCCATCAGAACATACCTACACTTCCAATACACATTTTCTGAGAGAGAACCACCTACTCATGTGTTGAGGCCAAGATATTCCATTCCTACCATATGAATCTTGATCTCTAGCCTTCCCCAAGTTGCTTTCCACTCAAACCTTCTTTCCACAAAATCCATATCCTGTGAGAGAGAGTTGAGTGTTGGGGAGACTATCATTTGAAGCACAAGAGCAAGGAGTTCATCGTCAACACACCATTTGTTACTTCTTGGAGAGTGGTATCTCCTAGATTGGCTAGGTGTCACTTGGGAGCCTCCGACAAAGATTGTGGAGTTGAACCAAGGAGTTTGTAAGGGCAAGGAGATCGCCTACTTTGTGAAGATCTACCTCTAGTGAGGCAAGTCCTTCGTGGGCGATGGCCATGATGGGTTAGCCAAGGTTGCTTCTTGGTGGACCCTTCATGGGTGGAGCCCTCCGTGGACTCGCGCAACCGTTACCCTCCGTGGGTTGAAGTCTCCATCAACGTGGATGTACGATAGCACCACCTATCGGAACCACGACAAAAACATCCGTGTCTCCAATTGCGTTTGAATTCTCCAAACCCTTCCCTTTACATTCTTGCAAGTTGCATGCTTTACTTTCCGCTGCTCATAGACTCTTTGCATGCTTGCTTGAATTGTGTTAAGATTGCTTGACTTGTGCTAAGATAGCTAAAATTTGCCAAAGACTAAAATTGGGAAAAGGATAGATTTTTATTTGGTCAAGTAGTCTAATCACCCCCCTCTAGACATACTTTCGATCCTACATGGAGGGCGCGCCTGGGGGGTAGGCGCGCCCCCTACCTCGTGCCTTCCTGATTGATTGGTTGACGTAGGGTCCAAGTCCTCTGGATCATGTTCATTCCGAAAATCACATTCCCGACGGTTTCATTCCGTTTGGACTCTGTTTGATATTCTTTTTCTGCGAAGCCCTAAAATAGGCAAAAAAACAACAATTCTGGGCTGGGCCTCCGGTTAATAGGTTAGTCCCAAAAATAATATAAAAGTGTATAATAAATCCCAATAATGTCCAAAAACAGGATATAATATAGCATGGAACAATCAAAAATTATAGATATGTTGGAGACGTATCACTTGCCGATCATCGGGCAAGTCAACCAAAGTCCACACTTTGTTCTCATACATGGATCCCATCTCAGATTTCATGGCCTCAAGCCATTTTGCGGAATCTGGGCTCATCATCGCTTCCTCATAGTTTGTAGGTTCGTCATGGTCAAGTAACATGACCTCCAGAACAGGATTACCGTACCACTCTGGTGCGGATCTTACTCTGGTTGACCTACGAGGTTCGGTAGTAACTTGATCTAAAGTTTCATGATCATCATCATTAGCTTCCTCACTAATTGGTGTAGATGTCACAGGAACCGGTTTCTGTGATGAACTACTTTCCAATAAGGGAGCAGGTACAGTTACCTCATCAAGTTCTACTTTCCTCCCACTCACTTCTTTCGAGAGAAACTCCTTCTCTAGAAAGGATCCATTCTTAGTAACGAATGTCTTGCCTTCGGATCTGTGATAGAAGGTGTACCCAACAGTTTCCTTTGGGTATCCTATGAAGACACATTTCTCCGATTTGGGTTCGAGCTTATCAGGTTGAAGCTTTTTCACATAAGCATCGCAACCCCAAACTTTAAGAAATGACAACTTTGGTTTCTTGCCAAACCATAGTTCATAAGGCGTCATCTCAATGGATTTTGATGGTGCCCTATTTAACGTGAATGCAGCCGTCTCTAAAGCATAACCCCAAAACGATAGCCGTAAATCAGTAAGAGACATCATAGATCGCACCATATCTAGTAAAGTACGATTACGATGTTTGGACACACCATTACGCTGTGATGAAAATGCATATTCTTGGACATAACCCCGCCGTTTGGGCTATTGTGTGTGTTGGCTTGCAAGGTGAATTCTTTGATGGGAAAGAACCGAATCGTGAAGCTACCACGGATGAGTTGAAGATGCTACAATACAATGCTCAAGCTTGTGATATCCTCTTCAACGGATTGTGCCCCGAAGAATTCAACAAAATCAGCCGTCTTGAGAATGCAAAGGAAATTTGGGATACTTTGATTGATACGCATGAAGGTACCGACTCCGTCAAGGAATCCAAGTTGGATGTGCTTCAAAGTCAACTTGACAAGTTCAAAATGAAGGATGGTGAAGGTGTCGCTGAAATGTACTCTAGGCTTTCTCTTATCACAAATGAGATTGCCGGCTTAGGAAGTGAAGAGATGACCGACAAATTCATCACCAAGAAGATCCTAAGAGCCTTGGATGGAAAATACGATACCCTATGCACATTGATCCAAATGATGCCAAATTACAAAGATCTCAAGCCAACGGAAGTCATTGGAAGAATTTTTGCTCATGAGATGTCACTCAAGGATAAGGAGGAGCTCCATAACAAGTCAAGTGGTGCTTACAAAGCCTCATGTGAAGCCCCCACATCATCAAGTGAGAAACAAACCTTCAATGAAGAATTGAGCCTAATGGTGAAGAACTTCAACAAGTTCTAAAAAAGTAGAAGCAAGGAGAGAAGTTCCAAGTCAAGGTCCTACAATGACAAAAGATCTTCTAGTCGAGAGCGAAACTGCTACAATTGTGGAAGACCCGGACACTACTCCAATGAGTGTACGGCTCCCCACAAGAGAAGGGAAGATTCTCCCAAAAGAAGAAGTAGAAGAGAAGAGTCACCATCAAGGGAGAGAAGGAGTAGGGATGATCGATATGAATGAAGACACCCTCGGAGAAGCAAGGATTCGGAAAGGAAGGACAAGTCATCAAGGAGCTACACAAAACGAAGACATCAAGCTCATGTTGGTGAATGGGTATCCGGCTCCGACTCCGACACTGACTCCGAGAGAAGCTATCACTCCGACTCCGAATATACTCAAGATGAAGGTGTTACCGGACTAGCACTTGTGCCAACCAACTCCTATGACATATTTGATTCACCAAATGAAGGAATTGGAAGATGCTTCATGGCCAAAGATCCAAAGGTATCACACCCTGAGTATGTTGATTTCAATAGTGATGAAGATGACTTGTTAGGTGATGATGAGTTACTTGTTGACAACTATAGTGATGAATACTATAATGAAACGAATGACAATGATAAGGAGAAGATTGAGTCTCTAACTAAAGAACTAAACACTCTTAAGTTAGCTCATGAAACTATCTTAGGAGATCATCGAGAACTTTTAAGGACTCATGAGAAATTACATTTTGAAAAGCTCAACCTTGAGCAAGAGCATGAGTTCTTAAAGGCAATCAATGATGATCTTCACAAGAAAATTTCTTCTTACATTGCCAAGCGTTTACTCTTATCCACTTACATGCCTCAAGTCAAGTCTAGTAATAAGAACAAGAAAGATTCTTCCTCTAGTAGTAACAATAATCATGCTAAATCCAATGTTGTTGCTTCTAGTAGTTCTCTTGATTCCACTAATGATTCTCTTAGCCAAGTTACACTTGAGCAAGAAAATAGCTTATTGAAGGGAATTATAGAGAAAGGTGTTTACAAGAGCCTTGCCGGGAGTAAGCAATTCGAGGAAAGTGTACGCAAGCAAGGAAGGCACCGGAAGAATAAAGGTATTGGTTTTGAACGAAAGTTCAATGCCAATGGAGTTGAGTGGGAAGAAGATCAATACCCCAAGATGAAGTTTGTTCCTCAACGGGAGAAGTATGATCCTACTTCATCCAAAGGGACACAAGCTCAAGATGATCTTCCACCACAAGACCACAAGCAAAAAGGCAAGGACAAGCTTCAAGAGGAAATTGATGCATTTGAAGAAGCTCATAAGGCCTTGGTCAAGTGGGTTCTCAAGACTACATCAAGTTCCACTTCATCAAGTACAACTACAACTCTGAGTATTCCCATCAAGATGGTGTGGATCCCGAAGAAGAAGAACTAGAAGAGTTCTTGAGGGTGACTCCGCCAATGTACTTCACTCTTATCATTTTGGCAAGAACAAGTGCAATCAACTTCCACATATTGCACTAGTTCAAGGAGTCACAAACCCTCTCGTTGGTAAGACAAGGGACAAGGTAACCTAAAGCTTTCATAGACATCATCTTGTGTGTGCATCACTCTATGTCTATTGATACCCTTGTTTGTTCCTTGTGGGACTAACCCGTGTAGGTATTGAAAGTGCAACTCACTCCAAAGGATAGCTCCAAATGATCTACCTCAACATAGAGCATCCACATCTTCAACACCTACATGAAGTCATCATTGAAAAAACCCAAGGTTAGTTCATCCCTCTTAGGGGGGATCTCACATCTAGGGGGAGCTTTACTCTAACAATTGAGTTAAAGCAACTCTAATGGTGTGAACACAAGAACGCTTTATGTAAAAGTGGTAACCCCACTTGTGCTTAAACGATGAGTATGACCTATGATCAAATGTTCTCATTTGACTCCTAAGTCAATATACTCATATATAGATGACCTAGTCATCGCCAATTGCTTGATAGATGCTAGAATTGTTTGTGCATGCTTTGCCACATATTTCATTTGCCATTTTATTGTGTGAGCATGTTGGTCGCATAATTTACTCATTCAAGGACATCCACTTGTTGTTTTGATTGATTGGTTTCCTTTTCTTTTGGCCAAGTGGATGGACAAGAATGCCTAAGAACCTTTTCTAGCTATCTATGCTTTCCTTGTCTCAAACTCTATTCATGTTGCATCACAAAATTTGATCAAGTCAGATTCGAACCACTCTATGTGAGGAGCACTCGGAGTCCCCGATTCGTCATAGACTTAAACTTCCAAAACTTCTTTGTGTGTTTCGGTCTGACCGATTCACCCATTTCGGTCATACCGAGATCACTAAGTCAATCTAGGTTTTCAACCTCGGTGCAACCGATTCAAACCTTTCGGTCACACCGAGTTTCAGTAACTGCTTGTAGTTATGAATCTCGGTGCCACCGAGTTGTTCCACTCGGTCACACCGACAGGGTCGGGCTATATATATCCACGTGTCAAATTTTGGAAAACTTTCCGAACCCCCTAGACCCGCACTTAGCCCGCTCTGCCTCCACGGTCTCCGGATTGTCCTCCTCGTTGCCAGCCGCCTCCTACCGCTGGTCTCCGCCGCCGTCAACGAGAATCATCCCCGCCGTTGTCGCCGTAGCGAGTTCTCCGCCGAACTAGGGTACGAACTCGATCACTGTGTTATCCCCCATTTGATTCCTAGCACATTGTGTTCGCCATGTATCTTGCCACGATTGAGATCATTCTTATCCAGTCAAAACGCTCCGTAGTTTAGTCGTGAATTGAGAATTTAGGGTTAGGTTTCCGCTGAAACCATCTCGGACCCACCGAGTTGTGAAACTCGGTACCACCGATTCGGCTCAGGCCATTGCGCATGTAATTTTCGGTTTGACCAAGAATTGCAAATCGGTGTGACCGAGTTCAGGACTTTGTGAAACCCTAGAAGTCTCGGTGACTTGGTCTGACCGAGTTCACTAGTTTAGGTTCCAACAGCTGCTTCGGTATCACCGAGTTTACAAATCGGTTGATCCGAAATGCTTTCTGTGGAAAACTAAAACTAAGTTTTTGACTCATTCTTTTGCAAAAACCTCTGCATTTTGTGATGCTTATCCACTCTATCTCATCTATATCTATTCACAGGGTATGTTGTCAGTGTTTGCAATATGTCTGATCAGAGTGACAGCCAGAACAAGTCAGAGGAGCAGGTTCACTTGAGTGAGGGCACTAGTCCCTCTAGCAGCTTAGATGATGGCAGCAGGAGCACCCCAAGCAACTTACCCAAAGCTGCCACCAGGGCCAGCAAGAAAAGAACTTCAGAGTCAGAGGATGAGGACTATGTGGCTGAGGAAGAAGAAACCACCTCAAAGAGAAAAGTCCCGAAGAAGGAATATGGCACAACTGCTGCCACCAAGCCAGGCATGAAGCAAAAGGTTCCTGCCAAGAGAATTCCAATGTCTAAGGCCGGAGCATCTAATCAAGAGACTTTGGCATCTGCACCCAAAGAGCAGGTTGTGGCAGAGAAGAAGAGGAAAGAGAGGGTCAAGAAGACCACTGCCAGAGTGCTTGGGAGATCCTCAATCATGAGAAATTCTGAAGAAGAAGAGGAAGAAGATGCCGCACCAGCACCCAAAGCTCAGAAGCTTATGGGTGATGCCATCAGGGCAGGGGCTGTTCCATCTAAGCCTAAGACTGCTCCAAAGGCTGCTGCTCCAGCTCCAAAGCCAAAACCGAAGAGGAGCACCAGGAACATCTCTGCTGAGGAAAAGAACAAGGCCCTAGTGCCTGAAGCTGAAATGGAAGAAGAAGATGATGAGCCACATGTCTTGAGGAAGCTGAAGCCAAAAATCCCAGATCACAATGATGCTCATCCAGTTGCTGAGAACATGAAGATCAGGAAGGACTCAGGTCTGAGGCTATGGAGAGAGTCTGATCCATATGCCACCAGGAGAAGGACTTCTGTGGACTACAGGTTCCATACAAAGGAACAACAGGACTTCTATGAGACAGTGTTGCTTGACAAGAAGCCCATAGTGTGTGACATGAGATGGGTCGACTGGGACTACATCAAGGAGAATGAGGATCACTATCCAAGTGTACATGACAGTTTCAAGGCTTGTGGAGTCGATGAGTTTGTGGCTCAGAAGCTCACAAAATGGAATGGTGAGCTCATCATGCAGTTCTACTCCACAACTCATTTCTACCCAGATGGAAGGATTGTTTGGATGTCTGAAGGTATGAGGTACCAGTCCACGGTTGCTGAATGGGCGAAGTTGATCAATGCCCAAAAAGAGAGTGAAGATGACTTGGATGTCTATGCCAACAGGAAGAAGGATCACAACACAATGGCACACATGTACAAGGAGATCCCAGATGCTGCTCTTGAGACACATAAGTTTGGATCTGTACATTACCTTCTGTCAGGCTTTCCAACCATCAACTGGATCCTCAGGCACACTCTCTTACCAAAGTCAGGTGATCACAAGATGATCAGAGGCCATGCAATTAACTTGCTTCACATCTTTGATGTCCCACGGAAGTTCAAAGTCATGAGCCTAATAGTTGAAACTATCAAGAGGACAGCTGCAGATCAGAAGAGGAGTTGTGGGTATGCCCCACAGATCCAGGAGCTAATCAACTCCAAGATGGGCACTGGTACATATCTGCTAGACAAGGAGCACATGCCTATCTATCCAGACTTCGGGGACAACACTGTGGTTATGAATGATGATGAACCATCTTCTGTGCACGCACAAGCCAAGAAGGAGAAGGCAAAAGCTGAAAAGGCTGCAAGGATGCCAACTACTGAAGAAGCATCTCAGTATCTCCTGAAGAGCAAGCAAGATCAGCTTGGCTACCTGATTGCATCCACTCTGAGGATTGAGAAGGAACTGGCCACCCTGACTCAAAACCAGGAGAGCTTGGAAAGGATTGTGGAGCAAAAATTCTATGACTTGAATGTGAAGGTAACTGAGATTCAGTCTGTTGTGGAGCAACTTCAAGATGATATGCAGGAGAGGAAGGGCAAGACAACCATTGATGCATTTGCCAGAGTGCCTAGAGCTCACAGGTCTCTTGCAGTGTCTGTTCCAGACACCAGAGTCACGTCATCTGCACCAGCTATAGCTTTAGTGCCACCAGCTCCAGCACCTACTCCATCAGCTCCATCTACTTCGACTGAAGCCTTCGTTCTTGGAGTTATCCGGACACCACCACCTGAAGACCAAGCCTGAGAGACGATCTAGTGCTATGCATTTTCTAGGAACTTTTTGCTAACTTGTTGCCAAAGGGGGAGAAAAATGTATAGATCATAGGCTTCGAGAGAGAGCGTTGCCTTTTATTCTCTCTTGCTTTGGTGGTTGAACTTTATTTGCTTTGCTTGTTTGATATACCTTTTGTCTTTGTGATACTTGGATGATCATGTGTTTGATCATATGCTACATTAATGCTTGTTGGATGACATTATCCTTTTATCCCTATATAATGCTTGGTGATGAGTGCATGCATTTAATTATTATCATTTTGAGGGCTCCACCAAGATGTATGTGACATGGAAGAGTAACCCATGAGCCTAACTCTTTGTGCATTTGCAGTCCAAAGCAAACCATAAACTATGCACAAATTTAGGGGGAGCTCTTGCTTTTCACATACTTCTCAAAGCGACAATATATTTCATTCTTATTATCATTTGTCGAAGCTTTGATCTATATGTTGTCATCAATTACCAAAAAGGGGGAGATTGAAAGTGCAACTATCCCTAGGTGGTTTTGGTAATTCCTAACAACATAGAGCTCATTGAGCTAATGCTATTCCAAGATTAATATTTCAGGAAAAGCTCAATGAATGGCATGGCATGGATGAGGAATGTGGACCCCTCAAAATATTAAGGACAAAAAGATTGGCTCAAGCTCAAAGCTCAAGACTCTACATTTTATATTTTAGTGATCCAAGATCACATTGAGTCTATAGGAAAAGCCAATGCTATCAAGGAGGGATGAGGTGTTGTTTAAGGAGGTTCTTGCTTCATAGTGCTTAGTGATATGCTCCAAAACCCTCAACTACCTTCCCACACCCACATATGACCTAAACCAAAAGTCAAACTCGGCCCTACCGATTCTTTCTATCCGGCGCCACCGAGTTTCAAATGTCATAGCCACTGCCACAAACCCTAGGCAAATCGGTCTCACCGATAGGGATTTCGGTCACACCGAGATGGGGTTGTAATCTCTCTGTTTCCCTTCGTAACGTTTCAGTCCTACCGAGATGAGCGATCAGTCCCACCAAGATTGCAATGTAAACTCTCTTTTTCTCTTTCGTAACATTTCGGTCCCACCGAAATGAGCGATCGGTCCCACCAAGTTTACCTGACCAACTCTCTGGTTAGATTATTACCAAAATCGGTCCCACCGAGTTTGTGTAATCGGTCACACCGAGATTATGTTATGCCCTAACCCTAACCATATCGGTCCTACCGAGTTGCATCTCAGTCCCACCGAAAATCCTAACGGTCACTAGGTTTGCTGAATCGGTCTGACCGAGTCTTTCACTTCGGTCTCACCGAGATTGGTAAATTGTGTGTAACGGTTAATTTTTGTGTGGAGGCTATATATACCCCTCCACCCACTCTTCATTCGAGGAGAGAGCCATCAGAACATACCTACACTTCCAATACACATTTTCTGAGAGAGAACCACCTACTCATGTGTTGAGGCCAAGATATTCCATTCCTACCATATGAATCTTGATCTCTAGCCTTCCCCAAGTTGCTTTCCACTCAAACCTTCTTTCCACCAAATCCATATCCTGTGAGAGAGAGTTGAGTGTTGGGGAGACTATCATTTGAAGCACAGGAGCAAGGAGTTCATCGTCAACACACCATTTGTTACTTATTGGAGAGTGGTGTCTCCTAGATTGGCTAGGTGTCACTTGGGAGCCTCCGACAAAGATTGTGGAGTTGAACCAAGGAGTTTGTAAGGGCAAGGAGATCGCCTACTTCGTGACGATCTACCTCTAGTGAGGCAAGTCCTTCGTGGGCGATGGCCATGATGGGTTAGACAAGGTTGCTTCTTTGTGGACCCTTCATGGGTGGAGCCCTCCGTGGACTCGCGCAACCGTTACCCTCCATGGGTTGAAGTCTCCATCAACGTGGATGTACGATAGCACCACCTATCGGAACCACAACAAAAACATCCGTGTCTCCAATTGCGTTTGAATTCTCCAAACCCTTCCCTTTACATTCTTGCAAGTTGCATGCTTTACTTTCCGCTGCTCATAGACTCTTTGCATGCTTGCTTGAATTGTGTTAAGATTGCTTGACTTGTGCTAAGATAGCTAAAATCTGCCAAAGGCTAAAATTGGGAAAAGGATAGATTTTTATTTGGTCAAGTAGTCTAATCACCCCCCTCTAGACATACTTTCGATCCTACATGAAGGGCGCGCCTGGGGGGTAGGCACGCCCCTACCTCGTGCCTTCTTGGTTGATTGGTTAACGTAGGGTCCAAGTCCTCTGGATCATGTTCGTTCTGAAAATCACGTTCCCGAAGGTTTCATTCCGTTTGGACTCTGATTGATATTCTTTTTCTGCGAAGCCCTAAAATAGGCAAAAAAACAACAATTCTGGGTTGGGCCTCCGGTTAATAGGTTAGTCCCAAAAATAATATAAAAGTGTATAATAAATCCCAATAATGTCCAAAACAGGATATAATATAGCATGGAAAAATTAAAAATTATAGATACGTTGGAGACGTATCACTTGCCGATCATCGGGCAAGTCAACCAAAGTCCACACTTTGTTCTCATACATGGATCCCATCTCAGATTTCATGGCCTCAAGCCATTTTGCGGAATCTGGGCTCATCATCGCTTCCTCAGAGTTCGTAGGTTCATCATGATCAAGTAACATTACCTCCAGAATAGGATTACCGTACCACTCTGGTGCGAATCTTACTCTGGTTGACCTACGAGGTTCGGTAGTAACTTGATCTAAAGTTTCATGATCATCATCATTAGCTTCCTCACTAATTGGTGTAGATGTCACAGGAACCGGTTTCTGTGATGAACTACTTTCCAATAAGGGAGCAGGTACAGTTACCTCATTAAGTTCTACTTTCCTCCCACTCACTTCTTTCGAGAGAAACTCCTTCTCTAGAAAGGATCCATTCTTAGTAACGAATGTCTTGCCTTCGGATCTGTGATAGAAGGTGTACCCAACAGTTTCCTTTGGGTATCCTATGAAGACACATTTCTCCGATTTGGGTTCGAGCTTATCAGGTTGAAGCTTTTTCACATAAGCATCTCAGCCCCAAACTTTAAGAAACGACAACTTTGGTTTCTTGCCAAACCATAGTTCATAAGGCGTCGTCTCAACGGATTTTGATGGTGCCCTATTTAACATGAATGTTGTCGTCTCTAAAGCATAACCCCAAAACGATAGCCGTAAATCAGTAAGAGACATCATAGATCGCAACATATCTAGTAAAGTACGATTACGATGTTCGGACACACCATTACGCTGTGGTGTTCCGGGTGACGTGAGTTGCGAAACTATTCCGCATTGTTTCAAATGTAGGCCAAACTCGTAACTCAGATATTCTCCTCGACGATCAGATCGTAGAAACTTTATTTTCTTGTTACGATGATTTTCCACTTCACTCTGAAATTCTTTGAAATTTTCAAATGTTTCAGACTTATGTTTCATTAAGTAGATATACCCATATCTGCTCAAATCATCTGTGAAGGTGAGAAAATAACGGTACCCGCCGCGAGCCTCAATATTCATCGGACCACATACATCAGTATGTATGATTTCCAACAAATATGTTGCTCGCTCCATAGTTCCGGAGAACGGTGTTTTAGTCATCTTGCCCATAAGGCACGGTTTGCAAGTACCAAGTGATTCATAATCAAGTGATTCCAAAAGTCCATCAGTATGGAGTTTCCTCATGTGCTTTATACCAATATGACCCAAACGGCAGTGCCACAAATAAGTTGCACTATCACTATCAACTCTGCATCTTTTGTCTTCAACATTATGAATATGTGTATCACTACTATCGAAATTTAACAAAAATAGACCATTCTTCAAGGGTGCATGACCATAAAAGATATTACTCATATAAATAGAACAACCATTATTATTAGATTTAAATGAATAACCATCTCGCATCAAACAAGATCCAGATATAATGTTCATGCTTAACGTTGGCACCAAATAACAATTATTTAGGTCTAAAACTAATCCCAAAGGTAGATGTAGAGGTAGCGTGCCGACGGCGATCACATTGACTTTGGAACCATTTCCCACGCGCATCGTCACCTCGTCCTTAGCCAGTCTTCGCTTAATTCGTAGTCCCTGTTTCGAGTTGCAAATATTAGCAACAGAACCAGTATCAAATACCCAGGTGCTACTGCGAGCTCTGGTAAGGTACACATCAATAACATGTATATCACATATACCTTTGTTCACCTTGCCATCCTTCTTATCCGCCAAATGCTTGGGGCAGTTCCGCTTCCAGTGACCAATCTGTTTGCAGTAGAAGCACTCAGTCTCAGGCTTAGGTCCAGACTTGGGTTTCTTCTCCTGAGCAGCAACTTGTTTGCCATTCTTCTTGAAGTTCCCCTTCTTCTTCCCTTTACCCTTTTTTTCTTAAAACTGGTGGTTTTGTTAACCATCAACACTTGATGCTCCTTTTTGATTTCTACCTCCGCAGCCTTTAGCATCGCGAAGAGCTCAGGAATTGTCTTATTCATCCCTTGCATATTATAGTTCATCACGAAGCTTTTGTAGCTTGGTGGCAGTGATTGAAGAACTCTGTCAATGACACTATCAACAGGAAGATTAACTCCCAGTTGAGTCAAGTAATTATGATACCCAGACATTTTGAGTATATGCTCATTGACAGAACTATTCTCCTCCATCTTGCAGCTATAGAACTTATTGGAGACTTCATATCTCTCAATCCGGGCATTTGCTTGAAATATTAACTTCAACTCCTGGAACATCTCATATGATCCATGACGTTCAAAACATCGTTGAAGTCTCGGTTCTAAGTCCTAAAGCATGGCACACTGAACTATCGAGTAGTCATCATCTTTGCTCCGCCAGACGTTCATAACATCTGGTGTTGCTCCTGCAGCAGGTTTGGCACTTAGCGGTGCTTCTAGGACGTAATTCTTCTGTGCAGCAATGAGGATAATCCTCAAATCACGGATCCAATCCGCATCATTGCTACAAACATCTTTCAACTTAGTTTTCTCTAGGAACATATCAAAATAAACAGGGGAGCTAAACGCAAGCTATTGATCTACAACATAGATATGCTAATACTACCAGGACTAAGTTCATGATAAAATTAAAGTTCAATTAATCATATTACTTAAGAACTCCCACTTAGATAGACATCCCTCTAATCATCTAAGTGATCACGTGATCCATATCAACTAAAACCATAACCGATCATCACGTGAAATGGAGTAGTTTTCAATGGTGAACATCAGTATGTTGATCATATCTACTATATGATTCACGCTTGACCTTTCGATCTTAGTGTTCCAAGGCCATATCTGCATATGCTAGGCTCGTCAAGTTAAACCCGAGTATTCTGCGTGTGCAGAACTGGCTTGCACCCGTTGTAGATGGACGTAGAGCTTATCACACCCGATCATCACGTGGTGTCTCGGCACGACGAACTTTGGCAACGGTGCATACTCAGGGAGAACACTTTTATCTTGAAATTTAGTGAGAGATCATCTTATAATGCTACCGTCAAACAAAGCATAATAAGATGCATAAAGGATAAACATCACATGCAATCAATATAAGTGATATGATATGGCCATCATCATCTTGTGCTTGTGATCTCCATCTCCAAAGCACCGTCATGATCACCATCGTCACCGGCGCGACACCTTGATATCCATCGTAGCATCGTTGTCGTCTCACCAACTATTTCTTCTACGACTATCGCTACCGCTTAGTGATAAAGTAAAGCAATTACAGGGCGATTGCATTGCATACAATAAAGCGACAACCATATGGCTCCTGCCAGTTGCCGATAACTCTGTTACAAAACATGATCATCTCATACAATAAATATAGCATCATGTCTTGACCATATCACATCACAACATGCCCTACAAAAAAAAAGTTAGACGTCCTCTACTTTGTTGTTGCAAGTTTTACGTGGCTGCTATGGGCTGAGCAAGAACCGTTCTTACCTACGCATCAAAACCACAACGATAGTTTGTCGAGTTAGTGATGTTTTAACCTTCTCAAGGATTGGGCGTAGCCACACTCGGTTCAACTAAAGTTGGAGAAACTGACACCCGCCATCCACCTATGTGCAAAGTACGTCGGTAGAATCAGTCTCGCGTAAGCGTACGCATAATGTCGGTCCAGGCCGCTTCATCCAACAATGCCGCCGAACCAAAGTATGACATGCTGGTAAGCAGTATGACTTGTATCGCCCACAACTCACTTGTGTTCTACTCGTGCATATAACATCTACACATAAAACCAGGCTCTGATACCACTGTTGGGGAACGTAGTAATTTCAAAATTTTCCCTACGCACACACAGGATCAAATGCGGAAGCGTTATGACAATGCGGTTGATGTAGTCGTACGTCTTCACGATCGACTGATCCTCAGTACCGAACGTACAACACCTCCGCGTCCAGCACACGTTCAGCTCGGTGACGTCCCACGAACTCACGATCCAGTAGAACTCGGGGAAGAGTTTCGTCAGCACGACGGCATGGTGACGATGTTGATGAAGCTATCGCAGCAGGGCTTTGCCTAAACACCGCTACAGTATGACCGAGGTGGATTATGGTGGAGGGGGCACCGCACACAGCTGGAAGAGATCTTTGTGATCAACTTGTGTGTCTAGAGGTGCCCCCTGCCCCTGTATATAAAGGAGCAAGGGGGAGGCCGACCGACCCTTATTGATGCGCTAGGAGGAGGAATCCTCCTCCTAGTAGGAGTAGGATTCCTCCCTTTCCTACTCCTACTAGGAGGGGGAAAGGAAGGGAAGAAAGAGAAGGAAAGGGGGGCGTCGCCCCCCCCCCCCTCTCCTAGTCCAATTCGGACCAGAGGGAGGGGGCGCGCTGCCTGCCCTAGATCGGCCCCTCTCTCTTTCCCTTATGTCCCAACAAGGCCCATTAGCCCCCGGGGGGTTCCGGTAACCCCTCCGGTACTCCGGTAAAATCCCGATTTTACCTGAAACTCTTCCGATGTCCAAATATAGGCTTCCAATATATCAATCATTATGTCTCGACCATTTCGAGACTCCTCGTCATGTCCGTGATCATATCCAGGACTCCAAACTACCTTCGGTACATCGGAACATATAAACTCATAAAACCAATCGTCATAGAACTTTAAGCGTGTGGACCCTATGGGTTCGAGAACAATGTAGACATGACCGAGACATGTCTCTAGTCAATAACCAATAGCGGAACCTGGATGCTCATATTGGCTCCTACATATTCTACGAAGATCTTTATCAGTCAAACCACATAACAACATACGTTGTTCCCTTTGTCATCGGTATGTTACTTGCCCGAGATTCAATCGTCGGTGTCTCAATACCTAGTTCAATCTCGTTACCCGCAAGTCTCTTTACTTGTTACGTAATACATCAACCCGCAACTAACTCATTAGTTACAATGCTTGCAAGGCTTATAGTGATGTGCATTACCGAGAGGGCCCAGAGATACCTCTCCGATAATCGGAGTGACAAATCCTAATCTCGAAATACACCAACTCAACAAGTACCTTCGAAGACACCTGTAGAGCACCTTTATAATCACCCAGTTACATTGTGACGTTTGGTAACACACAAAGTGTTCCTCCGGTAAACGGGAGTTGCATAATCTCATAGTCATAGGAACATGTATAAGTCATGAAGAAAGCAATAGCAACATACTAAACGATCAAGTGCTAAGCTAACGGAATGGGTCAAGTCAATCACATCATTCTCCTAATGATGTGATCCCATTAATCAAATGACAACTCATGTCTATGGCTAGGAAACTTAACCATCTTTGATTCAACGAGCTAGTCAAGTAGAGGCATACTAGTGACACTCTGTTTGTCTATGCATTCACACATGTATCAAGTTTTCGGTTAATACAATTCTAGCATGAACAATAAACATTTATCATGAAATAAGAAAATAAATAATAACTTTATTATTGCCTCTAGGGCATATTTCCTTCATTCATGTGTGTGTCTCTCAAAAGGTGTGTACAACAAGGATGATTGTGGTAAACTAAAAAGCAAAGACTCAAATCATACAAGACGCTCCAAGCAAAACACATATCATGTGGCGAATAAAAATATAGCTCCAAGTAAAGTTACCGTTGAACGAAGACAAAAGAGGGGATGCCTTTCGGGGCATCCCCAAGCTTAGGCTTTTTGGTGTCCTTGTATTTTACCTTGGGGTGCCATGAGCATCCCCAAGCTTAGGCTCTTGCCACTCCTTGTTCCATAATCCATCAAATCTTTACCCAAAACTTGAAAACTTCACAACATAAAACTTAACAAGAGAATCTCGTGAGCTCCGTTAGTGAAATAAAACAAAACACCACTTCAAGGTACAGTAATGAACTCATTATTTATTTATATTGGTATTAAACCTACTGTATTCCAACTTCTCTATGGTTTATAAACTCTTTTAGCCATAGATTCATTAAAATAAGCAAATAGCACATGAAAAACAGAATCTGTCAAAAACAGAACAGTCTATAGTAATCTGTAACTAACGCAAACTTCTGGAACCCCAAAAATTCTAAAATAAATTGCTGGACGTGAGTAATTTATCTATTAATCATCTGCAAAAACAATTAACTAAATAGCACTCTCCAATAAAAAATGGCAGCAATTCTCGTGAGCGCTAAAGTTTCTGTTTTTTACAGCAAGATCAAAAAGACTTTCGCCAAGTCTTCCCAACGGTTCTACTTGGCACAAACACTAACTAAACACAAAAAACACAACCAAAACAGAGTCTAGATAAATTATTTATTACTAAACAGGAGCAAAAAGCAAGGAATAAAAATAAAATTGGGTTGCCTCCCAACAAGCGCTATCGTATAACGCCCCTAGCTAGGCATAAAAGCAAGGATAGACCTAGGTATTGCCATGATAATGATAAGATAAATCGCAAAAGCTCATCTCATACTCCCTATGTTCAGCAGCAGGCTTCCTTTGTGGCAAGCAAAAATAATCAAAAGGACTAAATTTAATGGGACAAAAGTCCCCAAGATCAAGCTCGGGAGGTATTGGTTCCTCCTTTGGCCCCTCATATTGCACAATCAATTCATCATTATAAGCATTCTTTTGGCAAAAAGTCACGAGTCTTTGTTCAAGGAAAAAACTTAGCCCATTGTTCTGGATGGCAAAATTATCATTAAGTTCAGAGATCCTATTAACAAGAGCATCGGTAGGAACCTTTTTTTCTAAGGTTTTCATTAAAAGCAACATGATCTAAAGATCGTAAACGCATAATATCTTCTTGATAGAAAAGAATTGCTTCTATGGGAGGACGGCCGGCATCCACCCTATAATGCGCAAAAATTTCATTGGCCTCTTTTATTATAAATCTGAACTCATGAGCTAAAAAGATGGTCGCTGCTCGCTTAATAGAGGAATGCTCAATATTAAAAAATTCTAGGAAAATCCTTTGTATGGAAGGATGCATATGTAAAAATTGTCTCTTGAGTTCAACTATGAGCAAAGATATAGCATCTGCGAGACTACTAGTTTTATGAAGGATAGATCCACTCATAGTGGGCAAAGCACCGGCACAAGTAAAAAAATCTTGAATAACTCCCTTCCCAATAATATTACCGCTGCCAATACGAAACTTTTTAGTGTGCAAAATAATAGGATTTTCAAGAGGATCATCAATAGCATCAAAGTTTTCCATATTACTATCCTTATCAATGACAACCTCCCCAATTTTAGACATGATGGCAACAAATTGCAAAAAGAACGAGCACACAGAAGGCAAGAAGGAAAAAGAGGTGAACGGAAAAGAGGGCAAATAAAACGGCAAGGGTGAAGTGGGGGAGAGGAAAACGAGAGGCAAATGGCAAATAATATAATGCGAAGGATAAGAGTTGTGATGGGTACTTGGTATGTCTTGACTTGGCGTAGATCTCCCCGGCAACGGCGCCAGAAATCCTTCTTGCTACCTCTTGAGCACTACGTTGGTTTTCCCTTGAAGAGGAAAGGGTGGTGCAGTAAAGCAGCGTAAGTATTTCCCTAAGTTTTTGAGAACCAAGGTATCAATCCAGTAGGAGACCACGCGCGAGTCACCTCGTACCTACACAAACAAATAAAAACCTCGCAACCAACGCGATAAAGGGGTTGTCAATCCCTTCACGTCCACTTGCAAGAGTGAGATCTGATAGAGATGATAATAATAATATAAGTATTTTTGGTATTTTTATGATATAGGTTGAAAGTAAAGATTGCAAAATAAAATAGATATGAAACTTGTATGATGGAAAATAGACCCGGGGGCCATAGGTTTCACTAGTGGCTTCTCTCAAGATAGCATAAGTATCACGGTGCGTGAACAAATTACTGTCGAGCAATTGATAGAAAAAGTGAATAATTATGAGAATATGTAGGCATGATCATGTATATAGGCATCACATCCGTGACAAGTAGACCGACTCCTGCCTGCATCTACTACTATTACTCCACACATCGACCTCTATCAAGCATGCATCTAGAGTATTAAGTTCATAAGAACAGAGTAACGCCTTAAGCAAGATGACATGATGTAGAGGGATAAACTAATGCAATATGATATAAACCCTATCTTTTTATCCTCGATGGCAACAATACAATACGTGTCGTTTCCCTTTCTGTCACTGGGATCGAGCACCGCAAGATTGAACCCAAAGCTAACCACTTCTCTCATTGCAAGAAAGATCAATCTAGTAGGTCAAACCAAACTGATGATTCGAAGAGACTTGCAAAGATAAACCAATCATACATAAAAGAATTCAGAGAAGATTCAAATATTGTTCATAGATAAACTTGATCATAAACCCACAATCCATCGGATCTCGACAAACACACCGCAAAAGAAGATTACATCGAATAGATTCCAAGAGAATCGAGGAGAACTTTGTATTGAGATCCAAAGAGAGAGAGAGAAGAAGTCATCTAGCTACTAGGTACGGACCCGAAGGTCTGAAATAAACTACTCACACATCTTCGGAGGGGCCATGGAGTTGATGTAGAGGCCCTCCGTGATCAATGCCCCCTTCGGCGGAGCTCCGGAAAAGGCCCAAGATGGGATCTCTTAGGTACAGAAGGTTGCGGCGGTGTAATTAGGTTTTCGTGGTGCTCCTGGATGTTTGCGGGGTATATGGATATATATAGGAGGAAGAAGTAGGTCGGTGGAGCAACGAGGGGTCCACGAGGGTGGAGGGCGCGCCCAGGGGGGTGGGCGCCCCCTGCCTCGTGGCCTCCTCGATTGTTTCTTGACGTCCACTCAAAGTCTCCTGGATCACGTTTGTTCCAAAAATAACGCTCCCGAAGGTTTCATTCCGTTTGGACTCCATTTGATATTTCTTTTCGGCGAAACTCTAAAATAAGCAAAAAAACAGCAATTTGGGATGGGCCTCCGGTTAATAGGTTAGTCCCAAAAATAATATAAAAGTGTAAAAATAAGCCCATTAACATCCAAAATAGATAATATAATAGCATGGAGCAATCAAAAATTATACATACGTTGGAGACGTATCACCCTCATCGCCGCAGTAGCTCCTGGACGCCGCGGCAGATGGAGCCGGGTTCGTCCTCGTCGTCGGGCTCTGGCTCACCGGCCGCGCTCCGCCCCGTCAAGCCTGAGCCGGAGGAGATGTCGCTCGGGCGGCGCACCCGCAACGGCGCTCTCGTCATCAACGAGGGTGCCCGGCCCACCCCGCCTGCTCCGGCTCCGGGGAGGCGCTCCCTTCGCCTGGTCCGGCTGAAGCTCGAGCCGGGGCTGCTCCCAGTGAAGCCGGAGCACGTCGAGATGGCAGCCCCCGACGATGAGTCCGCCCTCAAGTGGGCGAAGAAGGACTACGTCCGGGAGCGGGTCCGCCGCCAGCGCCGGGCGTACGCGGAGCTCCAGGCCCGGCGCCGCGGGTGCGAGGAGGGCGGCGTCATCGTCCTCGACAGCGACAAGGAAGACGAGGCCGGGACGTCCAGCGCGCCTCCACGCCTTGGCGACCCTGGCCAGGGCTGCAGCAGGGACGGCGCCGGCCCAAGCCAGCCGCGCGACGATGACGGCGACGGCGGCGACTACACCCGCTTCTACAGGCTTCTCGGCATGTAGACGACGGCAGCGGCGATGGCGGCGACTACACCCGCTTCTATAGGCTTCTCGGCATGTTGACGACGACGGCGATGGCGGTTAGGCGTAGTTTGGCATAGTTTAGGCGTAGTTCAGACGTAGTTTGCATGTTTTTTATTTTTTATGTTCAAATTTCAACGAAGTTTCGCCGAGTTCATGCAAAAGTCACCGAGTTTGTACATATTTTCGTACGCAACATCGCCGAACCGAGGCGACCTGTGGGCCACAACCATAGTTTTAAATAGCCCGCTATAGCCTTTTTAGTAGGGTGCCGCTAAATGGTCGTCTTTATAAATAACCCGCTATAGCCGCTTTACCTCGCTATGGCTCCGTTATAGCTGATTTGGAGGTCCGCCGCTATTTTTCATAACCCGCTATTTAAAACATTGACCACGACTGGGAGCTAGGTCGCCCCCACGCGCCAATCTAGCGCCGGCTCACCCTCATGAGGCTCTTTTTCGGCGTCTTGGGAGGCCGAACGGCCGGAGATGCTCTAATGATTCATCCTTCTAACCAAACACAACATGGGCTAACTTTATCCACGTAACCAAACAAAAAATAGGATAGGAGCAAGACGAGCAGAGTAGGCAGTGAAGGAGTGAGGCGTCCTCTGGTCTTCTTCCACCGACCACACCCACCGATCAGCACTCAGCAGCCGGCAGTGTGAGCGACTGACACTGGACGAATCGCCAATGAAGTGAGGGGGGAAGCCAGCCAGCCACCGCCCAGAAACCCCAGCCAGGCCAATCCCCAAGCTTTCTCCTGCAAACCCTAGCAATGGCGATGCCGCTGTGAATCGGATCTGGTCCTAGCGGATCCAAGATGGGCTCTTCCCGAGGTAACCGCAACGTGAGGGCACGGCGGGCCGTGAAGGCCATGAAGCTCCTCGGCATCTCCAGGGAGCAGACCGCCCCCGTCCTCAGGCGCCTGGTCGAGCTCTACGACGACAACTGGCAGCTCATCGAGGCCGAGTCCTACCGCGCCCTCGCCGACGCCATCTTCGACGAGCAGGTCCCTTCCTTTCTCCCTTCCTGCCCCCCTTCCGGCATCCATCCATACCGAGAACCCCCGCTGTCGGAGGAGCTGATGAAATGGTTGCTCTGTTTTCAGGCCAACGGCGGCCCAGCCAATGGCGGGGATCAGGTGCAAGGGCAGGAGGAGCTCGATCTGGAGCTGGAGGAGACGGGCACCATGCCGGAAATGTTCACGCCGGAGGATGACGACCAGCGCCCTTCCACCTCCCTCGCCGTCGTCCGCAAGGACCCGGATAACCGCGTCACCGCACCACGCTCGAGGACTGGTTCCAGAGCAAACCCCCTTGGCCCTGACCCAACTCAAGCCGCTTCGCCTACACAGACCAGAGCGCTGAGCAAGCGGAGGCAGATGCAGATGCAGATGATGGATGGAGATTTTCAGCAGCCTGTCTTCCTGAGAGAGCCCAAGCCTGAACCTGTCGACATGGATGCGGTGGACTGTCTGAATGTGCAACCTGGCTTGATTCATCGTTCGCGCAAGCGCAGTGCGCCCTCCTCAGAGTTTCTGGCATTGCCTCCGCCTGAACAAACTCCTACACAGATTTCAGAAGGTTCGCACTGACAATCTGAACTCATTCATCATTTTGTCCCGGTGCTATAGACGACACTTTAAGCATATTGCCTGTCTTTTATTTTCAGATCATGACATTTGACATTGTCTATGCACAGGGTGGTCATTTTAGTGTTTTAACCAATTAAGTAGTAGTGCTTTATGTTGTACAGTAGAAGAAAGGATTTTCGCTTCGTGCTATCCTGGCCTTATATCATGCTTAAAAATACACTTTCTGTTCAGTAAGCCACTTCTCCTTTAGCATCCCTACCATTGAAGATATGTTAAGTACAGAATCAGGATTTGTTAATACAATTTGTGATATACCTTTCCACATGCATAAAGTTGGGGTTGCTAGCATCATTTAGAGAACATACACCTTTCAATTGACCGGTTCAGTTTTGTATATTGTTCATCTGGACACTTATATTCACAAAAATTGCTCCCGACACTGGTTGCAACCTTTGCTTGGTAACTTAACATGTTAAATAAGGCTTTCTGCACTTTTGAGGTTCCACCTGCTGAACCTTTGCTTTAACATGTTAAATAAGTCTTTAATCAATCACATCTTGCTGTTATTTTTTTCTTCTGAGCAATGGTCTTACTCTTTTGAACTTTTAACTTTATATAGGTGATAAAAACAGGACAACTCAGCATTGCAGAAATAGGGAAATGCCTACTTTATCGGTAGAGCCAGCAAACAGCACAATGAACAATGGAACGGGATCTGGAGATGGAAATGTGCAGGAAGCACCTTGTTTAGATGTTGATATAGCATCATCCCCTAGGGGTGATGTTAAGATGTCTCTGAAATTCTGTATAGACCCATCAAAGTTCCACATGCCTGCTTTAGAAGCAGTTTTAAAGATGGTTGAGGACAAATGTCTTCGCTCTCACAAGGTTCTTCCTCCTGATTTTTCCATTCGCGGCCTCATGACTGAGATGTGCCAGTGTGTTGTGCAACTGGGCACTAAACATACTGCAGAGCATAATACGCAATCAGATACTGTCGGTAATGGCAGCTTGTCAGAGAATGCTATAAGTAGGAAACGGAAAGCTAGAGGAGAACCGTTGGTTTCGAAAGGCTCGGAGAGTGGTCCAGCAAATTCAACCCTTGCCCAGCAACACCATTTGGCACTTTCTGTATCGAAGACTATCCATGACATAACTGATATATCCAAGGGAGAAGAAAATGTGAGGATATCGATTGCAGATGAATCTGGCAGAGAGAAATGCCCACCTTCCTTTTATTATATGCCAACAAACGCTGTATCCCAGAATGCTCTTGTTAGCATGTTTCTTGCAAAGATTGGCAGTGAAGACTGTTGTCCTGAATGCTTTGGCAACTGCTTGTCCGCACCTGCACCATGTGCTTGTGCAAGAGAAACTGGGGGTGAATATGCATACACACTGGACGGTTTGGTTAAGCCAGCATTCATTGATGAATGTGTCTCTATGAACCGATTCCCAGAAGAACATCACAGGGTGTTTTGTAAAACTTGCCCGCTTGAGAGGTCTAGAAACAAAGCTTCACCAGAGCCTTGCAGGGGCCACCTTGTTAGGAAATTCATCAAGGAATGCTGGAGCAAATGTGGCTGTAACATGCAATGCGGTAACCGTGTGGTTCAGCGTGGCATAAGATGCAATCTGCAGGTAACATTTAATGTTTTTGAAAACGTAGACTGTTGGGGCACTATAATGGCACATTTCCTTTATTTGCCGTGTGCAGCATCCTGACTGGTACTTTCATTATCTACTAGGTGTTCTTTGCCGAAGAAGGGAGGGGTTGGGGGCTCCGCACACTCGATGATTTGCCAAAAGGCACTTTTGTTTGTGAATATGCTGGGGAGATACTAACAAATACAGAACTGCATGAAAGGGCCATTCAAAATATGCAGAATGCTAGGTATACACATCCAATACTTTTGGATGCCGGTTGGTGTTCTGGAGGGGAGCCGAAGGATGAAGAGGCTTTATGCCTAGATGGAACATTCTATGGGAATGTTGGCAGATTCATCAACCACAGGTGTGCGCTTGTTCTTAACAGTCATGTTTATGATGCTCATTTTAAATGACAGCAAAGAGAAAGAGGCTTAACTTTAAATTGTCTTTAAAAAAAAACTTCTTGTAACATTCCATGTAGATGCTGTGATGCAAATCTAGCCATGATTCCTGTTGAAGTGGAGACTCCTGATCATCAGTATTATCATGTAAGCTACACTCAACAACTTTGTTATGTACCCGTACCAGTACCTGAAAATACCATAAGATGGGCACACCAAGGTGATGATCTTATTTTTATTTTCTTGTTCTGTTCATAAAACAGGTTGCATTCTTCACAAGCAAGAAGGTGGAGGCTTTTGAGGAACTGACATGGGTATGTGCATTATATAGTTTCTTGATATTGATGCAGCATGTATGCAACTTTTGTTCATATAGACAAATGTCTCAATGAGCAAGACTACCAAATCCTGTGTACTTGCAAAGGTTAATGAATCTCATGGTATAGGTTTTTGTTGTCTAAGTGAGGTTGAGGTTGCTGTTCTATTTCTCAAGTCTTCTCTCTGAATGCATGTATATCCAGTGATCAATTTCTTTGTAGAATTTCCTTCACATAACCGCCTCAATGCCAGTACTATGTCTCTGATCGCAACCATATGTGTTTACAACTGTTGGCTTTATCTTCCGTTTACTGATCCCATCCCCAAGAATTTGTTTTCGTCCACCGGTACTTATCTTTTAAGTAGAAAGTGCGTCTCTGCTGCAAGATGAAAAAAATAAATTATATTTACACTTTGGACACTAGAGCCGCAACAGAAGAGAAATGCTTAGTGAGATGTTGTTTGCTGGTTTCAGGACTACGGCATCGATTTCGACGACGAGAGGCAGCCCATGAAGCCGTTCGAGTGCCTGTGCGGAAGCAGATACTGCCGGGGAGGTCGGCGTCACCTCCTAAGTACGCGCTTGCTTGTTTGTTTGTCATCGCCTGTCCTGGAAGAGTGTTGGCATTTTGTTTGTTTTGAAGGCATACCTAGTACTGATTGTTTTTGGGTTGTTTTGCAGGGAAGGAGAGGAGGAGGAGTAGAGTTACCGGTACCGCGGGACGAGCTGAGGTGTTAGAAGGTTGTTGATGCGGTGCGATGCGATGGTTGCTTGTTTAGGAAGGGTTAATTAACTAACTAGCTAGGGTAATCAAGTAGTAGTGTCACAAGCAAGGTGCTGCAGGTGGAAGAATGTATGTATGTGGTAGGTAGTTTGGCGTGTGCATTTTGGACAAGTGATGGATGGTATGGTAAGGGTAAGGCGGAGGAGACGATGGCTCTTCTCTTCTCCTCTCCTCTCCTCTGTGTAGAAGTAAAATGTGTATGGATCAAGTGACCTCGCTCGCTCTTAATATTAGTAGAACAAGATGCACTACTTACTAGTCCAGATGTGTATATACATTTCATGGGTATTTGTATGTTACACCTGGCACTCAACTAGAAACAATCCTAGTGGGTTGAGTTTGTATGGTGTTAAACTGAAACCGTTTCTTTCAGCTGCTGTGCTCCAGTACAAACTTGCTGGTTGTAACTCAGCTCACTACCCCTCCCCTAAGGAGTAGCACAGCCACAACATACGCAACACATGCAGCAGCACATTCTCCCTCTCCTGCACTGCTGCCGTGCCGGTTCCTTCCCTTCCTACTTGTGTTTTTTGTGCTACCTCTCCTTTTGGATTGTTGTCAGATCTGTTATAAACGTTAACCACAAGCACAAAACATCCCAAATATAGTAAAAACTTGTGAGAGCCCGGCTTAATAGGAACTATAGACTACTCATATTAACCAGGAACTCCTTTTCCGGGAGCCCTTTCGAAAAGAACTGCTGCACGAGTGAGGACAAAGTGCAAAGAAAGGCCAATGTTGGTCTGTGGGGTCAGTTTTGATCCCGCTAGGCGTAACAGTGTTACAAAATTACATCGAGATTTTTGCGCGATTGAACGTCCACTGCCGTCACTAGAATGAGCCGGTTGACGCGTAGTTGTCGATGCTCCCGAACCGGAGCCGGTCCGGCCTTGTCAATGACAGGTGAGAAGTTTTCATGCACGTGCCCTTAAGAACCAATCCCGAAGCCGCAGTCGTCGCCGTTGAAGCCTTAAGCTGGTGTGAAGAACCTGCCACCAAATCTCGCAGTTGTGTATGTATGACGAGAAATGCTAACCCCGTCGCCATGAGCATATTGTTGCTACATGAGCCCATTATTGCAACATGGTGATCCATCTATAGATATGTATGAACAAAACAAATTTACAAAGATGGAAACTCATTAAGAAATATATTAAAACAATTAATTGTTTTATATCCATGCAAACAAATTTCAGGGCGCCTAAAATTGTATTTGACCTTAGCTTCCTTTGTTTTGTACTACTAAAGATATGTGCCGTGTATTGTCATGGGGTAATTTTTTTTAACGTAATAAGAGAAGAGTACGGGACAAATCTTGATGCAAGCAAATAGCAAAATATGATTATATGTGTTCGTGACTGATCTTTTTTATTAGGTTATTGAAGATAAAAGACTGATTGCTATTTATTTACTTACGGTCATGAATTTATTGTTATTTATTGGGTTATTAAGATGTTTGCCCCCCACGAAAAAAAGATGCTTGGCCGGTGTTAGATTTTACCACTAGCCACAGTGGGAGTAATTTCAACAGTAACATCGAGTCCAACTCAGCCAATTTGCTTATGTGGCAATGAGTTAATGAGGAGAGAGATAGTTGTAATAACTTAGCTAGTTACTGTAACATCACATGTCCCATTGCAATATGAGTCTATAACCTAATAAATGAATCTTTGCATGTTACCACACTTAAGTTACTACCCACTATGAAGATAGTAACATAGTCTAAGGATATGTGTATGTTACTCTCCACTGTGGCTAGTGTAAGAAAGTTTATGGGCCGTGAATTTATGGATGTACCATTGATTGATCTGGTTTATTGGGTTGCCAAAAATTAGTGCGAAAGTCAAAAGGGAATGGAAACCTAAAAAATAATAGTGAAGGGACCGAGTTAGGAGTGAGACAGATGTAAGATGCAGACAAAACCTTATGTCTTTTTCATGTAGTACTAAGTATGTGCCTGTGCGTTGTCACAGAGGCCAAATATTTTTTTATCTCCATAACTTTGATAATTAATGTGATTGAGCGGCATACGTGAAGGTGCGATAAAATATGGCATAAAATTAAGCGTCGTAATCACACGTTATATTAATGTGATCGAGCGGCATACTTGAAAGGTGTGGTTAATATGGCATGGTGGAAATAAAATCGACTGAATGAAAGGAAAAATCAATAGAGGGACGTGATGAGAGGTGGGAACCAGTTGACGAAGAATTCTGTTCGGTAGGAATAGAGATGCTAATTAATATATAAGTCATCTTAGGTTGTGCATCACGACTAAGGTGGAGCAAAAAACAAAAAAAACTTAATGGTTATTTGCTAATTAATATCATCGCATGCAATGAACTGACCATTGCATGTCGTGTTTGCTAGTCTCAAGTCATTAAAAATATACACGTCCCACATCTCTTATTGATTGGTTCATTTATCTATGTCAAAAAACAAGAAATGAGATGAGAGTTAATGCACCGTGTCGAAGTGTTTTGGGATTATTTAATTTTCGTAATTTGACTTATACACATGGACGGAGGGAGTACTTATTTTTAAGTAGTATATCAAGATAGAGATGGACATCATCATCCTCTTTTTATTATTAAAAAAGTGAGTTATGATAGAAACATTGAATATCATCCTTTTGTTATGTTAGATCTAATGACCAATATTGCTCCAATTATATTGTAACAGTTAAAGCATGATAATTAGTATTAAAAACATCATATCAAATCACCATAATTAGGATTCCAAATATAAAAATTGTCTCAATCAATCAAAGCATCGTAATTAGCAATCCAAAAAACATAGTAATTCAAATCAGTGGACCCGATCGCTAGACCACAACCACGAAAGCTGCGAATCGTGCCATCAACGGAGATATTGATATTCACTATTTACAAGGTTTAATCCAAAGAAGCAAAACACATATAAATAAATAAATAAATAAATAAAAATCAGATTTTAAATTTTGGATTATGTGGTTGCACATACATAACTGCTTTTCTTTTTTGAAATCACATACTTCCTTCGTTCCAAAATAGATGACCCAATTTTGTACTAACTTTGTATTAAAGTTAGTACAAAGTTGAGTCATCTATTTTGGAACGGAGGGAGTACATAACTGATGGTATATACTACCTTCGTCCTAAAATATAAGACCTTTTTACAATTTATGTATGTACTCTTTGTAAACAAATAAGTATAAGAGATTTTAGAGTGTAATAATATATTTCTTTTGTCTCATAATGTAAGCTTTTTTTTGACACTAACATTATTGGACGGAGTATAAAATACACACAAAAGAGACAGAGATTTTCCACTAAAATAAGAATACAATATACAGTAGGGTTTGTCTAGGTCTCGGTCGACTTAGACTTCACGAAGTCTAAGTCAGGTGACATCATCCAACAGTAGCCCAGCCCATTTTAGTTTCTTATTAAGTCTTGGTACCTTTTTCTACTGTTGCTGGGCCGACCGTGTTATTGCAGCCTAATGCCTTCATTTTTTCGGTTGTTGTGTGCTTTTGGACCAGCGATTTTTTGAATATCGAGAGTTTTTGTAGATGCTGCTCGTTCTGGCACACTGGCCGGGGCAGTAGTTAACTTTTTTTTACGGTGAGGGCCAATAGTAACCTTAGATGTCTCAAAAACAAGTAGTAACCTTAGCCGTTTGCATGATTTTCCTATCATCCGGCCTTTTGTTGTTTTTGTTTGGTTTTTCTGTTTTTGCTTTTGTTTGTTAAATGTTTATTTCCTTTGAAAAATCAGTTATTGCTTCACCGTAAAAAAGAAATGAAAGCTTTGTTTACATTTATAGTAATATTTTGGAAGAAAGTGCTTGTTTATTTTTTAAATCATCATGTGTTGAAACAAATATTCTTAAAAAACATCATGTATATTAAAAAAATGTTTACTGTCTGTTTACAAAAATAGAAAATAACTAAAAATACAACAACAAAATAAATTAAGCAGAAAAATAAAATATGATAATAATAGTAGTAGTGATAATAATAATAATAATAATAACACAAAGTTGTACTTTGAAAGACATGTAGTTGTAGTCGCGGCTACACTGTGTCTAGTGGACGATATGCAACTGTCCCCCTTCTGACAAAAAATATCACTAAGTTGCAGTCACGTTGAAGACACACAATTGCAGTCACCTGTCCAGCCTTAATTTTCCCAGTTATTACTCGAGCGCGCTGAGGGGGAGTGACACTTGCAGTGGTGTGTTTAATGGCAGAGATGAAAAGAAAAAAAGTTCCACACCGATAGTAGACATGTAATTACGCGTGATTTAATTTACACGCAATTGTGTGTGATCGATGTATGTGCAAATAGGTGGTAATATTTTTGAAAAAAAATAAAAACTAATAAAAAACAGAAAAATGGGGAAAATAAAAAACAAAAATGGGAGCGAAGCTGGGGAACAATCAAGCGCAAATGCAACACAAAGCAATGACAAAAAGAACAAAAAAACAAAACAAGAATGCGTGCTTGAACACCCGCCCAACCCACAAAAGCATGCCTAGTGTCAAGAATGCAACTGTGCCCCCTCTCCTGCCGCCCTATGGGGAAATGAAGGTAAGTTGCAACCGGATGGTTAGACATTAAGTTGCAGTTTGGGGCGACGCTTGCAGTTGCGTACCTAGTGCCAGACATGCAATTGCAGTCGAGGGTGACACTTGCAGTTGTATGCCAAGTGTTAGACATGCAACTTCCCCTACCTTTCTCGATGCCCTCCAACAAAACAAAAGTTCAGTTGCAGTAGGGGGCGACACTTGCAATTGCATGCCTAGTGGCCGACATGCAACCGCCCCCTCTCCCACTGCCAGCTAACAAAACAAAGGCCAGTTGCAGTTGGATTAGTAGACATGCAATTGCAGTCGGGTACGACGCTTACAGTTGCAAGCGTAGTGTTAGACATGCAACTGCCCCCTCTCCCGTCATCATCTGACATAATAAAAAAGTCAGTTGCAGTCGGGTGGGTAGACATGTAGTTGCAGTCGAGGGAGACGCTTGCAGTTGCATGCCTAGTGTCAGACATGCAACTCCCCCCTCCCCTCTCCGACTGCTCACCGAGAAAACAAAAAGGATAGTTACAGTCGTGTGGGTAGACATGCAGTTGTAGTCGAGGGCGACACTTGCAGTTGCATGCCCAGTGTCAGACATGCACCCCCCCCTCTCCGACTACTCATCGAGAAAACAAAAGGATAGTTACAGTCGGGTGTGTAGACATGCAGTTGTTGTCGGGGGCGACACTTGCAGTTGCATGCGTAGCATCAGACATGCAACAGCCCCCGCTCCCACGGCCTACCGACAAAACAAAAGGTCAGTTACAGTCGTCTGGGTAAACATGCAGTTACATTCAGGGCGACACTTTAGTTGCATGCCTAGTGTCAGACATGCAACTGCCCCTCTCCCGCCTCTCTTCGACGAAACAAAAGTCAGTTTCAGCTAGGTGGGTAGACATGCAATTGCAGTTGGTGGTGATGCTTGCAGTTGCGTGCCTAGTATCAGACATGCAACTACCGCTCCTTTCCCGTCGTCCTCCGACATAACAAAAAGGTTAGTTGCGGCCGAGTGGGTAGACACGCACTTGCAGTTGCATGCCTAGTCTCAAACATGCAACTACCCCCCTCTCCCGCCCACTAGCAGAACAGTGGTCAGTTTCAGTTACCATTGAAAATTATTGAGTTGCCGTTGTGATTTTAAATTCCCTCCATAAATAGACGCCAACCGCTACCCATGTTCCTATGCTTGCAACGACTCAAGCAAACTTCACGGACCATTGCCAGAGCGCATAAAAAAACAAACAACACGAAGAATGTTAACAAGGATATGAAAATGACATATTTTATGACCAGACAAGCAAACAACGGTTTCTTAACTAGGATATGAAAAGGCAAACATATATGCATAGATGATATAAAAAAGAAACAATTACTAACAAAAATATGCATAAGTGGATTTTTTTTCCGTATAAGTGGATATATTAACAGGATGTGGTCACAAAAATTGAAAATGAACATATTATGTTGACTAACAAACAAATTCCGCTACTATCAAAAAAGAAACATTTCAAAAACTAGACAGAAAAACAAACATACATGCATACCTCTAGAATGTCTACTTGAAAACTAACAGAACTCTGCATTGACTAACAACAAACTCTATTGCATTTAAAACAAAGAAACATTTCTATTTGAAACTACTACAAACTCTGCTTGAAAATACTAGACCTCTCTTGATCCTCTGCTAAGAATGGGGAAATGGAAATAAAACTCACTAACCTCTGCTGATCCAAAATATATTTTGACTACTGGTGAAAAAGAAACTATTAATCTGCACTTTGTCCAAACTACTGGAACAAACAAATCCCCTGGGAAAATGAAGATAATACTAATCTCTACTTAAAACAACCTACTGGAACCAACAAACATAAGAAATCGGAGGAACACCTACTCTCAGATCTACAGAATGACAACTAAAAAAAAAGAAATCAGAGGAACGCCTACCCAGCCCAGCGAACAACCCACCGAGAAAACCTCCCATGTCCCCCGACAAAAAGAAGCCCGATAAACAAACAAACAAACAGGCTGGACACACGTGTTACACAGGCTGAAACAAGATAACCCACTTTCAGCGCGAATCTTGAAGTAAACAAAGATCCGACGGATGACGCGTCGACTGAGACTCCGTTAAAATAATGAAAGCTAAAAAGTACAAAGAAAAATAAACTAAAAATGGGACAATAAAAAAATAATAACAAAAGAAAAAGAAAAGACATACAAATGATACATAAAATGAAAAAGGGAGGAAAATAAAGAAAAAGAAAAGACAAAGAACGAGACAACAGCAGCCTAAAAACACACATTGAGATGCGACCTGAAAAAAAATAAAACAAAATGAGAAAGACCTACACGCATGGCCTGTTACATACACAGATAACAAAAGTGAGAAAATCACAACGCGAAAACAAAAACCTAAAATCTAAAAAGTGGCCACGCACGATTTGACGCGATCGAGCGGCCGGCTGGGAACCACACGATCTCTATCACGCGCGTCCGTCCCCACTTCAGGTGCCATCTGGTCGGCAGCCAACCTACCTCTCCCTCGTTCTCTCCCAACTCGTCTCTCTCTTTCTGTCTATTCTCCCTTCCTCACAGATCTGGATCGGAGGGGGCTCACTGGCGTCTCCCCTCAACGCCGACCACCAGAAACCTCCACCGGCTGGCCACCGCGCTCCACCGGCTGAGGGGAGGCTTGGCCGCGCCGCCACCAGCCCCCACCACGACATCCCGCCTACCGTCCTATTGCTCCTTCCCCTACCGGATCCAGTCCCATCGTCGTCGTTCCCCTCCGTCGTCGACGGGATACGGCCTCTGCGTCGACGGGATGGCCATCATCCTCGACGAGATGCGGCCGTCGTCTCCTTCCTCTGATGTCGTCCGAGTTTATCCCCCTTCGTCCTGATTGAACCCATTCCCTCCCACTTGCTTGTTTGATGATGATAAAATAAGACAAAAATAAGAAGCAACTGAGAAAAGGTTTAGCATGCACCTGATTACCATCGCACAGATTACACGGGATTCTTGTTGCTTTTGTTCTTGACGCATTTCTGAACGCAGGAGGGAAGTTACAAGGGAAGGGAAAACACTAGCTAGCAGGGACCTAGTTCATGCGTGTTGCAAGACCAGCATAGGCTGGAGTTCTACCATTGCTTTGGTCGCGGTGCTAGTGAATTTTTGTGTTGATGCATATGTTGTTGCTCCTATGGAGTGTTGCTGAATTTTCTTTTCCTACTGAAGATGGTGCTATGTATGTGCTTTGGGCTGTTGAATATGCTACTGAATTTAGCAAAAGAAGAAGCGGAGGTATTGTGTTTGGGCAGCTATAATATGCTACTAATTTTTTGTTGGCGTTAACAATAATTATAGTTGCACACATAATAGTTCTGAGTTGGATATGATCATTTCAGATCTGTAGTCGATTTGGCGCGTATCGCTCTGCAGCCGATTTGATGCTCTACAGGTACTAGTGGATTCAGCTGATTTGAGCTTTGTAGTTTATCTAAGCACTGAACATGCTGGCCCATCTGTTGGAATACATCAAGTTTTCAAAAAATTCAGACTTTTATTGTTCTATTTTCTGAAGAAACTACATTGCTGCACATGCGCGCCGTGGAGTTGCACATTTTTGTTGGCATCTATAGTAGTTTTAATTATGCACATATTTGTTCTCAGTTGGATACGATCATTGGAAAGTTGCACACACAGCGATCATTTTTTATTGGCATCTATATTACTTCTAGATATTACGCACATAATTGTTCTCAGTTAGATTCGGTCATTGAAAAGTTGCACACACGGGGTTCATTTTTGATTGGCATCTATAGTAGTTCTAGTTGCACACATAGTTGTTTTCAGTTGGACACGGTCATTGGAAAGTTGCACACACGGGGTTCATTTTTGGTTGGCATTTATAGTAGTTCTAGTTGCACACATAGTTTTTTTCAGTTGGACATGGTCATTGGAAAGTTGCACACACGGCGATCATTTTTTGTTGGCATCTATAGTAGTTCTAGTTGCACACATAGTTTTTTTTCAGTTGGGCATGGTCATTGGAAAGTTGCACACACGGCGATCATTTTTTGTTGGCATCTATAGTAGTTCTAGTTGCACAAATAGTTGTTTTCAGTTGGACACGGTCATTGAAAGTAGTTGGTAGGGGAAATAGAAGTAGTTGCACAAAATCTGCTAGGCAGTTGGCCAGGGCAACAGATAAAGTTGCACATCTCACTGACATGGTTTTGTTGAATGGTGAAAAAATGCACATCCGTAGACCATGAGGGTGCAGAAAAGTTGTCTACATGGAGTTGCACACTCTCGTCGGTATAGTCACACATGCATGGCCACAGAGTTGCACAATCTTATCGGCATAGTCGCACATGCATGACCATAGAGTTGCACAATATCGTCCGGATAGTCGCACATGATTTGCCGGGGGAGGTGCTCACGCCCGGCCGCGGAGTTGCGCACTCTCGTCGGTATAGTCACACATGCATGGCCACAGAGTTGCACAATCTCGTTCGCATAGTCACACATAAATTGTCGTGAGAGGTGCTCACGCATGGCTGCGGAGTTGCACACTCTCGTCGGCACAGTCGCACATACATGGCCATGGAGTTGCACAACCTCGTCCACATAGTCACACATGAGTTTTTATGGGAGGTGCTCATGCCCGGCCACGGAGTTGCACACTCTCGTCGGCATAGTCACATATGCATGGCCACACAGTTACACAATATCGTCTGCATAGTCGCACATGAATTGCTATGGGAGGTGCCCACGTCCGACCACGGAGTTGCACACTCTTGTGTTCATAGTCGCACATGCGTAGCCGTGGAGTTGGGACATTCTTACAGGATAGTCCCTCAAACGCGGTTGTAGAGGCTCACACGCGCGATGACTACCAGGCAGTTGGCCAGGGCACCGGGGCAGCAGATGAAATTGCACATTTCAATTTTAGAGAGTAGTATGGGGTGGTGCCACTAGTGAAAATTGCATGGCCTGGGCAACAAACGAAGTTGCACATCTCACTGGAAGGAGGCAATTTGGGGATGGAGGTACCATAGAGAAAAACTGCATGTCTACGGTGTACAAGAAAAGTTGCACATCCCTGTCAGGTAGTTGCACATCGACGGCTAGTCAGTTACACATAACGGGGACAAAATTGCACAAAAAAAGGTTTGTCAAAACATATCCATGCGGGATCTAGTTTCGAAGAGCACATCACGAGGATTTCAGTGGTGAAAGCGGATCTTAATTTCGATATTTGGTTTAAAAGTTATGACTTTTTTAAGAAACAAAAATTAAAAAACAAACTAGATGGTCAACTTCCTTTAGTGTACAACGGACCACGTACTTACCTTTTCCACCGGCCGCTCCCAAACTCTACCTGGCGTTTTTAATATGCGGCAGTGACTAGACGTCTCGGACAGGGGCCGGCCGCTCGCGAGCGGTACCTAGCGTCCGGCCGCCAGCTAGATTGGTCCAAACAAAAAACAGCCCAAACAACGGAAGACACAGACAAGCAGAGAATCGGGCTGGACGCTCTCCTTAGCAGGCTGAAAACGAGACAGCCAACTCTCCAACACGAATCTTAAAGCAAGAAATAATCATACGGCTGATTATAATAAAAAAGACAGAGATAGAGATATGTATCCTAGCTGGAAAGAGAATCCCGTGACGTCTGCCTTCCCATCTCCTCCGCCGCCGCGGCGGCGCAGCCGGGTGGCAGATAGTACAACGAATACGACACCAACAACCGCTCCTCGCCTGTCGCCACTCCGCTCTCCCCTCCCCTCTTCCTCCCTCCCTCCTCGCCACCGCTCCGCTCCACTCCACACCCCTGTTCCCAGACGCAACCACCGCCGCCGACGACCGACGATGCTTCGCGCCGTCCTCCTCCGCTCAGGTAGATCGCTCCCCTCCCTCCCTTCCTCCCCGTTCTCCACCCCCTGAGGCCGCACGCGGTTCCTGACCCCCTTCCCCGTCGCAGCCTCCGGCCTCCGCCGGTCGCCGATGGCCGCCCCGCTATCCACCGCCGCCGCCTCGTGGCTCGCCGAGGGGACCTCGTCGCCGGTACGCGCACGCCCCTCCCGGAACCCCCAATCTGTCATTCCTATCCGTGTATGCATCATTTCCGCCTGGTGTGACTCACTGCCGCCTCCACGCGCTCGCAGCCCAGGGTGCGCCTACTCATCGGCGGCGACTTCGTCGAGTCGAAGGCCACCGAGCACGTCGACGTCACCAACCCCGTAAGCCATCCTCCCGCCTCTCGGTCCCTCCCAATCGGTCGACCCTCCAGCCGGAGCTGGTCGATTTTATAGCTGTCGAGATGTGATGTGACGCGGGCATTTCCATGTCGCAGGCGACGCAGGAGGTGGTGTCCCGGATCCCGCTCACCACCGCCGACGAGTTCAGGGCCGCGGTGGACGCTGCCAGGACCGCCTTCCCTGGCTGGCGGAACACTCCGGTCACGGCGCGGCAGCGCATCATGTTCAAATACCAGGAGCTCATCCGGGCCAACATGGTAGTATTATTTCTGAACTTATTCCAATGTCCATCAATAGAAACCATCAGTTATTGGTTCCTGCTGCAGTAAATTCTGTGCTTCATTGGTGGTGATTAATTCTGTGCTTATTTGGTGGTGATAAATACTAGGATAAGCTGGCAGAGAACATTACAACCGAGCAGGGAAAGACACTGAAAGATGCTTGGGGTGATGTATTCCGTGGTCTAGGTTAGTTTTCATGTCATTACACTTGTTTTTGGCCTTTTTCTGCTTGCATTGGTTAGATAGTATAATCATCTTAACACCGCAATCGTGTTAGTTGTTGATACACGGGCAACCCGCAAGCTAGTCTGATGAGTTCACTCTCTCTGTTCATGCTTGGAATATGTAATAACACTATTCCGCTAGAAGGTATACAAACCGGTCAGTAAGCAGAATAAATCATCCATATAATAGCAGGTTATCCTCATGTATGCAGTTTAAGACACGGTATTCTATTTTCCACACCTTCTACACTGCAGGACATGTCGATGCCACCAGTATCTTTTATCTGCCCTTAATACGCTTATTCTGTGAAGTGACATTTTCTTCGTAGACGCCTCTTGGTTATATTGGCTATTTAACAAACTGGATGTACGTTTTTTGATTTCAAACTTCTAATCTTGTAGAGGTGGTGGAGCATGCTTGTGGAATGGGGTCACTTCAAATGGGCGAATACGTATCTAATGTTTCTCATGGGATTGACACCTTTAGTATTAGGGAGCCACTCGGCGTATGTGCTGGGATTTGCCCATTCAATTTCCCTGCCATGATTCCCCTATGGGTATGCCCGACTTTCACTGTTTCTTTAACATCAAATTTTGTTCTTATTACTTATCAGGGCTCTAGAGTGCATCCCCTGTACAATTTCCTGGCCTTGTTCTGTCTGTAACTTTGTTTGTTAATGTCTGCTATCATTCTTTGTAATATAAACTCGGGAGAGAAAATTTGATCGTGCGTTTTTTCTTATGTTCTTTGGATGCAGATGTTCCCCATAGCTGTTACTTGTGGGAATACTTTTGTTCTAAAGCCATCAGAAAAGGATCCAGGTGCTTGCTTTTGCCATTGTGTTCTTGCCCAATTTGTTGACTATTTATTGTTGTTGTGGCGTTTACTAACTAAATGCAAAAGTGCATGTGTTCTTGCTTAGCTAACATTTGAAGATTGGTAACGGTGCTGTATTTCTCGCCATGATTATTATGACAAATATACCTTTCGGTCTCATAAGGAATTGGTGCATAATAGTTGCAGCCAAGTTTCACATTTTCATTAGTTGTACAATAGCACTATAAAATATACGTTTTGGACAGGAATACTGTAGGGGAACCCCCTATGGTATGTGTAGTAGATTCTTGTAATATAAAATGTAGGGCTACGCTTGGCATCTCGTTTTTTTTGGAGTTTTAAGAGAATACCGTGGTCTTTTTAGAAAGCATGGTTTTAAATACTTTGATGTGTTTGGCATCAACAAATGTAGCACTTGCATAAACCGTAGTATCTCCAATACCATGTTTTTTTTGCAGTATTTGAAAAAGAGGTCTCAACCTCTTTTTTCTTAACTGACTGCGAAAAACTGTGATTCTTAGGAACTCTAGTATTCGTTGCCCATGCATTGGAATACTGAGGTTTTTAAATTTTTAGGGTTTTGAAAAACTGTGCTGCCAAACTAGGCCTAAACGGCCTAAAATCCTGCTCACAGGGGGCAAAAGGACAAAGATATTGACCAAGAATCCAAAACAGGATATAGAGATGGGCTCAACGCTACTGCATAATTTATATCACATTTGAAACGTGCTTTCCAACTCTGAAAGGAGGGATTTGATCATTTGCCACGTTTTAAAGTACCATGTATCATTGTAAATGGGGGTCCTTTAAAATGCTTTAATTCTCGGCCATTTTGACAGAAAGACTGCACAGGATTAATTTTGAGATTTGATGGTATTATATTTGTGAACAGGGGCTGCTATGATGCTTGCGGAGCTAGCGATGGAGGCTGGTTTACCAAAGGGTGTGTTGAACATTGTTCATGGTACCCATGTACGGCATTCTTAGCTTTTTTTTAGCTTGCCATTGGGTTTGATAATTTGCTTCTCATGTGCTGCTGATGCCTGGTGTTGTTTCATTTTAGAACACATAAAATGATTGATACTTTGTGGGCAAAGCCTATTGTCTTTACTCTTTGGAACACTGGCAAAGCAGCACATCTTGAAACTTCACACTTCCTCTGGAGAATTATCTGCTCATATTGGATACATGAATCTTTTATGCCTTTTCTGGATACATGAATCTATTAGGCCTCTTAGGTTACCTGGTTCTCATTTTGTTTTACTTTATCAGGATGTTGTCAACAATATTTGTGATGACGAGGCTATTAAGGCAGTATCATTTGTTGGTTCCAATACAGTAAGTGGATCAATGATCTCCCTGAACCTTGATTTACGAGTACACTTTCCTGCATCGACCATCTAACTAATATTCTGCTCTTCCGATACGTATCGACATATTTGTTTTCCGCTCTTGGGTCATCAACCAGACCTCACTCTAGAAACAAGGATATCCATGCATTCTCAATCACATGCACACATGACAGATCTTTTTATGTGTTATTATAGTGTTTCAAAACTTAATTAGCTTACTGTGCTGACCAATAAATTCATTTACCAAGATGCAAATAAGAGTTTTTTGTGCCAATACAGGTGTTCTTGCTGTTCATGTATTCGTGTTAATGGCATGTTTTTTTTTTTTCCGCGAATATGCAAAGCTTGCGTATCATTGCATTGATAGAAGAAGCGTGTTAATGGCATGTGTTCTCTTGTATTGAAAGATGTGCAGAAGAAAAGAGAGATGTGCAGTTATAACTTATAAGTTCTATTTTTGATCATTTACATTAGATTTTTAACCCTATTGCTATTGTACTCCTGTTGCTCAGAGCTAGCTAGCAGTTTGCTATCTCTGATCTCTCTCTCCTTCTCAGGCAGGTATGCATATATATTCTAGAGCATCTGCGAGTGGGAAGCGTGTTCAGGTGGGTTTGCTTCTAATCATGACTTCCTGAATAACCTTTTTTCCATGCCTTTTGCATTCTAAGCAGTATAATTCAGAATAACAGTTTCTGTTTCCTTTAGTGTAACATGGGTGCAAAGAATCATGCCATTATCCTTCCTGATGCTGATCGAGATGCCACATTGAATGCCCTTATTGCTGCCGGTTTTGGTGCAGCTGGGCAAAGGTGCATGGCATTGAGCACTGCTGTTTTTGTTGGAGGTTCAGAACCATGGTAGAGTTCTACGACTTCTACCCAAGACAAATTTTTTAGGCTAAAGTTTTTTTTGGGTCAGATTTTGGGGAAGCATTGTCAACCTTATCTTTTGTTTTAGGGAGGATGAACTAGTCAAACGTGCAAGCAACCTTGTAGTTAATTCCGGAACAGCTAATGATGCTGACCTTGGTCCAGTGATCAGTACACAGGTTTGCTTTTTTGAGCACACGTTTTTGTATCCATGTTATTCATATTTTCCCACTTATGGATACATACTGATTTTTTTTTTAAATTGAATATTTGAACTTAGGATCTTTTTTTTTGTCGGAAGATATTCAAACTTTTAAATTGAAGGGGTAAAAGGAGATCTTATGAAGTTTAGATCTCCAAAAGGCTGCTTGATTACCTGTTTAAAATTGGACGATAGAACAGTAGTTACTTATTAACCACTCAAGTTTATTTAGAAGAATTAATCATGAAATGTTGAGTGAGTAATCTTCGTATAGCCTCTGTATGGAGTATGATCCCAGTGAAAAAAAATGCTACACTTGTTTTTAGTGATGATGAACTGTTGACATATGGTATAGCCTTTCTGGAAACATATTAGCTTTTGGGGTTTGACTGTACGTCATGAGCTTTAGATCTACCTTCATAGTCATTGCAATGGTAACTAGTAGTTCCCCTGTCATAATCTCTGCCTGGAGCACATCTATATGCCACTGCTATGTTCGTGATTAACTGAGTTTTTTGTTGTGGGCCTAAGCTACTAGGGCCCACATTTGGACCATAGAAATAAATTATCATAAATATTAGCTTGATAATATAATAGTCAATTTTCTTTTTGGAGGCTTCTCTGTGACCTCAGGATTCATATCACTTACTCCAGTTCACAGATTGTTGACGTTTTGACTCTTTAAAAGTTCTGTCTACCTATATTTTCAAGTATTTGGATTAGAAGTTTAGAACTTAGGAATTATCTTCAAAAGTACTATCATGATATCATAATTTTGTTAGGATTTATATATAGAGAAACAGTGACCAGAGTTGTGGTTTTAGACCATGTCGATGTCCAAAACTTCTGCTTTTGGGGAACTGGAGGGAGTTCTAGATTGGTATTAGAGCCCTTTGTTTTCTTGGTGAATCTTGTGCCCTAACAGTTTGGTATCAATAGGCCAAGGACCGCATCTGCAAGTTAGTCCAAAGTGGCGCTGACAGTGGTGCTCGACTTGTGCTGGATGGAAGGGAGATTGTGGTAATTTTAAGAATTCAGTTGTTGAACTGCCTGTGTGCAATTCCTGTTATGCCTGATAGCTATGCGCTGTGCAGGTTCCTCAATTTGAGGATGGCAACTTTATTGGTCCAACTGTGTTGGCTGATGTTAAAAGTGATATGGAGTGTTACCAGGTATTTTTATAATGTTTACTTTGCATCAGTTTTAACATTATTTTAAAAAAGAGTACCCACCTTTTCCTTCCCAAGATAGAATTGGACGACCATTTGGCTTGTTATATCTGATTGAAACCTGGAAAACTTGAAACAGGAGGAAATTTTTGGTCCAGTTCTTCTCTTGATGAAGGTATAACAAACTTGTTTACTTCTCTTGACACCATTAAATTTTTATTATGCTGATTGTGTTATCAATTAATTGCAGGCAGAGAGCCTAGATGATGCCATACAAATTGTAAACAGAAACAAGTAATTTTTCTCTCTCCTGTGAGCTCATAGGCATTGGTTGCAGTTTAATGATTTACAAATCATCCTCAGGTATGGCAATGGGGCTTCCATCTTTACCACATCTGGTGTCTCAGCAAGGAAATTTCAGACGGACATTGAAGCTGGCCAGGTACTGCATAGCATTTGTGAAGGATTAGTTACCTAATCGTGTAAGCTAGTAGTTGGGTAGTACTCCTACATTACAAGGTCTGAAAACGTTTTGGCGAAAATGTCAAACCTAGTAGTGTATTGTTTCTTTCTAGATATTGGAATATAACCTGAAGGTAAACACATATATATGGGCGCCTGAAATTCAGCATTTTGAAGTTGAAGTTAACATAAACAAGAAGAGTACTGCCCGTATGAATCACAATGTATCGCTTTCCTTTGTAGGTGGGTATCAACGTGCCGATCCCGGTACCCCTGCCGTTCTTCTCCTTCACGGGTAGCAAAGCTTCCTTCGCCGGAGACTTGAATTTCTACGGTGCGCCTGCTAATCATCTCATTTGATCCTTCTTCAGCAGATTACTGACCTACAATACAATCACATCTGGGCATAAGTAATTAACACGGTAAACATGGATGCGCAGGCAAGGCGGGCGTGCAGTTCTTCACCCAGATCAAGACCATCACGCAGCAGTGGAAGGAGTCGTCTCCCCAGCGCGTTTCTCTCTCCATGCCCACCTCGCAGAAGTGAAGTCACCCGAGCTGACTCATGTATGTGGAAATAAACCCAGGCATTGATGTGGAATTTAAGCTTCACAGGAGTTGCCTTTCATTAAGGGTAACTCTTGTGATGTCTTTCATTGTGCTGCCGGTAATAAGAAAATCCCAGATTAGACGACCGAATCACACGCACAGCAGAGCATGTATTTGTACAGGGACCAAATTAATGTGTACATGCAATGGCTCGATATCACATTGTCACTGAACTTGCAGCCAAATCGCCATGTGGGGCATGGCGGCTGGCTATGACTGAGCGGCCTGCCGATCAAAGTTCAAACAGTCGGCGACATCGGCGTCACCGGGGTTTTGAGGCGGCCTAGAAATGAAGCTCTTGCTGGCCTCTACGTGAAATTAGACTTAACCCACACTTTACTTTCCCATTTGATGATCACCCCACCCCTCTCAAGATTGACGGGGCCCTGTAAGTCAGTACCTGTGGCAAATAACCCTGGAGCAAATCATCTAAGACCATGTTTGGTAATCCACCAACTCCCAGAATCTGGAGGAAATTGCAGCTCCGTCATTTTGAACTACAGCTTCACTAGCTTCGGGAGCGGAGTTGTGGAGCAGAGTGACACCGGGCCTAAATCTTGATAGTGTGGCAAATAATCTAAGCGCCTTCTCTGATGATACCTAAACATGGGGTTAACGGAAGATGTTCATGGGCCAAACACCCCTGACCTTTCAGAAAACAATGGAAGAATGTTAATCATGATAGAAAACTTGTGTGTACTAAATCAAACTGAGGCATCCAAAAAATCATGCCCATAACTATTAGTCTATTACAAATACATTGATTTGGATCTAATATCCAAAATAAATAAATAAAGTACCTTTTATGATTAAGAATTACAATATAATCTTTTAAAATTATCTTTGTTATGCTATCAGTCTCCGCAAGACTTTGGTAAAACGACACTGTCACTTTTTCATCCACACGGACTTGATTGCTAATAAAGGTTTTTGAAAGCCCATTCAGTCGTCCATCCAAAAAGATGAAAAACCTTGAGTGATAACGTACTTGGCCAGAGACGATCCACCAAAATTGCGCACTATCAAGTCACAATGTCGATGTAAGATTCCAACTTCACAAATAATCAAACCAGCAAAAACAACTTGACACAATAATATAAACTCATTAGATCTGTATAATCGAATTTGCCAAATAAAATAAAAGAGTAACTTTATTCGCACAAAACTATGATCACCACTAGATGTTGACGAAGAAAACATAACTCTTAAAGATTCGAGGTCCTCCATCTCTCAACGCCGAGATGGCAGAAGGTGAAGGGACAGGAATTTCTCCGGTGGCGGCTGCAGTTCTCTGAGTAAACCCTGACATACGACTTACTCCATCCATCCCAAAATAAGTGATCTGGTTTTAGAAATAATAATGGTAGATAGTGATGTAGAAGGACCTGTGAGTGGAAGCCCAGAATAAGAGTTTTTTTTGGAAGGACAAAATAAGAGCTTTTTTTTTTGAGACAAGGACAGAATAAGAGCTGAAATCAAGAAGACAGAATGAGATTGACCCAATATAAGCCCATCCAGCCTTGAATCCAGGCCGAACCAATAGATTATCTGGGTTTTAGCAGGGCCGACCCACCAAGAAGCCCAGCCCAGTGCACGCATCTCGTCTTAGGGGTAGGTGGTTCCTCCTCCAGGAAGCGGAAGCCCATTCTCGCCACCGAAAGAGGGAGGGAAAGATTGGGGGGAAGCGCCCGGCGAGCCCGCCGAGGAGCGGCGGTTTTCCGGCGGGACCACACACCATGCGTCGGCGATCGCTTCCCGGCGGTTCAGGTTAGCCCGCCGTCGCTCTGCTCTGCTTTCCCCCTTGCTCTGTTTCCCCTCGCGCTGCTCAAGAAACCCCCGCGCGCTGTGCTCTGCTACATTACATACGGAGCAAAAGGTGCCATTTTTGGTCGAGTTCTGTGACATTTCGTGCCTGGAAGAAGTTTCCGCTTAGCAGGATGCTTCGGATTGTGGTAGTGTTGGGCGCTCGCGCTCGGTAATCTAGGTTTTAGGCCGGGAGACTGAATCCACAAATATGTGTTTTTTATTTTGGCGGACGGCCGGGCAAGAAGCATATGTATGTGTGTCTGTGTGTCCTTATGGTCTTGAAATTATGGAGGATGTCATGTACTCAGATCGATGTAGGGTTTCTTCTTGGAAATATATGGATTTCATCTTACATACTTACTGAGGTTATGTGAAGCCATCTTCTTGGACTGATATGTGTGTTCTTTTCATACTTGACTGAGTTGCTGTGAAGCTATGGGGAATCCTGGTAAGCATGAGAAGGATGTCAGCATGAAGGCGATGGTTAAATTTGATGGTGCTCACATCTCACCCAGAAAAAGGCTCAAGAATCAGTCCAAGGTGGCGCCGGAGGAGTTGCAGCCGATCTGGGAGGAGTTCCAGCCGATCTATCTGAATGGGAAGGTTCAGTTTGCAGACTGCCTCCACTGCCACAACCGCCTCGGCTACAATGGGAATATCTTTCTGCGCCGGCATCTGAAAACCTGCCCAGCCAAACCGGAATCGACGTCGGCCGAAGTGACGGAGTGGATGTCGCCACAGGATTCCTGCCTCCCAATTGGTATGTTCATTTTTGCCTATTGAGGCTCCATGCCATTACCTTCTACTTGGCTCAGTGTGTAGACCACACTTTAGTAGTAGTAGATTCCTACTTCCCAAATGGAATGTCCATTTTTGCATATCGAGGTTCCATTCATTACCTAGCTAACGGTGTCCAGTCAACTTTAATAATTGTGATTTGTTAGTTAGCGGTGTGTAGTTTAAGATCCGGATACACAGATATTCCTTTATTAAGATAATTGAACTCTGGCACAAAGTATCTATTCGTATTGTATACAAGGTTTTGGTGAATCAAATTAATCCAGTTTCATCACATGTTTTTGTTGATGAAATTTTTGCAGTGACGATCGACGACATAAGCTCAGTAAGTCCCCTAAAATGGAGGTCAAAAATATGGGAGGGTTTCACACCCATCTTCGTTGAGGGGAAACTGCAGGGTGCAGAATGCATCCATTGCCACAAGCGCCTCAGCAAACACGGAGGCCATCTGAATCGACATGCTCTAGCCTGTTCAAAACGACATGGGCATGACCAAAGTCATCATAAGGGTAACCGTTCTAGTCTACCTAAATTAAAGTCCAGGGTGCGAGACGAGTCTTCGCCTGCCAGGAAAGCTCAAATCACAAAATGCTCTAGCAAGCTCCGCAGGGCTAGCAGCTCCAGTGTCATCACCTATCAGCCCATTCAAGTGGTGGCAGATCTTCTATCCCTACAAGCACCAGGTGGTACAAAATGCTCTAGCAAGCTCCGCAGGGCTAGCAGCTCCAGTGGCATCACCTATCGGCCCATTCAAGTGGTGGCAGATCATCTATCCCTACCAGCACCAGATGGTACAGGGCTGAAGAAACAGAAGACCTCGTCTATGACTAATGCAGCTGCGATAAGCACCAGAAAGTTTGGTCAAGATTCACCTTATCAAGATATCGCCAGATTGATAACTTTGCATGGTTATCCTTTGTCAATTGTAGAGAATGAAGATATGAGAAGAATTTTGAAGAACATCAGTCCCATGACTAACAAAGTCTCTCTTAGTGATATGGAAGAACATTTACTTGCTCTGTTTCAGAAGAAGAAGATAAACGTCAAGGATGAAATTGCACTTACCTCCCAGCGTATCTCACTGTCAGCAAGCATCTGGACTCATGATGGACCTGAGCCGACAGTAAATTACCTCTGTTTGACAGCACATTTTATTACTGAAGACTGGAAAATTCACAGATTAGTAATCAAATTCGGCATGTATTCACCTACTAATTTGGAAAGGATAATACACTGCAAGGAGGCTTGTGTTCCAGAGTCGGAAAGTGGATCATACAATGTCATATGGGATGCAATCAGAGACTGGAATCTTGACCAGAAGATTTTGAGCTTGACTTCAGTTGGTGAAATTAAGAATGATGCAAATACCTTGAAGCTCAAGGAGATGCTCATAAAGAAGAGGTGCCTTCCCATCAGAGGCAAGCTGTACAACATTGCTTGTGTGGATGATATGCTAAACAGTGTTGTTTCTGATGGACGATCATATATACTTTTCCTTGTTGGTGACATAGTAAAGGACTTTTTTGGGGCATGTGCATCTTCATCATCGATGCAACAGCAGCTTCTGGAAGTTATTTCACAGATGAGTTTGAAATGTCCGCAAGAAGATGCCAAGTGGTGGCACAAGTTATATTTTAGGCTTGAAGTTGTGCTGCAATTCAACAAGTTGTTTCCTGCTGCAGAAGTGCTGTCTCCAGAAGATATGACAGCTACTTGGCCTATTTGCAAGATTTTGAGGACATTTTATCGTGTTATCGAAGTAATTTCTAGCCCTAGCTCTCCGACAGCAAATGTATACTTCAGTGAGGTATGGAAAGTGAGGACAGTTCTGCAAGAAGAAGCATCAAACGATCACGCAGAGATTGTGACTCTGGTCATGGAGATGCAGGAAGCGTTCGATGAGTATTGGCAAAACTCATACGTGTGGCTGTCAATACCTGTCGTGTTAGATCCAAGATTCAAGATGAGCTTCATTCAATTTCGCCTGCAACGGGCTTACAGCGCAGACTCGCTGGGCTACTTATCTGAAATACATGATACGGTCCAGGAACTCTTCGATGAATACTACAATGCTACAGAGCAGCTGAGTGGCGTCCGTCTTTTAAGGAGTGCAGCTCTGGATACAGCTGATAATGATCCTTTGGAAGATTGGGATGAGCACCTCAATTGCCAGATGTCTTCAGAACTTGATGACTACCTTGGGGAGGTTCTAGTCCCAAGAAAAGACGATTTTGACATTCTTAAATGGTGGATGGAACACACCACAAAGTACCCCACACTTGCTGCTATTGCCCGGGACGTCTTAGCGATGCCGGCATCTGCTGTTCAATCTGAAGCAGCATTCAGTAGCAGCAGGCCAGTAATTCCAAAGCACCAGAGCACACTGAGCATCGAGACGATTGAAGCACTTGTGTGTAGTCGAGATTGGATGAGATAAATTTGCAACGTCCTATTACTAACACACCTCTCCGTCCTATGATCACCAACCCAGTAGTGCGATGCTGCGGTTGAGTGCAAAAGGGTTTCTGATTGGCAGAATTGATCTTGACTCTGTTTGCTTGTGGGAACAATGCGATGGACTTCCTTGGTTTTGGAAACTACAGCAATACGTAGTGTGCTATGATGGTGGTGCTGAAAGAGTAAGCTTCTTTTAGAACTTTGCATGTTCGTGTTCATCTGTAGTTAGCTGCTAGTAGCTTCGGTAGTTAGGCTGCTTAATCTCATGTTTGCATTAGATGTTACTTTCTTTAATTTATGAAGTTCCATGGCAAGACTGAACTTTTTCGGAAAGGATACCATGTAATTGTTCTCATACTATTTTAAATCCATTTTACGCTTCACATTCTGGTACTTTCATTATCACATCGTTGGTTATAGACTTCCGACAAAATTCTGTCATATATCCTTACTGGAGTGCAGCTGTGTGCTTGGCTCTTCTGAAAATTAGAAATAATGCTCGTTTCGAATGGAAGGGGATTCGTTCCCCTGCTGAACTGGTATGTTTGTTATACGGACTGTGTGTTCCTGAAATAGTTGGAAGGTTTCCATTCGCCGGAGGACAAACAGGCGTTGGTGGATGGAGGTGAGATTCTCCAGGCACTTGTGCCCAGAAGCCGCGAAGCTGCATCAAGCTCTGAAGATGAACAAAAAATTCAGTAAGGGGACCTGGCATCGCCCTGAAGATATCTGCGTGGCTCTTGAAACTAACTCTATCATGGCAAACCGAGGAGGGTTCACGTTCTGTTTTGCGCCTGAGTGACGGTTGCTAGTTTGTGGGATGCTGCTGTGGCCTGCCATGTTCTGTTTTTGGTTTTGGTTCTAGCCTTTTGGGTGCTCCTCATGCTGGTTGTGTTGTTCTTCTTCTCTTCACCCCCACACCACCCGCTCACCTAGTGTGGGGGGAGTATATGAAAAAAAGAGTACAAGTTCTTTTACTAGAAGATTTATAACATAATTAATACTCCCTCCGTTCCAAAATAGATGACTCAACTTTGTACTAACTTTAGCACAAAGTTGGGTCATCTATTTTGGAACGGAGGGAGTACATGAAAGGCTATTTTTCTCTTCCCTGGACAATTTAGTCTTGGAAAGAGTACATTGATCTGCATATCTCTAGCTGCTTTTCACTGGATTTTCCACTGGAAGTCCAAAGTTCACTAATGGTAGGCTGAAAAGGTTGCTTGATGTTGGTCTGCGTGTTCTTTTTGCAGTTTTACATGACTGGTGTATGAGACTTGAAGGCTTCTTAACAAGACCGTAGGAGGGACTGAAATTGCCCATATACGGATGTTCTTAGAGCTAAGAACCTTGCTTTGTTATTTAAGTGAGCATTTGTTAACTGGTGTGCCATTATCACTATTCATGAAAATATAACTTAATGCATTATGCGCATCTGGATGTGCCAATGCAACAATTTTTATGTTGCATGACAGTGCAACCCAACTAAAGTTTGCTAAATCTGAATCTGGTGAGATGTTATGAAGCCAGCCGTTGAGATTTAGCTAACTTTATTTTCTACAACAACAACACTAGTTTCTCTTCATATAACAAAAATCCAGAGGGGCGCAGCGACCATTACCTTTATATAAATCCTTCAATATTGCCAACATCTAATTTAATGAAGGGCGCTTCTATGGGCAATGGGTGCCACGCACTTAGGCTATGCTAGTCTTCTATTAGTTGGGACTCAGGTTATATATTACTCCCTCCATCTTGAATTAGTTGATGCTTAAACGGATGTATATCTCTAGACTAATTCTTAAGCGGAGGAAGTAAGTGCTATACGTGTAAGAAAGGAAGTATCAAACTGTCACATAGGATTTCATAGCAACGGAGAAGTAGCAAATAAGTTCAAGAGTTCAGCAACACACTTAATATAACTAATAGTTTAATTCTGTCTGACAAGATATAATAATACTACGTAACAAAATATAGATCCAAACAGCAATTGCCAACTACTATTACTCTACTGCGATGAAACGATACCAAGCACCACACCCCTATGCGATGAACAAATAACCGTAGCTATTGCCAGAGCTGCCGTCGTAACGAGATTCCAAGGACGCCGTAGTCAAAGTCAGAGTAATGACCTCCGTTGCGGCCGTAGCGATATCCATAGTCCGAGATGCCGCCGTAGCCTCCGCCGCCACCGTAGCGATAGCCAAAGCCGATGCCGTAACCTCCTCCGCCGCTCATGCCATAGTCATAGCCTAAGAGGTAGTAGTAGTAACCTAGGCCGCCGTAGTCATAGCCCGAGATGCCGCGGTAATAACCTCCACGTCCGCCGCCGTAGTCATAGTCTGAGAGGCCGCTGTCATAACCTCCGCCGCCATAGCCGTTGCCATCATAGCCAGAGCTGGTGTCGTAACCTCCGTTGCGGTAGCCGTCGTAAGAGGTGTACGACGAGGCAAAGAGTCGTGCTATGTAGGCTGAGTGGCGAGAGTTGTAGCCGTGCGCTGACGGCGCCGGTGCCGGTGCGGGGGTGGCCTCCTCATGCCGCTCGGACTCATCGTCTACTTGGTCGAGGTCTTGGTCCAACTCGTAGGCTTTCTCGAGGCGGCCTCCGTTGGAGTAGTCAGAGCAGTCGTCTTCGTCTTCCACGGCGTCGGCGTCATCCGCTGCGCCATCACCGGCAGCGTCCGCGGCAACCACCACCTCCGTCGCAGCATCGTCAGGCGCCGGGGCGCAGGCACATACGACAGCCGGCGCCGGTGAAGCCGTCATCTCTTGGTCACCGTCGATGTACACCCAGTCGTCGTCGTCGCCGGCGGCGGCCATGGTGCAGTCGCTCGTCTTCAGATCGATCTGATGGCTCATGGTTCCGCTCAATTTCGTCTTATGTTTGCTTTGGTGGTTTGTGGCGTACGTCGTGCGGGGATATATATATTTGTAGCGCGTGGCTCGATCGATATCTGAATCGAGGTAGGAGTAGGAGCCGTATCCGACGCGGCCCCCGACCGATTAGCAACGAACCCTACCAGATCAGAGTGGAAGGCGGAGAAGGCGTACGTCGTCGATCGGCACAACTCCTGCTCGATCTTTACGCGTACGTGTTCCGAGTCGTACACGCGTAACGCCTGCAACACGTTTTTTTTAGAGATCTCGCAAGCTTTATTAATTCAGAGAGATGTTCATAGGTACACTAGCTGGGTTATGAGGAATACCCAATCACACATGTCTACCTATGCCTAGATTACATGCATACTTTGCGAGATTATGAGCCTCAAAATTGAAGTTTCTACGTTCAAAAATAAACTTGCAGAAAGCAAAACCAGAACTACGAACTGTAATTTCATGTACGATTGCTGAGTTCGCCCCACTTGTTCCATCATTGATGTCATTGACAACTCCCTCACAATCTGAAGCCAGAACCACCTCATGAACATTTAGATCTTCTGCCAAAGCTAATCCCTCTCTGCAAGCAAAGGTTTCCAAAATCGTGGGATCAGTAACACCTCCATAGACCACTGCCGAGGACCCCAGATAGTTGCCCTGCTCATCTCGACATAGTGCAGCCACTGCTCCGCCCCTTCTGCTTCGCGCTACTGCTCCATCCACATTAACTTTGACAGATCCGGATACCGGAGCGAGCCATCGCCTAGTTCCGGCCACCCGTGCTGTCATGGAAACCACCTTGTTAGGCTTAGGTATCTCTTGCAAGTCAGCGAGGAAGTTGTTCACAAAAGAAATAGTTTGGTGTGGCGCTTGAAATATTGCCTCGTACACAACTTTTCGACGTGCATACCAAATAGCCCAAAGTGTGACAGCCATTGATGTAAACTTTGCATGGTCCAACCTGCTGTATTACTCAAACAGCCACCTCTTTGCACTTGGTTCCTCTAGTTCTGGCATTGCCAGCACCACATCTGCATCTGATAGTGCCCACACACACTTTGACATTGTACAGGACATCAAAGCATGGCGCCATGAGTCCTGACACCCGCACAAAGGGCAAGTGTCCTGGGTTGCCATATTTTTGTGGTGTAAGACATCCGTGGTAGGCAGCGAGTGCCGTGCCAAGCGCCAAATAAAAATTTTAATCTTCGAGGGTATAGATATCTTCCATAATGCTGACCAGGCTTTGCCCTCCTCCTCACCTGAAGAAGATCCTGATCTGCCCTCAAGCCATTCCTCGCGCTGCAGTTTTGTGCTTACCATAAATTTGTAAGCCGAACTGACAGAGAACCTTCCTTTTTTTATCAGGGTACCATGCCCAAAAATCCTCAACATTGCGAGTACACACTGGGATTCTCAAAATAGCATCAACATCAAAACGAATAAACCCAGACCTTACCAAGTCCTCGTTCCACCCTCCGGTGGATGGTTGTAGCAGCTCCGCCACTTTCGTCGGCGGGTCTTGCACGAGGGACGTAATGGGCCTTGGTGTGTGTTCTTTTGGTATCCAATTGTCCAGCCAAATATCGGTGGTCTGTCCGTTTCCAATCCTTCTAATGATTCCTTGCTTCATCACATCTCTTCCCTCGATTATTGCTCGCCAAATCTGAGAGGGGCGAGCACCAAGTTGAGCTTCTAACAACGTAGTCTCGGGGAAGTAGCTAGCTTTGAGTATTCTAGCACTCAAAGTAGATGGTTCATTAAAAAGTCTCCAGGCTTGACGGGCCAAAAGAGCAAGATTAAACAACTCTAAATCTCTGAACCCCAATCCTCCCAAGTGTTTAGGCCGCATCATCACATCCCACGTTACCCAAGCCGGCTTCCTTTTGCCCTATTTACAGCCCCACCAAAACTTCCGAATAATAGACTTTATATGCTCACATAAACCTCTTGGTAGCTTAAAGCAAGACATAGAATATACTGGTATGGCCTGAGCTACTGATTTAATTAGAACCTCTTTTCCTCCCGCTGATAAACACTTGCTCATCCATCCTTTTACCTTGTCCCACACACGATCACTTAAGTATTTGAATGTACCATTCTTGGCATGCCCCACATCCGTAGGCATCCCCAAGTATCTATCGCTCAAAGATTCGTTTGGAACATGAAGGAAACCCTTGACCGCAGCACGAACTATCTCCGGGGTTTCCCTACTGAAAAATATAGATGATTTGTCCCTGTTGATTCTTTGTCCCGATGCCATACAATATGACTCCAATAGGTTTGATATCTCCTCTGCTCGATCAACACTTTCCCTGAAAAACAGCAGGCTATCATCCGCGAATAAAAGGTGGTTCACCGACGGGGCCGATGGTGCCACCTTAATGCCGCCGAGCTGGGACGACTGGTTTTGTGATTTGAGTAGGCACGAAAGGCCCTCTACTGCCAACAAGAAAAGGTAAGGAGAGATGGGATCTCCCTGTCGAATGCCACGTGTAGGGTTGAATTCTTCCAACTTTTTTCCATTAAACATCACATAATTAATACTACATGAAAGGCTATTTTTCTCTTCCCTAGACAATTTAGTCTTGGAAAGAGTACATTGATCTGCATATCTCTAGCTGCTTTTCACTGGATTTTCCACTGGAAGTCCAAAGTTCACTAATGGTAGGCTGAAAAGGTTGCTTGATGGTCTGCGTGTTCTTTTTGCAGTTTTACATGACTGGTGTATGAGACTTGAAGGCTTCTTAACAAGACCGTAGGAGGGACTGAAATTGCCCATATACGGATGTTCTTAGAGCTAAGAACCTTGCTTTGTTATTTAAGTGAGCATTTGTTAACTGGTGTGCCATTATCACTATTCATGAAAATATAACTTAATGCATTATGCGCATCTGGATGTGCCAATGCAACAATTTTTATGTTGCATGACAGTGCAACCCAACTAAAGTTTGCTAAATCTGAATCTGGTGAGATGTTATGAAGCCAGCCGTTGAGATTTAGCTAACTTTATTTTCTACAACAACAACACTAGTTTCTCTTCATATAACAAAAATCCAGAGGGGCGCAGCGACCATTACCTTTAGTGATCCAGGAGACGCACGAGGTGAATCTTCTCCGCAGCACGAACTATCTCCGGGGTTTCCCTACTGAAAAATATAGATGATTTGTCCCTGTTGATTCTTTGTCCCGATGCCATACAATATGACTCCAATAGGTTTGATATCTCCTCTGCTCGATCAACACTTGCCCTGAAAAACAGCAGGCTATCATCCGCGAATAAAAGGTGGTTCACCGACGGGGCCGATGGTGCCACCTTAATGCCGCCGAGCTGGGATGACTGGTTTTGTGATTTGAGTGGGCACGAAAGGCCCTCTACTGCCAACAAGAAAAGGTAAGGAGAGATGGGATCTCCCTGTCGAATGCCACGTGTAGGGTTGAATTCTTCCAACTTTTTTCCATTAAACATCACTGAGAAGGATACAGAGCTCACCATGTTCATGATGACAGTAATCCAGGGGGTAGCAAAACCTAGCTTCTCCATGATAGCTCTAAGGTATTCCCATTCAACTCTGTCATAAGCCTTCATCATATCAAGCTTGAGCGCACAAAAGGAATTGCTTTTTGCCCTGTTCCTCTTCACGAAGTGTAGGCACTCATAAGCTGAAATAATATTGTCCGTAATTAGCCTTCCCGGTACAAAGGCGGACTGCTCCTCATAGATTATATCTGGTCAGATGATCTTTAGTCGGTTTGCTAACACTTTTGAGGCAATCTTGTAGAAAACGTTACATAAACTGATAGGGCGGAATTGTGACAGTAACGTGGGATTAGATACCTTAGGGATTAAGACCAGAAGTGTATCGTTAACGCATGATGGGCTCTCCTCCCCACGAACAATGCCTAGGATGGCCCGGGTGACCGCTTCTCCACAAACATCCCAATGGCGTTGAAAGAAATGAGCAGGGAAGCCATTGGGTCCCGGGGACTTAGTAGGGAACATCTGGAACAAGGCCATTTTCACTTCCTTCTCCTCATACGGTGCCATCAAAACTGCGTTCATTGCTGGTGTCACCTTGACCGGGACGTGTTCCAGTACTTCTGCAACTCCCTGTACTCCTTCTGACGTATACAAATTTTTGTAGAAGTCCAGGGCTAGCTGCTGCATCTCCGTCATATCCTCTGTGAGCTCGCCATCAGCCCTTTGCAAGGCTTTTATCAGATTTTTCCTACGCCTCATCGATGCTCGCATATGAAAAAAAAATGAGTATTACGATCTCCAGCGGACAACCATTCAATACGGGACCGCTGCCTCCACATGAGCTCTTCCCGTAAATATAGCTCGATGAGCCTATCGTTAATTTTAATTGCTGCATGAGACGGGCCTGTCCTCGTCGGCTCATTACGTAGCCTGTCAAGTTCTTTCTTGAGGATGCGAATCTCCCCTCGAACACTTCCGAAAGAAGACTTTGCCCATTATCCCAAATTGTTTGCAAGCGCGTCCAGTTTTGATCGAATTTCGTTCGCTGTTAGCTGTCCCCCGGGTTCCCATGCAGTCCGAACTGTTTGCTTCAACTCCGCATGAGTGTCCCACATTACCTCATATCTGAACCTCTTCTCAGTCTTTGCTCCTGGACTGATTGTGGCAAGGTGTACGAGAATGGGCGAGTGATCAGAAGTTGCAGCCGATAGATGCTCAACAGCTGCGTTAGGAAAGAGCGTGCACCACTCGGTCATCCCAAGTGCCCTGTCTAGGCGCACCTTTGTGAACGACCCTCCTGCTACCTTCTTCTCATACGTCCACTTTCTGCCAGTGAAACCGAGGTCTATCAGACCACACACATCCACTGCATCCCTGAATCCTTGGTTCTGGGTTTGACTACAAGTACCAATTCCATCATGCTCGTCATATCTGAGCACTTCATTAAAGTCTCCCAAGCACATCCAAGGCATATTATGGAGAGTGGCCAGATTACACATGGTTGTCCAGGTTTGATGCCGGAGGTGCGTTTGGGCCTCCCCATAGAAACATGAGAGCCTCCACGGTCCCCCCCCAAGCATACTGATTTTGACATCTATATGATACTTAGAGTAACCTAAAATCTCCGTCTTTATTTCATTGTTCCAAAAAATACATAAACCTCCACTCCTACCGGAGGAATCAACAGCAAAAGCATTGTCATAGCCTAAAGTACCCTTGAGATTTTCTGCTCTATCACCGCTAATCTGGGTTTCAACAATACATAGTACTTTAGGGGCAAACTTTTTCGCGGTTTCTCGCAGCTCTTGAATTGTCGGGGCGTTGCCAATCCCCCGACAATTCTAGCTCAAGAGATTCATTGCGCACGGCGGTCCTCCCCGGAGGAGGCCGCCAAACGTGCACCATTGTTGTTGTTGATCTTGCTAGCTGGTGCCTTTCTTCCATCCCTTGAGTTATTCTTTTCAGCCTGCATAACAGTTTTTGTTCTTTGGGGTCTTGCTTTGGGGGTGGACTCAGGGGAACCTGATTCACAACTGCATCTTTGACCACCAGGGCGAGCTCCAAGCCTGTCCCTTCCTTTGCTGATTCGGTCAGGACTGCACCTGAGGATCTTTTGCGACTCAGTTCAGGGTCATCAACTGCACTAACGACCTTCTCTCCCCCCTTGGCGATACCACTTCCAGCTTCAGAGAAGTTGCCCCTTGCTGGCTGCTGCTTCTGGCTATTACTCCTTCTCCTGGTAGCCCAGCTAGTGGTGGCCGGCGCACGCAGATTCTTGAACACCAACGCAGACGGTGGGTGAACGCCGTCCCCATGTTCCTTGAACTGATGCCCCATCATACCACACACCTGGCACCAGTCCGGTAGCCTCTCATAGCGGACTGCAAATATCTCTCGTTCGCCACCATGGATCAGTGAGGTGGCCTTCTTTAACGGATTACGAACATCCAGCCGTACCCTTACCCTGAAGAAATTTCCTTCAAAATCGAAAGAAGCGGGTTTCGCGTCAACAAACTCACCAAACTTGGAGGCCAACGCCTTAACTTTACCATGATACGCCGGGGGTAGATCAATGATCCGGGCCCATATCTCAAACTTGTAGAGTTCGATCGTAGAAGGCTTGGTGAATCCATCGTACGGGGCAATGATCACAGGGTTGCCCTTGAAGTGCCACGGACCTCCCTGCGTCACTCTTTCCCAATCACCCAAACAATCAGATTGCATTATGAAGAGATTCTCCTCTAGAGTTTTTATCTTCACCGGCCTCGCCAGATCCCAGGCTGCACGCATCGTGCGGAAAAACCAGTAGTTGCTGAAGTCTTTATCCATATGAACCCTGACCAAGATCATCCAGCGGAGATTCTCATCTGCCGGTGCATCTTTGTCCTCAAAAACCACTTCATCAAGGTCGTCCTCATCGAGGGCTAGTTCCTTCATCATATCCACCGGGTTTGCTTTGCCCTTGTTCGCTGTAGAGGTGCTGCCTCGGTCCGCCATGATAAACCCTAGAAGATAGATCGCTCCCGCACGGGAGCACCTAATCCTATCCCCGCCAAAAAACTCTGGATCCCTTCCAAGGCCGGGTGGCGACCCGAAGGACGCCCCTGGATCAGCCCGAGAAGAAGACGCAGTTCGGTGGGGGAGGGATCAGAGGTCTCTACGTCGCCATCGGCGCCGAGAGGAAGGTAAAACCCTAACTAGAGGGGATCCATTGTTGAATCGCGCCTGCAACACGTAATAGTACGAGGGCTGGTCTTCTTTAGTGCCAGCGACCTGGGTGGGCCTCGCTGGGCCCTCAGGCACGATCCAGCCCACCAATGAGACGAGCACTGATGGGCCTGTCCAATAGGTGTCCGGGGGAGCAGTTTTTAGGAAAGATTTTTGATCGGTTTTCCGTGTGGTTTTTTCCATGTTTGTTTCTGTGGTAGTTAATTTTGACCATGTTTTTTCACGTGGTTATTTATCCCTGTTTGTTTCTGTGATTGTTTTGAACTTTTTTTGCGTGTTTTTTCATGCTTGTTTCGGGTGGATCTACATTTCTTTCATCGGGTTTCCCTGTTTTTTGTGTTTCTTCATCGGTTTTATTTTTTTATTTTTTTATTCTTTTAATCAACACATGCGTACTTTCTTCAATACACATTCTACATTTTCCGTATACATGTTCTTGATACACGTTGATCATTTTTTGAATAATTGATGTACATTTTTAAAAATACATATGTTCAATTTTTTTTCAATACATGTTATTTTTTTTTAAATGCACATTGAATTTTTTTAGTGCCATCAAACCTTTTTTAGAATAGGAGAATGTTTTTCTACATTGCATAAGTATTTTAAAAATTTTGAAGATATTTTTTGAAACATGTGCACATATTTATAATTTTATCAATGGTACGTAGTATTTTATTAATATGTCACGTTTTTTTGGAAACTTGTGAACATTTTTAACGTACATTTTGTTTACAGCCAATGACATTCTTAAAAGTTTCATGAACTTTTTTTAAGTACTGCATAAACAGTTTCTAAACACTGCATAAGCATTTTAAATATAAATATTTTTATTTTAGGATATTTGGGAATATGAATAAAATTATGAAAGAAAAGAATAAATCAAAGATAATGAGCGATCAAAAGGAAACGAACGAAGTAGCATCCAACGCAGCTACGTCTCTTGGTCCAGCCCATTTAGGGAGCGCTGCACGCGCCATTGCGCTTGTGGTGGCTATAAGGGATACATAGCTGCACCCTGTAGCGTCTGTGCATACTGTTCATCTTCCACCTCCAGATTCCTTTTCTCAACCATGAATTCCTCTATGATTCCTGTTCGTAATCCCGACCAATGATTGATTCATGTCATAGAAGTAGTGGGGTGCTATCATTTGGTATTCTAGGCCTTCTTTGGTTTGTAGAAATTTTGTAGGAATCCTATAAGATAGGATTTGTATAGGAAAAATTTCTTTAGAGCCTTTTGATTTGTAGGAAAAGAATCATATTCCTATGGAGGAATTTTTCCTATCCTTCACATTTCATAGAAAAATAAACATTAGCCTAGGCCTTCTTTGGTTCATAGGATAGGAATTTTACAGGAATAGGAAAATCATAGGAAGTGAGATGACATGCATCTCAATTCCTATGGAGAAAGAGATGTCATTTGATGCATAGGATAGGAATTTTTCCATTGAGTCTTAGCTAATGTTTTTTTTCCTCCAAAATGTGAAGGATTGATTCCTATCCTACATATGAATAGGAATTCATTCCTACAAACCAAAGGGCTTCAAAGGAAACTTTTCCTTTGCAAATCCTATCCTATAGAAATCCTATGAAATTCCTGTAAACCAAAGGAGGCCTTAATAGTAAAAATCCTATAATGTGAAGCAAAGGATATCTTCTTTTCTATTTCTATTCATAGGATTTCAGATACATGTTATCTCATTTCCTGTGACTTTTTTATTCCTATGAACCAAAGGATCACCTCCTTTGGTTCATAGGATAGAAAAATCATAGGAAGTGAGATGACATGCATCTCAATTCCTATAGAGAAAGAGATGTTATTTGGTGCATAGAATAGGAATTTTTTCATTGAGTCTAGGCTAATGTCTTTTTTCCTCCAAAATATGAAGGATTGATTTCTAACCTACATAGGAATAGAAATCCATTCCTATAAACCAAATGACTTCAAAGGAATTTTTCCTTTGCAAATCCCATCCTATAGAGTTCCTATAAAATTCCTACAAACCAAAGGAGGCCTAATTTTTTTTCTCCCACAAAGGCCTCCTTTGGTTTGGAGGAATTTCATAGGAATTTTAGAGGATAGGAATTTTATAGGATTTTTTTCCTTTAGAGCCCTTTGGTTCATAGGAATAGATTCCTATTCCTACATAGGATTGGTTCCTATCCTCCACATTTCATAGGAAAATAAAAATGAGCCTAGACTCAGTGGAAAAATTTCTTTGGTGTCAACCAAATGCCATCTCGTTTCCTATTCCTACTCATAGGATTTGAGATACATGCCATCTCATTTTCTACAAAATTCCTATTCCTATGATAATCCTATCCTATGAACCAAAAGAGGCCTCACCATGACTCTGATGCGAGCCATGATTGAAGAGTGCCCGAGGATGAAGGCGTTGCACGACATCTTTATGGCAAGCACGAGCAATTCTGAATGGAAGTGGGTTGATGTAGACCAAAGCTTAAGGTGAGGTCTGATCCGTTATTGCGGCCCGATCTTTCACGACACTTCTTCTTCAGCAGTAGCAACCTCTCGCCCGCGCACGCGATGTACACGAAATAAAGGGTTTGAACCTTGTGGCTCAGCACGAGAAAACCAATCTCGACGACGGTACTCACGCGCAAAACAATTTCCTCACACAAAAATCGCAACACAGAGGTTTTCTAAAGCTTCCTCCAAAACTTAGGGATTTTTAGACAGTTTCCCCCAAAACTCGATACGGGTATTTACCCTAAAAAGACATTGTGTCTATTCATCAAAAATAATCTCCTCTTACAAAGAACTAGATTGGCTTTATATAATAGCCACACACCTAACTATCTTGGGAAGCAAGGCTTGTTACGTACACTTAAAAAACAAGGAAACATCGTAAGCATATGATAACCGACTTGTGATCTATTTAACTAGACAAAAACTACTAGATTTGTTACATGGCCGCCAGCTTTATTCTTCTGTTGGTGGACCCCATCCGATTTCTTTTAAGCATAGGAGACTCCACATGCAGCACGTCCTTTCACCTGCCTGGTATTCCTTGCGTGGAAGAAATAAAAACAGCAGGCAAAGCTTAAACCTGGACCTGTACTTTTTAAATGGATCCGATCTCTTCCTGTAGTTTGAATCACCAATATTCTTCACGTGCGCATGTGTACCAAGGCAGCCAAAATCAATATACATGCTCACGCTCATTGCGTTCTTAGGTGCAACAAATATCACTTCCTCTTTTGGCCGAACAACAACAATCTTTCTTGGCCGAACCACATGGATACATGTAGCGATAACTAGTTCATTGCCAAAGCTTGATTCTAAATATGACGGTACAACGATATCACCAACAGTGACTAATGGAGCTGCAAAAACATGATTCTGGTTGGCAGCTTGTACATTGTCGTTGTCGTTGGTCTGACTATAGTTGAGACTGGTCATATCATGGGTGGTGTGTGTTGCCCCGCCCCGACCTCGCCAGCCATGACAACCCCAAGCGCGGCCCTGTAGTAGTGACGTCAGCTTTATCAACGACACACACGACTGCGACTATGCGTCTTCTAAATAGCGTGTGCCTCGCCAACGAATCCCACGAGCCAAAGGTTGTGACCTCCTCTCCTACCTTAGTGTCAGCCACTAGTGCAGGAACCCTTCAGGCCTTCTTTGGTTCATAGGAATTTCATAGGATTTCTATATGATAGGATTTGCAAAGGAAAATTTCCTTTCAAGCCCTTTGGTTTGTAGGAATGGATTCCTATTCCTATATAGGATAGGAATCAATCCTTCACATTTTGAAGGAAAAAACATTAGAAGACTCAATGGAAAAATTCCTATCCTATGCATCAAATGACATGTCTTTCTCTATAAGAATTGAGATGCATGTCATCTCACTTCCTTTGATTTTCATATTACTATAGCATTCTTATCCTATGAACCAAAGGAGGTCTCATAGTATTTTGGTAATAACAACGTCTGGCAAAAATGACACGCCGTCGCAAACTTGGCAAAACACAAGCAGTGTTTAGCTAAAAAAGCACATTACTGTTGTCATATTACTAGCAGTGTTCCAAAAAATGACACGTTGCTGCTAAGATACACAAAGAGGGCTCTTATGCCAAGAACTACCAGCAGCGATTCAATACAAAGGCTCGACACTAGTATGTACTATATGAACTAGCGGCGTGCGGTCAGAAATGGTCACCACTAATATCATTTGCATCCTACATTTACTGGTCTGCCTGTGTGGGTTCAAACTACTTGCGGCATGTACAAGTAGTTCTCTTTTTAGAAAAGAAGGATTATCCCCAGCCTCTGCATCTGGATGATGCATGTAGCCATTTTATTAGTTATTCACAAAGATCTTACAAAGTAGTACATTATGTAGTCTGAAGCCACCATCTTAGCAACAACTATCGCTACTTCTATTCACCTGATGAAGGGGTGCCGATAGTCCGAGCCTAATACCAAACAGACATCGCACAAATGCCTAACATCTAAAGGCAGAGGCCCCAACCAAGCCACATACTGGGTTTGGGGCACAAACTGATCCGACACACTCTCTGTGTCGTCGCCACCATCTTCCACCAATCAATCTTTAGAGCAGAAACTAATGCACCGACCTTGCTAGGCCTCTCTGCCATCGACGTCACCATGACCCTAGACAACATCCTCCCGCGCGAGTCCATCTCCGCGCATCGGACTCCGAGTCTCCATAGCACCACACCGACGAGATCCGCCGCCATCAATGTGTAAGATGAAGCACTGCTCCACCAAATAAGCCGTCTTCTATTCCCTCGAACCCGTGTGTATCTCCATGAATGACGCCCCCAAGGGGGAAACAACACCAGAGCGCCGATGTCATCCGATCTACTGGTCTACGATTTGCTCCGGTGGTAGCAAAGAGTGGCCTTGAGCTTCTCCACGGCGATGCCTTCAAGAAGGAAATGCCGCAAACAACGCCGCCACCGCCAGCCTTGGCAGTAGCCGAAAGCAAGTTTTCATCCAGATATGTTTGAAGAAACTCAATCTCATGTGCACGGGCTGCCGCGTCCTGCGACGTACCGGGAGCGGGATCCCAAGATCCATCGCCACCAGCGCCGCCACAAGGACCCACCACCTGGCCGTCATCCCCGACGAAGGGTCGGCGCCACTGATGACCCGCAAGTATATGGGATCAATTTTAGCCTTTTCAATAAATAAGAGTGTCGAACCCAACGAGGAGCAGAATGAAATGACAAGTGGTCTTCAGCAAGGTAATGTCTGCAAGTGCTAAAATTGTAAGTAACAGAGTAGTTTGATAGCGAGATAATTTGTAACGAGCAAATAAAAATAGTAGTAACAAAAGTGCAGCAAGGTAGCCCAATCCTTTTGAGGCAAAGGATAGGCTAAAACGGTCTCTTATAATAAGCAAAGCGGTCTTGAGGGTACACGGGAATTTCATCTAGTCACTTTCATCATGTTGGTTCGATTCGTCTTCGCTACTTTGATAATTTGATATGTGGGTGGATCAGAGCTTAGGTGTTGTTCTTACTTGAATATACCTCCTACTTATGATTAACCCCCTCGCAAGCATCCACAACTACGAGAAAAGTATTAAGAATAAATTCTAACCATAGCATTAAACTTTTGGATCCAATCGGTCCCTTACGGAATAGCTCATAAACTAGGGTTTAATCTTCTGTCAGTCTCGCAACCCATCATCTAATTACTACTCCACAATGCATTCCCTTAGGCCCAAATATGGTGAAGTGTCATGTAGTCGACATTCACATGACACCACTAAGGGAATCACAACATACATACTATCAAAATATCGAACACATATCAAGTTCACATGATTACTTGCAACAAGATTTCTCCCGTGACCTCAAGAACAAAAGTAACTACTCACAAATGATCACCATGGTCAAGTCAGAGGGGTATTAAATAGCTTATTGGATCTAAACATATAATCTTCCACCAAATAAACCATATAGCAATGAACTACAAGATGTAATCAACACTATACTGGTCACCCATAAGCACCAATCTATAGTTTCGGTACAAAGATTGAACACAAGAGATGAACTAGGATTTGAGATGAGATGGTGCTGTTGAAGATGTTGATGGAGATTGCCCGCCTCAAGATGGGAGAGTTGTTGGTGATGATGATGACGATGATTTCCCCCTCCGGGAGGGAAGTTCCCCCGGTGAAATCGCTCCGCCGGAGGGAAAAAATACTCCTGCCCAAGTTCCGCCTCGAGACAGCGGCGCTCCGTCCCGAAAGCCCTCTCCTTTATTTTTCTAGGTCAAAATGACTTATATACCAGAAGATGGGCACCGGAGGTGGGCTGGGCTGAGCACAACCCACCAGAACGCACCTGAGGGGCCAGGCACGCCCTGGTGTCTTGTGCTCACCAGGTGGCCCCCCTCCAGTGGTTATTTGCTCCAGTATTTCTTATTTGTTCAATAAAAATTCCTCGTGGAGTTTCAACCCATTTGGAGTTGTGCAGAATAGGTGGTCTGATGTAGCTTTTCCAGGTCCAGATTTCCAGCTGCCGAAATTCTCCCTCTTTGTGTGAACCTTGCAAGTTATGAGAGAAAAGGCATTAGAATTACTTCAAAAAGCATTATTATGCATAAAAACATTATAAATAACAGTAGGTAAACATGATGCAAAATGGACGTATTGATGTCGCTTGAAGCTACGTCGGTATTTCCCCAAAGAGAAAGGGATGATGCAGCACAACGACGGTAGGTATTTCCATCAGATATGAAACCAAGGTTATCGAAGTAATTTCTAGCCCTAGATCTCCGACAACAAATGTATACTTCAGCAAGGTATGGAAAATGAGGACAGTTCTGCAAGAAGAAGCATCAAACGATCACATAGAGATTGTGACTCTGGTCATGGAGATGCATGAAGCGTTCGATGAGTATTAGCAAAACTCATACGTGTGGCTGTCAATACCTGTCGTGTTAGATCCAAGATTCAAGATTGTTAAACGCAACATTGTACGTGACATAGGGATAGATAGAGATAGGTGTTTAAGTGCTTCCGGTTGCATAGATGATACTTATCTCTTGTAAACCGAACTCTCTTTATTCTCTCTTATCCCTTCTCCTCCAAGCATGTAATCTCAACAACTTGTATGCGCTATCAGGGATGTGTGCCCCTGCCTATAAACATGCATGGCGCCCCCTCATACGAGGGTAAGACGCTTTCCGCCTATCGCACATGGTAATCAGAGCATCCTTCTTCCAATACATCTAGTTTCTCCAATCTCCATTAGTGCTTAGCATGTCTTCCTCCGGCTCCTCCCAGACCGGCCTCAACAGTCAGGTCACGGAGAAGCTCACCCATACGAACTATGTACTATGGTGCGTCCAGATCATGCGGCAGCTAAGGGGAGCAGGCGTCTTCAGCTATGCCGATGGCAGCGATACGTCCATTCTGCATCATGCTTTTATATTGATATTTATCACATTATGGACTGTTATTTCACTTTATGTCACAATACTTATGGCTATTTTCTCTTATTTTACAAGGTTTACATAAAGAGGGAGAATGCCGGCAGCTGGAATTCTGGTCTGGAAAAGGAGCAAATATTAGAGACCTATTCTGCGCAACTCCAAAAGTCCTGAAACTCCACGGAACGTCTTAAAAGAAATAAAGAAAAATCCACGCCAAATATGAAGGCCAGGGGGCCCACACCCTTCTCACGAGGGTGGGGGGCGCGCCCCCTACCTCGTGGGCCCCCTGGTGGCTCTCCGATGCCCATCTTCTCCTACATGAGGTCTTTCGATGAGAAAAAAATGAGGAGGAACTTTTCAGGACGAGACTCCGCCGCCACGAGGCGGAACCTTGGCGGATCCAATCTAGAGCTCCGGCAGAGCTGTTCTGCCGGGGATACTTCCCTCCGGGAGGGGGAAATCATCACCATCGTCATCACCAACGCTCCTCTCATCGGGAGAGGGCAATCTCCATCAAAATCTTCACCAACACCATCTCATCTCCAAACCCTAGTTCATCTCTTGTATCCAATTCTTGTCTCAAAGTCCGGGATTGGTGCTAGTAGGTTGCTAGTAGTGTTGATTACTCCTTGTAGTTGATGCTAGTTGGTTTAATTGGTGGAAGATCATATGTTCAGATCCTATATGCATATTATTACCCCTCTGATTATGAACATGAATATGCTTTGTGAGTAATTACGTTCGTTCCTGAGGACAAGGGAGAAGTCTTGCTATGAGTAGTCATGTGAATTTGGTATTTGTTTGATATTTTGATAAGATGTATGTTGTCTAGCCTCTAGTGGTGTTATGTGAACGTCGACTACATAACACTTCACCATTATTTGGGCCTAGAGGAAGGCATTGGGAAGTAATAAGTAGATGATGGGTTGCTAGAGTGACAGAATCTTAAACCCTAGTTTATGCGTTGCTTCGTAAGGGGCTGATTTGGATCCACATGTTTCATGCTATGGTTAGGTTTACCTTAATACTTTTGTTGTAGTTGCGTATGCTTGCAATAGAGGTTAATCATAAGTGGGATGCTTGTTCAAGTAAGAACAGCACCCAAGCACCGGTCCACCCACATATCAAATTATCAAAGTATCGAACACGAATCATATGAACGTGATGAAAACTAGCTTGACGATATTCCTATGTGTCCTCGGGAGCGCTTTTCCTATTATAAGAGTTTGTTCCGGCTTGTCCTTTGCTACAAAAGGATTGGGCCACCTTGCTGCACTTTATTTACTTTTGTTACTTGTTGCTCGTTACAATTTATCCCTTCACAAAACTATCTGTTACCACTTATTTCAGTACTTGCAGAGAATACCTTGCTGAAAACCGCTTATCATTTCCTTCTGCTCCTCATTGGGTTCGACACTCTTACTTATCGAAAGGACTAAGATAGATCCCCTATACTTGTGGATCATCAAGACTCTTTTCTGGCTCCGTTGCCGGGGAGTGTAGCGCCTTTGGTAGGTGGAATTTGGTAAGGAAAATTTTATATAGTGTGCTGAAATTTACTGTCACTTGTTACTATGGAAAGTAATTCTCCGAGGGGCTTGTTCGGGGTATCTTCACCCCATCCAGTAGAGCAAAGAGTTGCTCCTCAACCTACTAAACCTATTGAAAATGAAATTCCGTATGAGTATCCTTCGGGTATGATAGAAAAACTGCTAGCTAATCCTTTTACAGGAGATGGAACAAAGCATCCTGATGAGCACTTAATATATGTGGATGAAGTTTGTGGATTACTTAAGCTTGCAGGTATACCCGATGATGTTGCTTAGAAGAAGGTCTTCCCTTTATCTTTGAAGGGAGACACATTGATATGGTATAGGCTATGTGATGATATGAGATCGTGGGACTATAAAAGATTGAAGCTGGAATTTCATCAAAAGTATTACTCTATGCATCTTGTTCATCGTGATCGCAATTATATATATAATTTCTAGCCTCGTGAAGGAGAAAGCATCGCTCAAGCTTGGGGGAGGCTTAAATCAATGTTATATTCATGCCCCAATCATGAGCTCTTAAGAGAAATAATTATGCAAAGTTTTTATGCTCGGCTTTCTGAAAACAATCGCACCATGCTCGATACTTCTTGTGCTGGCTCTTTTATGATGAAGACTATTGAATTCAGATGGAATTTATTGGATAGAATTAAATGCAACTCTGAAAATTGGGACATCGACGAAGGTAAGGAGTCAGGTATGACACCTAAGTTTGGTTGTGTTAAATCTTTTATGGATACCGATATTTTCCGTAAGTTTAGCACTAAATATGGACTTGACTCTGAGATAGTAGCTTCTTTCTGTGAATCTTTTGCTACTTATGTTGATCTCCCTAAGGAGAAGTGGTTTAAATATCATCCTCCCATAGAAGTAAAAGTAGCTGCACCTATTAAAGTTGAAGAAAAGACTGTCACTTATAATGATCCTATTGTTCCTACTTCTTATATTGAGAAACCACCTTTCCCTGTTAGAATAAAGGATCATGCTAAAGTTTCAACTGTTGTTCGTAAAAGCAATATTAGAACTTATACACCTCCTGAGCAAGTTAAAGTAGAACCTAATATTGCTATTATTTAAGATCCAGGAGACGCACGAGGTGAATCTTCTTCGGATGTTGCAGCATCCAGGACTCCTATTCCTGCTTCAGGATCTTCTGCGCTAACTGATACTGCTGCACCATCACAAAGAAAAACAAGGCTACAACAAGGTTTGATCAAACCTGTTGATTATAAGCATGTAACAAAATATGGATTAGTTTGTTCAATAGGTGAACGAGGTGAGCCGAGCACTCTTGAGGAAGCACTTCGTGATGAAAAAAAATGGAAAAATGCAATGAAGGAATAATTTTTGGCACTAGAGAAAAATAACACGTGGCATCTAGTTCCTTCATAGCAAGGTAAAAATCTTATTGATTGCAAATGGGTCTTCAGAATAAAAAGGAAATCTGATGGAACCATTGATCGGTATAAGGCAAGGCTTGTTGCCAAGGGTTTCAAGCAACGGTATGGAATATACTATGAGGATACCTTTAGTCCCGTTGTTAAAGCTGCAAATATACGTCTTGTTTTGTCCATTGTTGTTTCCAGGGGCTGGAGTCTCAGACAACTAGATGTTAAGAATGCGTTTCTGCATGGCGTTCTGGAAGAGGAGGTATACATGAAACAACCTCCTGGGTTTGAAAATGAAAATGCACCCTCATTTGTATGCAAACTTGACAAAGCAATCTATGGGTTAAAGCAAGCACCACGAGCATGGTACTCACGTCTTTGCCATAAGATGCAAACACTTGGTTTCGTTCCGTCCAAGTCTGACACCTCATTGTTCATTTACAATAAATTGAACACATCCATATTTGTCCTCATTTATGTTGATGATATCATTGTGACAAGTTCATCTAATGAGGCAATAGCTAGATTGTTAAAAGATTTGAGTGCAGATTTTGCTCTTAAGGATCTTGGAGATCTTCATTATTTCCTAGGGATTGAAGTGAAGAAACATGATGATGGGCTTCATCTTTCCCAGGAAAAATATGAAGGAAATATGCCCTAGAGGCAATAATAAAGTTATTATTTATTTCCTTATATCATGATAAATGTTTGTTATTCATGCTAGAATTGTATTAACCGGAAACATAATACATGTGTGAATACATAGACAAACAGAGTGTCACTAGTATGCCTCTACTTGACTAGCTCGTTGATCAAAGATGGTTATGTTTCCTAACCATATACATGAGTTGTCATTTGATTAACGGGATCACATCATTAGGAGAATGATGTGATTGACTTGACCCATTCCGTTAGCTTAGCACTTGAGCGTTTAGTATGTTGCTATTGATTTCTTCATGACTTATACATGTTCCTATGACTATGAGATTATGCAACTCCCGTTTATCGGAGGAACACTTTGTGTGCTACCAAACGTCACAACATAACTGGGTGATTATAAAGGTGCTCTACAAGTGTCTCCAAAGGTACTTGTTGGGTTGGCGTATTTCGAGATTAGGATTTGTCACTCCGATTGTCGGAGAGGTATCTCTGGGCCCACTCGGTAATGCACATCACTATAAGCCTTGCAAGCATTGTAAATAATGAGTTAGTTACGAGATGATGTATTACGGAACGAGTAAAGAGACTTGCCAGTAACGAGATTGAACTAGGTATTGAGATACCGATGATCAAATCTCGGGCAAGTAACATACCGATGACAAAGGGAACAACGTATGTTGTTATGCGGTCTGACCAATAAAGATCTTCGTAGAATATGTGGGAGCCAATATGAGCATCCAGGTTCCGCTATTGGTTATTGACCAGAGATGTGTCTCGGTCATGTCTACATAGTTCTCGAACCCGTAGGGTCCGCACGCTTAAAGTTTCGATGATAGTTATATTATGAGTTTATGATTTTTGATGTACCGAAGGTTGTTCGGAGTCTCGGATGTGATCACAGACATGACGAGGAGTCTCGAAATGTTCGAGACATGAAGCTTGATATATTGGAAGCCTATATTTGGATATCGGAAGTGTTCCGGGTGAAATCGGGATTTTACCGGAGTACCGAGGGGTTACCGGAACCCCCCGGGGGCTTAATGGGCCATAGTGGGCCTTAGTGGAGAAGAGGAGAGGCGGCCAGGGCAAGGGCCACACTCCCCTCCCCCCTAGTCCGAACAGGACAAGGAGAGGGGGGCGGCGCCCCCCTTTCCTTCTTCTCCTCCACTTCTTTCCCCTCTTCTCCTATTCCAACAAGGAAGGGAGGGAGTCCTACTCCCGGTGGGAGTAGGACTCCTCCTGGCGCGCCCCCTCCTGGCCGACCGCACCTCCTCCCTTGCTCCTTTATATACGGGGGCATGGGGGCACCCTAGAGACACAACAATTGATCGTTTGATCTTTTAGCCGTGTGCGGTGCCCCCTCCACCATAGTCCACCTTGATAATACTGTAGTGGTGCTTAGGCGAAGCCCTGCATCGGTAGAACATCATCATCGTCACCATGCCGTCATGCTGACGAAACTCTCCCTCAACACTTGGCTGGATCGGAGTTCGAGGAACGTCATCGGGCTGAATGTGTGCTGAACTCGGAGGTGCCGTACGTTCGGTACTTGATCGGTCGGATCGTGAAGACATACGACTACATCAACCGCGTTGTGCTAACGCTTCCGCTTTCGGTGTATGAGGGTACATGGACAACACTCTCCCCTCTCGTTGCTATGCATCACCATGATCTTGCGTGTGCGTAGGAAAGCTTTGAAATTACTGCGTGGTAAAAAAGGCTGGCTTGCAAGGTTGTAAACCCTCTTCTACTTCTTTGTCAAGTTCTGAGAAACTGTCTCTTACAGAAGGTACCCTCCTAAGTAAAGAAGCCAACACTAAATACAGGAGCTTGGTAGGTGCATTGCAGTACTTAACATTGACAAGACCTGATATTTCCTTTGCTGTCAACAAAGTATGCCAGTTTCTTCATGCACCCACTTCTGTTCATTGGACTGCTGCAAAATGTATAGTTAGATATGTCAAAAATACTTTGGGCATTTGTCTTAATTTCAGCAAGTCACCATCTACTTTGATCAGTGCCTTCTCAGATTCTGATTGGGCAGGCAGCCTAGATGATAGGCGCTCCACTGGTGGGTTTGCGGTATTTTTTGGTCCTAACTTGATATCATGGAGTGCAAGGAAACATGCAACTGTGTCTAGATCCAGTAGAGAGGCAGAATACAAAGCATTGGCAAATGCAACAACATAAATTATATGGGTTCAATCCATTCTTAAGGAACTTGGTGTGAGAAATACTAAAGCTCCATGTTTGTGGTGTGACAATCTTGGTGCTACCTATCTATCTGCTAATCCTGTGTTTCATGCCAGAACAAAACACATAGAGATAGATTTCCACTTTGTTAGAGAAACAGTTGCTAATAAGCAACTTGACATTCGGTTTGTGCATTCTAGAGATCAAGTTGCAAATGGATTCACCAAAGCTTTGCCCACACGGAGTTTTGAAGACTTCAAGCATAATCTCAACTTGATGAAGTTGTGATTAAGGGAGGGTGTTAAACGCAACATTGTACGTGACATAGGGATAGATAGAGATAGGTGTTTAAGTGCTTTCGGTTGCATAGATGATACTTATCTCTTGTAAAACGAACTCTCTTTATTCTCTCTTATCCCTTCTCCTTCAAGCATGTAATCTCAACAACTTGTATGCGCTATCAGGGATGTGCGCCCCTGCTTATAAACATGCACGCCGCCCCCTCATACGAGGGTAAGATGCTTTCCGCCTATCGCACAAAGATGAGCTTCATTCAATTTCGTCTGCAACGGGCTTACAACACAGACTCGCTGGGCTACTTATCTGAAATACATGATACGGTCCAGGAACACTTCGATGAATACTACAATGCTACAGAGCAGCTGAGTGGCGTCCGTCTTTTAAGGAGTGCAGCTCTGGATACAGCTGATAATGATCCTTTGGAAGATTGGGATGAGCACCTCAATTGCCAGATGTCTTCAGAACTTGACGACTACCTTGGGGAGGTTCTAGTCCCAAGAAAAGATGATTTTGACATTCTTAAATGGTGGATGGAACACACCACAAAGTACCCCACACTTGCTGCTATTGCCCGGGACGTCTTAGCGATGCCGGCATCTGCTGTTCAATCTGAAGCAGCATTCAGTAGCAGCGGGCCAGTAATTCCAAAGCACCAGAGCACACTGAGCATCGAGACGATTGAAGCACTTGTGTGTAGTCGAGATTGGATGAGATAAATTTGCAACGTCCTATTACTAACACACCTCTCCGTCCTATGATCACCAACCCAGTAGCGCGATGCTGCGCTTGAGTGCAAAAGGGTTTCTGATTGGCAGAATTGATCTTGACTCCGTTTGCTTGTGGGAACAATGCGATGGACTTCCTTGGTTTTGGAAACTACAGCGATACGTAGTGTGCTATGATGGTGGTGCTGAAAGAGTTAGCTTCTTTTAGAACTTTGCATGTTCGTGTTCATCTGTAGTTAGCTGCTAGTAGCTTCGGTACTTAGGCTGCTTAATCTCATGTTTGCATTAGATGTTACTTTCTTTAATTTATGAAGTTCCATGGCAAGACTGAACTTTTTCGGAAAGGATACCATGCAACTGTTCTCATACTATTTTAAATCCAATTTACGCTTCACATTCTGGTACTTTCATTATCACATCGTTGGTTATAGACTTCCGACAAAATTCTGTCATATATCCTTACTGGAGTGCAGCTGTGTGCTTGGCTCTTCTGAAAATTAGAAATAATTCTCATTTCGAATGGAAGGGGATTCGTTCCCCTGCTGAACTGGTATGTTTGTTATACGGACTGTGTGTTCTTGAAATAGTTGGAAGGTTTCCATTCGCCGGAGGACAAACAGGCGTTGGTGGATGGAGGTGAGATTCTCCAGGCACTTGCGCCCAGAAGCCGCGAAGCTGCATCAAGCTCTGAAGATGAACAAAAAATTCAGTAAGGGGACCTGGCATCGCCAGTCGCCTGAAGATATCTGCGTGGCTCTTGAAACTAACTCTATCATGGCAAACCGAGGAGGGTTCACGTTCTGTTTTGCGCCCGAGTGACGGTTGCTAGTTTGTGGGCTGCTGCTGTGGCCTGCCATGTTCAGTTTTTGGTTTTGGTTCTAGCCTTTTGGGTGCTCCTCATGCTGGTTGTGTTGTTCTTCTTCTCTTCACCCCCACACCACCCGCTCACCTAGTGTGGGGGGAGTATATGAAAAAAAGAGTACAAGTTCTTTTACTAGAAGATTTATAACATAATTAATACTACATGAAAGGCTATTTTTCTCTTCCCTGGACAATTTAGTCTTGGAAAGAGTACATTGATCTGCATATCTCTAGCTGCTTTTCACTGGATTTTCCACTGGAAGTCCAAAGTTCACTAATGGTAGGCTGAAAAGGTTGCTTGATGGTCTGCGTGTTCTTTTTGCAGTTTTACATGACTGGTGTATGAGACTTGAAGGCTTCTTAACAAGACCGTAGGAGGGACTGAAATTGCCCATATACGGATGTTCTTAGAGCTAAGAACCTTGCTTTGTTATTTAAGTGAGCATTTGTTAACTGGTGTGCCATTATCACTATTCATGAAAATATAACTTAATGCATTATGCGCATCTGGATGTGCCAATGCAACAATTTTTATGTTGCATGACAGTGCAACCCAACTAAAGTTTGCTAAATCTGAATCTGGTGAGATGTTATGAAGCCAGCCGTTGAGATTTAGCTAACTTTATTTTCTATAACAACAACACTAGTTTCTCTTCATATAACAAAAATCCAGAGGGGCGCAGCGACCATTACCTTTAGTGATCCAGGAGACGCACGAGGTGAATCTTCTCCGCAGCACGAACTATCTCCGGGGTTTCCCTACTGAAAAATATAGATGATTTGTCCCTGTTGATTCTTTGTCCCGATGCCATACAATATGACTCCAATAGGTTTGATATCTCCTCTGCTCGATCAACACTTGCCCTGAAAAACAGCAGGCTATCATCCGCGAATAAAAGGTGGTTCACCGACAGGGCCGATGGTGCCACCTTAATGCCGCCGAGCTGGGATGACTGGTTTTGTGATTTGAGTAGGCACGAAAGGCCCTCTACTGCCAACAAGAAAAGGTAAGGAGAGATGGGATCTCCCTGTCGAATGCCACGTGTAGGGTTGAATTCTTCCAACTTTTTTCCATTAAACATCACTGAGAAGGATACAGAGCTCACCATGTTCATGATGACAGTAATCCAGGGGGTAGCAAAACCTAGCTTCTCCATGATAGCTCTAAGGTATTCCCATTCAACTCTGTCATAAGCCTTCATCATATCAAGCTTGAGCGCACAAAAGGAATTGCTTTTTGCCCTGTTCCTCTTCACGAAGTGTAGGCACTCATAAGCTGAAATAATATTGTCCGTAATTAGCCTTCCCGGTACAAAGGCGGACTGCTCCTCAGAGATTATATCTGGTCAGATGATCTTTAGTCGGTTTGCTAACACTTTTGAGGCAATCTTGTAGAAAACGTTACATAAACTGATAGGGCGGAATTGTGACAGTAACGTGGGATTAGATACCTTAGGGATTAAGACCAGAAGTGTATCGTTAACGCATGATGGGCTCTCCTCCCCACGAACAATGCCTAGGATGGCCCGGGTGACCGCTTCTCCACAAACATCCCAATGGCGTTGAAAGAAATGAGCAGGGAAGCCATTGGGTCCCGGGGACTTAGTAGAGAACATCTGGAACAAGGCCATTTTCACTTCCTTCTCCTCATACGGTGCCATCAAAACTGCGTTCATTGCTGGTGTCACCTTGACCGGGACGTGTTCCAGTACTTCTGCAACTCCCTGTACTCCTTCTGACGTATACAAATTTTTGTAGAAGTCCAGGGCTAGCTGCTGCATCTCCGTCATATCCTCTGTGAGCTCACCATCAGCCCTTTGCAAGGCTTTTATCAGATTTTTCCTACGCCTCATCGATGCTCGCATATGAAAAAAAATGAGTATTACGATCTCCAGCGGACAACCATTCAATACGGGACCGCTGCCTCCACATGAGCTCTTCCCGTAAATATAGCTCGATGAGCCTATTGTTAATTTTAATTTCTGCATGAGACGGGCCTGTCCTCGTCGGCTCATTACGTAGCCTGTCAAGTTCTTTCTTGAGGATGCGAATCTCCCCTCGAACACTTCCGAAAGAAGACTTTGCCCATTATCCCAAATTGTTTGCAAGCGCGTCCAGTTTTGATCGAATTTCGTTCGCTGTTAGCTGTCCCCCGGGTTCCCATGCAGTCCGAACTGTTTGCTTCAACTCCGCATGAGTGTCCCACATTACCTCATATCTGAACCTCTTCTCAGTCTTTGCTCCTGGACTGATTGTGGCAAGGTGTACGAGAATGGGCGAGTGATCAGAAGTTGCAGCCGATAGATGCTCAACAGCTGCGTTAGGAAAGAGCGTGCACCACTCGGTCATCCCAAGTGCCCTGTCTAGGCGCACCTTTGTGAACGACCCTCCTGCTACCTTCTTCTCATACGTCCACTTTCTGCCAGTGAAACCGAGGTCTATCAGACCACACACATCCACTGCATCCCTGAATCCTTGGTTCTGGGTTTGACTACAAGTACCAATTCCATCATGCTCATCATATCTGAGCACTTCATTAAAGTCTCCCAAGCACATCCAAGGCATATTATGGAGAGTGGCCAAATTACACATGGTTGTCCAGGTTTGATGCCGGAGGTGCGTTTGGGCCTCCCCATAGAAACATGAGAGCCTCCACGGTCCCCCCCCCCAAGCATACTGATTTTGACATCTATATGATACTTAGAGTAACCTAAAATCTCCGTCTTTATTTCATTGTTCCAAAAAATACATAAACCTCCACTCCTACCGGAGGAATCAACAGCAAAAGCATTGTCATAGCCTAAAGTACCCTTGAGATTTTCTGCTCTATCACCGCTAATCTGGGTTTCAACAATACATAGTACTTTAGGGGCAAACTTTTTCGCGGTTTCTCGCAGCTCTTGAATTGTCGGGGCGTTGCCAATCCCCCGACAATTCTAGCTCAAGAGATTCATTGCGCATGGCGGTCCTCCCCGGAGGAGGCCGCCAAACGTGCACCATTGTTGTTGTTGATCTTGCTAGCCGGTGCCTTTCTTCCATCCCTTGAGTTATTCTTTTCAGCCTGCATAACAGTTTTTGTTCTTTGGGGTCTTGCTTTGGGGGTGGACTCAGGGGAACCTGATTCACAACTGCATCTTTGACCACCAGGGCGAGCTCCAAGCCTGTCCCTTCCTTTGCTGATTCGGTCAGGACTGCATCTGAGGATCTTTTGCGACTCAGTTCAGGGTCATCAACTGCACTAACGACCTTCTCTCCCCCCTTGGCGATACCACTTCCAGCTTCAGAGAAGTTGCCCCTTGCTGGCTGCTGCTTCTGGCTATTACTCCTTCTCCTGGTAGCCCAGCTGGTGGTGGCCGGCGCACCCAGATTCTTGAACACCAACGCAGACGGTGGGTGAACGCCGTCCCCATGTTCCTTGAACTGATGCCCCATCATACCACACACCTGGCACCAGTCCGGTAGCCTCTCATAGCGGACTGCAAATATCTCTCGTTCGCCACCATGGATCAGTGAGGTGGCCTTCTTTAACGGATTACGAACATCCAGCCGTACCCTTACCCTGAAGAAATTTCCTTCAAAATCGAAAGAAGCGGGTTTCGCGTCAACAAACTCACCAAACTTGGAGGCCAACGCCTTAACTTTACCATGATACGCCGGGGGTAGATCAATGATCCGGGCCCATATCTCAAACTTGTAGAGTTCGATCGTAGAAGGCTTGGTGAATCCATCGTACGGGGCAATGATCACAGGGTTGCCCTTGAAGTGCCACGGACCTCCCTGCGTCACTCTTTCCCAATCACCCAAACAATCAGATTGCATTATGAAGAGATTCTCCTCTAGAGTTTTTATCTTCACCGGCCTCGCCAGATCCCAGGCTGCACGCATCGTGCGGAAAAACCAGTAGTTGCTGAAGTCTTTATCCATATGAACCCTGACCAAGATCATCCAGCGGAGATTCTCATCTGCCGGTGCATCTTTGTCCTCAAAAACCACTTCATCAAGGTCGTCCTCATCGAGGGCTAGTTCCTTCATCATATCCACCGGGTTTGCTTTGCCCTTGTTCGCTGTAGAGGTGCTGCCTCGGTCCGCCATGATAAACCCTAGAAGACAGATCGCTCCCGCACGGGAGCACCTAATCCTATCCCCGCCAAAAAACTCTGGATCCCTTCCAAGGCCGGGTGGCGACCCGAAGGACGCCCCTGGATCAGCCCGAGAAGAAGACGCAGTTCGGTGGGGGAGGGATCAGAGGTCTCTACGTCGCCATCGGCGCCGAGAGGAAGGTAAAACCCTAACTAGAGGGGATCCATTGTTGAATCGCGCCTGCAACACGTAATAGTACGAGGGCTGGTCTTCTTTAGTGCCAGCGACCTGGGTGGGCCTCGCTGGGCCCTCAGGCACGATCCAGCCCACCAATGAGACGAGCACTGATGGGCCTGTCCAATAGGTGTCCGGGGGAGCAGTTTTTAGGAAAGATTTTTGATCGGTTTTCCGTGTGGTTTTTTCCATGTTTGTTTCTGTGGTAGTTAATTTTGACCATGTTTTTTCACGTGGTTATTTATCCCTGTTTGTTTCTGTGATTGTTTTGAACTTTTTTTGCGTGTTTTTTCATGCTTGTTTCGGGTGGATCTACATTTCTTTCATCGGGTTTCCCTGTTTTTTGTGTTTCTTCATCGGTTTTATTTTTTTATTCTTTTAATCAACACATGCGTACTTTCTTCAATACACATTCTACATTTTCCGTATACATGTTCTTGATACACGTTGATCATTTTTTGAATAATTGATGTACATTTAAAAAAATACATATGTTCAATTTTTTTTCAATACATGTTATTTTTTTTAAATGCACATTGAATTTTTTTAGTGCCATCAAACCTTTTTTAGAATAGGAGAATGTTTTTCTACATTGCATAAGTATTTTAAAAATTTTGAAGATATTTTTTGAAACATGTGCACATATTTATAATTTTATCAATGGTACGTAGTATTTTATTAATATGTCACGTTTTTTTGGAAACTTGTGAACATTTTTAACGTACATTTTGTTTACAGCCAATGACATTCTTAAAAGTTTCATGAACTTTTTTTAAGTACTGCATAAACAGTTTCTAAACACTGCATAAGCATTTTAAATATAAATATTTTTATTTTAGGATATTTGGGAATATGAATAAAATTATGAAAGAAAAGAATAAATCAAAGATAATGAGCGATCAAAAGGAAACGAACGAAGTAGCATCCAACGCAGCTACGTCTCTTGGTCCAGCCCATTTAGGGAGCGCTGCACGCGCCATTGCGCTTGTGGTGGCTATAAGGGATACATAGCTGCACCCTGTAGCGTCTGTGCATACTGTTCATCTTCCACCTCCAGATTCCTTTTCTCAACCATGAATTCCTCTATGATTCCTGTTCGTAATCCCGACCAATGATTGATTCATGTCATAGAAGTAGTGGGGTGCTATCATTTGGTATTCTAGGCCTTCTTTGGTTTGTAGAAATTTTGTAGGAATCCTATAAGATAGGATTTGTATAGGAAAAATTTCTTTAGAGCCTTTTGATTTGTAGGAAAAGAATCATATTCCTATGGAGGAATTTTTCCTATCCTTCACATTTCATAGAAAAATAAACATTAGCCTAGGCCTTCTTTGGTTCATAGGATAGGAATTTTACAGGAATAGGAAAATCATAGGAAGTGAGATGACATGCATCTCAATTCCTATGGAGAAAGAGATGTCATTTGATGCATAGGATAGGAATTTTTCCATTGAGTCTTAGCTAATGTTTTTTTTCCTCCAAAATGTGAAGGATTGATTCCTATCCTACATATGAATAGGAATTCATTCCTACAAACCAAAGGGCTTCAAAGGAAACTTTTCCTTTGCAAATCCTATCCTATAGAAATCCTATGAAATTCCTGTAAACCAAAGGAGGCCTTAATAGTAAAAATCCTATAATGTGAAGCAAAGGATATCTTCTTTTCTATTTCTATTCATAGGATTTCAGATACATGTTATCTCATTTCCTGTGACTTTTTTATTCCTATGAACCAAAGGATCACCTCCTTTGGTTCATAGGATAGAAAAATCATAGGAAGTGAGATGACATGCATCTCAATTCCTATAGAGAAAGAGATGTTATTTGGTGCATAGAATAGGAATTTTTTCATTGAGTCTAGGCTAATGTCTTTTTTCCTCCAAAATATGAAGGATTGATTTCTAACCTACATAGGAATAGAAATCCATTCCTATAAACCAAATGACTTCAAAGGAATTTTTCCTTTGCAAATCCCATCCTATAGAGTTCCTATAAAATTCCTACAAACCAAAGGAGGCCTAATTTTTTTTCTCCCACAAAGGCCTCCTTTGGTTTGGAGGAATTTCATAGGAATTTTAGAGGATAGGAATTTTATAGGATTTTTTTCCTTTAGAGCCCTTTGGTTCATAGGAATAGATTCCTATTCCTACATAGGATTGGTTCCTATCCTCCACATTTCATAGGAAAATAAAAATGAGCCTAGACTCAGTGGAAAAATTTCTTTGGTGTCAACCAAATGCCATCTCGTTTCCTATTCCTACTCATAGGATTTGAGATACATGCCATCTCATTTTCTACAAAATTCCTATTCCTATGATAATCCTATCCTATGAACCAAAAGAGGCCTCACCATGACTCTGATGCGAGCCATGATTGAAGAGTGCCCAAGGATGAAGGCGCTGCACGACATCTTTATGGCAAGCACGAGCAATTCTGAATGGAAGTGGGTTGATGTAGACCAAAGCTTAAGGTGAGGTCTGATCCGTTATTGCGGCCCGATCTTTCACGACACTTCTTCTTCAGCAGTAGCAACCTCTCGCCCGCGCACGCGATGTACACGAAATAAAGGGTTTGAACCTTGTGGCTCAGCACGAGAAAACCAATCTCGACGACGGTACTCACGCGCAAAACAATTTCCTCACACAAAAATCGCAACACAGAGGTTTTCTAAAGCTTCCTCCAAAACTTAGGGATTTTTAGACAGTTTCCCCCAAAACTCGATACGGGTATTTACCCTAAAAAGACATTGTGTCTATTCATCAAAAATAATCTCCTCTTACAAAGAACTAGATTGGCTTTATATAATAGCCACACACCTAACTATCTTGGGAAGCAAGGCTTGTTACGTACACTTAAAAAACAAGGAAACATCGTAAGCATATGATAACCGACTTGTGATCTATTTAACTAGACAAAAACTACTAGATTTGTTACATGGCCGCCAGCTTTATTCTTCTGTTGGTGGACCCCATCCGATTTCTTTTAAGCATAGGAGACTCCACATGCAGCACGTCCTTTCACCTGCCTGGTATTCCTTGCGTGGAAGAAATAAAAACAGCAGGCAAAGCTTAAACCTGGACCTGTACTTTTTAAATGGATCCGATCTCTTCCTGTAGTTTGAATCACCAATATTCTTCACGTGCGCATGTGTACCAAGGCAGCCAAAATCAATATACATGCTCAGGCTCATTGCGTTCTTAGGTGCAACAAATATCACTTCCTCTTTTGGCCGAACAACAACAATCTTTCTTGGCCGAACCACATGGATACATGTAGCGATAACTAGTTCATTGCCAAAGCTTGATTCTAAATATGACGGTACAACGATATCACCAACAGTGACTAATGGAGCTGCAAAAACATGATTCTGGTTGGCAGCTTGTACATTGTCGTTGTCGTTGGTCTGACTATAGTTGAGACTGGTCATATCATGGGTGGTGTGTGTTGCCCCGCCCCGACCTCGCCAGCCATGACAACCCCAAGCGCGGCCCTCTAGTAGTGACGTCAGCTTTATCAACGACGCACACGACTGCGACTATGCGTCTTCTAAATAGCGTGTGCCTCGCCAACGAATCCCACGAGCCAAAGGTTGTGACCTCCTCTCCTACCTTAGTGTCAGCCACTAGTGCAGGAACCCTTCAGGCCTTCTTTGGTTCATAGGAATTTCATAGGATTTCTATATGATAGGATTTGTAAAGGAAAATTTCCTTTCAAGCCCTTTGGTTTGTAGGAATGGATTCCTATTCCTATATAGGATAGGAATCAATCCTTCACATTTTGAAGGAAAAAACATTAGAAGACTCAATGGAAAAATTCCTATCCTATGCATCAAATGACATGTCTTTCTCTATAAGAATTGAGATGCATGTCATCTCACTTCTTTTGATTTTCATATTACTATAGCATTCTTATCCTATGAACCAAAGGAGGTCTCATAGTATTTTGGTAATAACAACGTCTGGCAAAAATGACACGCCGTCGCAAACTTGGCAAAACACAAGCAGTGTTTAGCTAAAAAAGCACATTACTGTTGTCATATTACTAGCAGTGTTCCAAAAAATGACACGTTGCTGCTAAGATACACAAAGAGGGCTCTTATGCCAAGAACTACCAGCAGCGATTCAATACAAAGGCTCAACACTAGTATGTACTATATGAACTAGCGGCGTGCGGTCAGAAATGGTCACCACTAATATCATTTGCATCCTACATTTACTGGTCTGCCTGTGTGGGTTCAAACTACTTGCGGCATGTACAAGTAGTTCTCTTTTTAGAAAAGAAGGATTATCCCCGGCCTCTGCATCTGGATGATGCATGTAGCCATTTTATTAGTTATTCACAAAGATCTTACAAAGTAGTACATTATGTAGTCTGAAGCCACCATCTTAGCAACAACTGTCGCTACTTCTATTCACCTGATGAAGGGGTGCCGATAGTCCGAGCCTAATACCAAACAGACATCGCACAAATGCCTAACATCTAAAGGCAGAGGCCCCAACCAAGCCACATACTGGGTTTGGGGCACAAACTGATCCGACACACTCTCTGTGTCGTCGCCACCATCTTCCACCAATCAATCTTTAGAGCAGAAACTAATGCACCGACCTTGCTAGGCCTCTCTGCCATCGACGTCACCATGACCCTAGACAACATCCTCCCGCGCGAGTCCATCTCCGCGCATCGGACTCCGAGTCTCCATAGCACCACACCGACGAGATCCACCGCCATCAATGTGTAAGATGAAGCACTGCTCCACCAAATAAGCCATCTTCTATTCCCTCGAACCCGTGTGTATCTCCATGAATGACGCCCCCAAGGGGGAAACAACACCAGAGCGCCGCTGTCATCCGATCTACTGGTCTACGATTTGCTCCGGTGGTAGCAAAGAGTGGCCTTGAGCTTCTCCACGGCGATGCCTTCAAGAAGGAAATGCCGCAAACAACGCCGCCACCGCCAGCCTTGGCAGTAGCCGAAAGCAAGTTTTCATCCAGATCTGTTTGAAGAAACTCAATCTCATGTGCATGGGCTGCCGCGTCCTGCGACGTACCGGGAGCGGGATCCCAAGATCCATCGCCACCAGCGCCGCCACAAGGACCCACCACCTGGCCGTCATCCCCGACGAAGGGTAGGCGCCACTGATGACCCGCAAGTATATGGGATCAATTTTAGCCTTTTCGATAAATAAGAGTGTCGAACCCAACGAGGAGCAGAATGAAATGACAAGTGGTCTTCAGCAAGGTAATGTCTGCAAGTGCTAAAATTGTAAGTAACAGAGTAGTTTGATAGCGAGATAATTTGTAACGAGCAAATAAAAATAGTAGTAACAAAAGTGCAGCAAGGTAGCCCAATCCTTTTGAGGCAAAGGATAGGCTAAAACGGTCTCTTATAATAAGCAAAGCAGTCTTGAGGGTACACGGGAATTTCATCTAGTCACTTTCATCATGTTGGTTCGATTCGTCTTCGCTACTTTGATAATTTGATATGTGGGTGGATCAGAGCTTAGGTGTTGTTCTTACTTGAATATACCTCCTACTTATGATTAACCCCCTCGCAAGCATCCACAACTACGAGAAAAGTATTAAGAATAAATTCTAACCATAGCATTAAACTTTTGGATCCAATCGGTCCCTTACGGAATAGCTCATAAACTAGGGTTTAATCTTCTGTCAGTCTCGCAACCCATCATCTAATTACTACTCCACAATGCATTCCCTTAGGCCCAAATATGGTGAAGTGTCATGTAGTCGACATTCACATGACACCACTAAGGGAATCACAACATACATACTATCAAAATATCGAACACATATCAAGTTCACATGATTACTTGCAACAAGATTTCTCCCGTGACCTCAAGAACAAAAGTAACTACTCACAAATGATCACCATGGTCAAGTCAGAGGGGTATTAAATAGCTTATTGGATCTAAACATATAATCTTCCACCAAATAAACCATATAGCAATGAACTACAAGATGTAATCAACACTATACTGGTCACCCATAAGCACCAATCTATAGTTTCGGTACAAAGATTGAACACAAGAGATGAACTAGGATTTGAGATGAGATGGTGCTGTTGAAGATGTTGATGGAGATTGCCCGCCTCAAGATGGGAGAGTTGTTGGTGATGATGATGACGATGATTTCCCCCTCCGGGAGGGAAGTTCCCCCGGTGAAATCGCTCCGCCGGAGGGAAAAAATACTCCTGCCCAAGTTCCGCCTCGAGACAGCGGCGCTCCGTCCCGAAAGCCCTCTCCTTTATTTTTCTAGGTCAAAATGACTTATATACCAGAAGATGGGCACCGGAGGTGGGCTGGGCTGAGCACAACCCACCAGAACGCACCTGAGGGGCCAGGCACGCCCTGGTGTCTTGTGCTCACCAGGTGGCCCCCCTCCAGTGGTTATTTGCTCCAGTATTTCTTATTTGTTCAATAAAAATTCCTCGTGGAGTTTCAACCCATTTGGAGTTGTGCAGAATAGGTGGTCTGATGTAGCTTTTCCAGGTCCAGATTTCCAGCTGCCGAAATTCTCCCTCTTTGTGTGAACCTTGCAAGTTATGAGAGAAAAGGCATTAGAATTACTTCAAAAAGCACTATTATGCATAAAAACATTATAAATAACAGTAGGTAAACATGATGCAAAATGGACGTATTGATGTCGCTTGAAGCTACGTCGGTATTTCCCCAAAGAGAAAGGGATGATACAGCACAACGACGGTAGGTATTTCCATCAGATATGAAACCAAGGTTATCGAAGTAATTTCTAGCCCTAGATCTCCGACAACAAATGTATACTTCAGCAAGGTATGGAAAATGAGGACAGTTCTGCAAGAAGAAGCATCAAACGATCACATAGAGATTGTGACTCTGGTCATGGAGATGCATGAAGCGTTCGATGAGTATTAGCAAAACTCATACGTGTGGCTGTCAATACCTGTCGTGTTAGATCCAAGATTCAAGATTGTTAAACGCAACATTGTACGTGACATAGGGATAGATAGAGATAGGTGTTTAAGTGCTTCCGGTTGCATAGATGATACTTATCTCTTGTAAACCGAACTCTCTTTATTCTCTCTTATCCCTTCTCCTCCAAGCATGTAATCTCAACAACTTGTATGCGCTATCAGGGATGTGCGCCCCTGCCTATAAACATGCATGGCGCCCCCTCATACGAGGGTAAGACGCTTTCCGCCTATCGCACATGGTAATCAGAGCATCCTTCTTCCAATACATCTAGTTTCTCCAATCTCCATTAGTGCTTAGCATGTCTTCCTCCGGCTCCTCCCAGACCGGCCTCAACAGTCAGGTCACGGAGAAGCTCACCCATACGAACTATGTACTGTGGTGCGTCCAGATCATGCGGCAGCTAAGGGGAGCAGGCGTCTTCAGCTATGCCGATGGCAGCGATACGTCCATTCTGCATCATGCTTTTATATTGATATTTATCACATTATGGACTGTTATTTCACTTTATGTCACAATACTTATGGCTATTTTCTCTTATTTTACAAGGTTTACATAAAGAGGGAGAATGCCGGCAGCTGGAATTCTGGTCTGGAAAAGGAGCAAATATTAGAGACCTATTCTGCGCAACTCCAAAAGTCCTGAAACTCCACGGAACGTCTTAAAAGAAATAAAGAAAAATCCACGCCAAATATGAAGGCCAGGGGGCCCACACCCTTCTCACGAGGGTGGGGGGCGCGCCCCCCCTAGGGCGCGCCCCCTACCTCGTGGGCCCCCTGGTGGCTCTCCGATGCCCATCTTCTCCTACATGAGGTCTTTCGATGAGAAAAAAATGAGGAGGAACTTTTCAGGACGAGACTCCGCCGCCACGAGGCGAAACCTTGGCGGATCCAATCTAGAGCTCCGGCAGAGCTGTTCTGCCGGGGATACTTCCCTCCGGGAGGGGGAAATCATCACCATCGTCATCACCAACGCTCCTCTCATCGGTAGAGGGCAATCTCCATCAAAATCTTCACCAACACCATCTCATCTCCAAACCCTAGTTCATCTCTTGTATCCAATTCTTGTCTCAAAGTCCGGGATTGGTGCTATAGGTTGCTAGTAGTGTTGATTACTCCTTGTAGTTGATGCTAGTTGGTTTAATTGGTGGAAGATCATATGTTCAGATCCTATATGCATATTATTACCCCTCTGATTATGAACATGAATATGCTTTGTGAGTAATTACGTTCGTTCCTGAGGACAAGGGAGAAGTCTTGCTATGAGTAGTCATGTGAATTTGGTATTTGTTTGATATTTTGATAAGATGTATGTTGTCTAGCCTCTAGTGGTGTTATGTGAACGTCGACTACATAACACTTCACCATTATTTGGGCCTAGAGGAAGGCATTGGGAAGTAATAAGTAGATGATGGGTTGCTAGAGTGACAGAATCTTAAACCCTAGTTTATGCGTTGCTTCGTAAGGGGCTGATTTGGATCCACATGTTTCATGCTATGGTTAGGTTTACCTTAATACTTTTGTTGTAGTTGCGGATGCTTGCAATAGAGGTTAATCATAAGTGGGATGCTTGTTCAAGTAAGAACAGCACCCAAGCACCGGTCCACCCACATATCAAATTATCAAAGTATCGAACATGAATCATATGAACGTGATGAAAACTAGCTTGACGATATTCCTATGTGTCCTCGGGAGCGCTTTTCCTATTATAAGAGTTTGTTCCAGCTTGTCCTTTGCTACAAAAGGATTGGGCCACCTTGCTGCACTTTATTTACTTTTGTTACTTGTTGCTCGTTACAATTTATCCCTTCACAAAACTATCTGTTACCACTTATTTCAGTACTTGCAGAGAATACCTTGCTGAAAACCGCTTATCATTTCCTTCTGCTCCTCATTGGGTTCGACACTCTTACTTATCGAAAGGACTAAGATAGATCCCCTATACTTGTGGATCATCAAGACTCTTTTCTGGCTCCGTTGCCGGGGAGTGTAGCGCCTTTGGTAGGTGGAATTTGGTAAGGAAAATTTTATATAGTGTGCTGAAATTTACTGTCACTTGTTACTATGGAAAGTAATTCTCTGAGGGGCTTGTTCGGGGTATCTTCACCCCATCCAGTAGAGCAAAGAGTTGCTCCTCAACCTACTAAACCTATTGAAAATGAAATTCCGTATGAGTATCCTTCGGGTATGATAGAAAAACTGCTAGCTAATCCTTTTACAGGAGATGGAACAAAGCATCCTGATGAGCACTTAATATATGTGGATGAAGTTTGTGGATTATTTAAGCTTGCAGGTATACCCGATGATGTTGCTTAGAAGAAGGTCTTCCCTTTATCTTTGAAGGGAGACACATTGATATGGTATAGGCTATGTGATGATATGAGATCGTGGGACTATAAAAGATTGAAGCTGGAATTTCATCAAAAGTATTACTCTATGCATCTTGTTCATCGTGATCGCAATTATATATATAATTTCTAGCCTCGTGAAGGAGAAAGCATCGCTCAAGCTTGGGGGAGGCTTAAATCAATGTTATATTCATGCCCCAATCATGAGCTCTTAAGAGAAATAATTATGCAAAGTTTTTATGCTCGGCTTTCTGAAAACAATCGCACCATGCTCGATACTTCTTGTGCTGGCTCTTTTATGATGAAGACTATTGAATTCAGATGGAATTTATTGGATAGAATTAAATGCAACTCTGAAAATTGGGACATCGACGAAGGTAAGGAGTCAGGTATGACACCTAAGTTTGGTTGTGTTAAATCTTTTATGGATACCGATATTTTCCGTAAGTTTAGCACTAAATATGGACTTGACTCTGAGATAGTAGCTTCTTTCTGTGAATCTTTTGCTACTTATGTTGATCTCCCTAAGGAGAAGTGGTTTAAATATCATCCTCCCATAGAAGTAAAAGTAGCTGCACCTATTAAAGTTGAAGAAAAGACTGTCACTTATAATGATCCTATTGTTCCTACTTCTTATATTGAGAAACCACCTTTCCCTGTTAGAATAAAGGATCATGCTAAAGTTTCAACTGTTGTTCGTAAAAGCAATATTAGAACTTATACACCTCCTGAGCAAGTTAAAGTAGAACCTAATATTGCTATTATTTAAGATCTCTTGTATGATAATATTGATGGGCATGTTATTCAGTTCGAAGGTGAAACTGCTAGAATTGCTAAACCTTGTGATAAAGGTAAACATAGACCTGTGGTAGGCGTGCCTGTTATTTCTGTTAAAATAGGAGATCATTGTTATCATGGCTTATGTGATATGGGTGCTAGTGCTAGTGTTATACCTCATGACTTATACAAAGAAATTAAGAGTGAAATTGCACCTGTTGAGTTAGAAGATATTGATGTCACTATTAAACTTGCTAATAGAGATACTATTGCACCAATTGGAATTGTTAGAGATATTGAAGTCTTGTGTGGGAAAACTAAATATCCTGCTGATTTTCTTGTTCTTACTTCTCCGCAAGATCGCTTTTGTCCAATTATATTTGGTAGACCTTTCTTAAACACTGTCAATGCTACCATAGACTGCACTAAGAATATTGTTACTGTTGGTTTGGATGATATGGTTCATGAGTTTAATTTCTCTAAATTTAGTAAACAACATCGTGAGGAAGAATTACCTAGTAAGGATGAAATTATTGGTCTTGCTTCTATTGCCGTACCTCCTAGTGATCCTTTAGAACATTATTTGCTAGACCATGAAAATGATATGTTAATGAATGAAAGAAGGGAAATAGATGAAGTACTCTTTAAACAGGAACCTATTTTGCATCACAACTTGCCTGTTGAAATTTTAGGGGATCCTCCTCCACCCAAGGGTGATCCCGTGTTTGAGCTTAAACCGTTGCCTGATAATCTTAAATATGCTTATCTTGATGAAAAGAAGATATATCCTGTTATTATTAGTGCTAACCTTTCAGAGCATGAAGAAGAAAGATTATTGAAAACTCTAAAGAAGCATCATGCTGCTATTGGATATACTCTTGATGATCTTAAGGGCATTAGTCCCACTCTATGTCAACATAAAATAAATTTGGAAGCAGATGCCAAACCAGTTCGTGATCCTCAACGCCGTCTGAATCCTAAAATGAAAGAAGTAGTAAGAAAAGAAATACTAAAGCTTCTGGAGGCAGGTATAATCTATCCCGTTGCTGATAGTGAGTGGGTAGGTCATGTCCATTGTGTCCCTAAGAAGGGAGGTATTACTGTTGTTCCTAATGATAAAGATGAATTGGTTCCACAAAGAATTATCACAGGTTATAGGATGGTAATTGATTTCCGCAAATTAAATAAAGCTACTAAGAAAGATCATTACCCCTTACCTTTTATTGATCAAATGCTAGAAAGATTATGCAAACATACACACTATTGCTTTCTAGATGGTTATTCTGGTTTCTCTCAAATACCTGTGTCGGCTAGAGATCATTCAAAGACTACTTTTACATGCCCTTTTGGTACTTTTGCTTATAGACATATGCCTTTTGGTTTATGTAATGCACATGCTACCTTTCAAAGATGCATGATGGCTATATTCTCTGACTTTTGTGAAAAGAATTGTGAGGTTTTCATGGACGACTTTTCCGTCTATGGTTCCTCTTTTGATGATTTCCTGAGCAATCTTGATCGAGTTTTGCAGAGATGTGAAGAAACTAATCTTGTCTTGAATTGGGAAAAGTGCCACTTTATGGTTAATGAAGGTATTGTCTTGGGGCACAAAGTTTCTGAAAGAGGTATTGAAGTTGATAAAGCCAAGGTTGATGCTATTGAAAAGATGCCATGTCCCAAGGACATCAAAGGTATAAGAAGTTTCCTTGGTCACGCTGGATTTTATAGGAGGTTCATTAAGGACTTCTAAAAAAAATTCTCGGCCTCTGACTAATTTATTGCAAAAAGATATACCATTTGTCTTTGATGATGATTGTGTAGAAGCATTTGAAATACTTAAGAAAGCATTAGTCACTTCACCTGTTGTTCAGCCACCTGATTGGAACCTACCCTTTGAAATTATGTGTGATGCTAGTGATTATGCTGTAGGTGTTGTTCTAGGGCAAAGAGTTGATAAGAAATTAAATGTTATTCATTATGCTAGTAAGACTCTAGACAATGCTCAAATAAATTATGCTACTACTGAAAAAGAACTTTTAGCAGTTGTATTTGCTTGTGATAAGTTCAGATCTTATATCGTTGATTCTAAAGTAACTATTCAAACAGATCATGTTGCTATTAAATATCCTATGGAAAAGAAAGATGCTAAACCTAGACTTATTAGATGGGTCCTCTTGCTACAAGAATTTGATTTGCATATTGTTGATATAAAGGGAGCTGAGAACCCCGTTGCAGACAACCTGTCTAGGTTAGAAAATATTCTTGATGACCCACTACCTATTAATGATAACTTTCCTGATGAACAATTAAATGTTATAAGTACTTCTCGTAGTACTCCATGGTATGCTGATTATGCTAATTATATTGTTGCTAAATTTATACCACCTAGCTTCACGTACCAACAAAAGAAAAAGTTCTTCTATGATTTAAGACATTACTTTTGGGATGACCCACATCTTTATAAAGAAGGGGTAGATGGTGTTATTAGACGTTGTGTACCTGAGCATGAACAGGAACAGATCCTACACAAGTGTCACTCTGAGTCTTATGGAGGACACTGCGCTGGAGATAGAACTGCACATAAGGTATTGCAATCTGGTTTTTATTGGCCTACTCTCTTCAAGGATGCTCGTAAGTTTGTCTTGTCTTATGATGAATGTCAAAGAATTGGTAATATTAGTAGACATCAAGAAATGCCTATGAATTATTCACTTGTTAGTGAACCATTTGATGTTTGGGGCTTTGATTATATGAGACCTTTTCCTGCCTCTAATGGATACACACATATTCTAGTTGTTGTTGATTACGTTACTAAGTGGGTAGAAGCTATTCCAACTAGTAGTGCTGATCATAACACTTCTATTAAAATGCTTAAGGAAGTTATTTTTCCGAGGTTTGGAGTCCCTAGATATTTAATGACTGATGGTTGTTCACACTTTATTCATGGTGCTTTCCGTAAAATGCTTGCTAAATATGATGTTAATCATAGAATTGCATCTCCTTATCACCCTCAGTCTAGTGGTCAAGTAGAGTTGAGCAATAGAGAGCTCAAATTAATTTTGCAAAAGACTGTTAATAAGTCTAGAAAGAATTGGTCTAAGAAACTTGATGATGCGTTATGGGCTTATAGAACCGCATACAAAAATCCTATGGGTATGTCTCCGTATAAAATGTCTATGGAAAAGCATGTCACTTACCTCTAGAACTAGAACATAAGGCATATTGGGCTATTAAAGAGCTTAACTATGATTTTAAACTTGCCGGTGAAAAGAGGTTATTTGATATTAGCTCACTTGATGAATGGAGAACCCAAGCTTATGAAAATGCCAAGTTGTTTAAAGAAAAAGTTACAAGATGGCATGACAAAAGGATACAAAAGCGTGAGTTTAATGTAGGTGATTATGTATTGCTATACAACTCTCGTTTAAGATTTTTTGCAGGGAAACTTCTCTCTAAATGGGAAGGCCCCTATGTTATCGAAGAGGTCTATCATTCTGGTGCCATAAAAATCAACAACTTCGAGGGCACAAATCCGAAGGTGGTAAACGGTCAAAGAATCAAACATTATATCTCAGGTAATCCCATAAATGTTGAAACCAATATTATTGAAACCGTAACCCCGGAGGAATACATAAGGGACACTTTCCGGAACGTTTCAGACTCCGAAAAGGAATAGGTATGTGATACGGTAAGTAAACCGACTCCAAAACAATTTTTAAGGCAACATTTCTCCGTTTTGGAATATTTAGAAAAATAGAAAAATAAGTAGCAGTCCGGGAAGGACACGAGGGTGGTGGGTGCGCCCCCTACCTCGTGAGCACCTCGAGTGCTTTCCGGACTCCGTTTTCTTGCACATTACGTATTTTGGTCGGTAAAAATTCATTATATATTCTCCCGAAGGTTTTGACTCCCGTATCACGCAAACCTCCTCTGTTTTCGTTTCGAGCTATTTTCTATCAGGGTTTTCTAGACTAAGCATCATGTCGTCTCCCTCCTCCAACAATGGTGACAATGATGCTTGGCTAATGAAGATAGATCTGAAGAGGGAAGAACCCACGAAGGTCAACAAGGATGAAAGGATCAAGAAGGCCACGGAGGATCAAGCCCCAGCAGCAAAAGACACCCTTCAAATTGATCATAACCTTCTTACCCCAACTGAGATTGAAGCTTTCAAGATGATTGAGTTAGCTCGTATATAAAACAAGTATCTCACACAAGAAAATATTTTGTTGAAGGAGCATATTGTTGCACTCAAGGGCATTATTCGCAAGCTGGAGGACCTCTTACGCTCGATGTGCGATTATCCGTCACCACCACCTTCTTCACCGACAAAGGAGATATAATCACATGGGTATGGGCACTCCCCTTGGCAACTGCCAAGCTTGGGGGAGATGCCCCGGTATCGTATCACAATCACAACTCCTATTTTTACCATTTTTCTTAGTTCGATCCTATTAGTAGTATCTTGATCCAGTAGAATAAAGTTTATGCCATGATCAAGTTTTGAGTTTTGCTTTATGATCTCTCTATGTAATCGAGTCCATGAGCTATATATAATAAAGATTTGTGTTGAGTCAAGGGCTTGATTATTTTGCCATGATCTTGGGTAAATAAAAGAAAAGAGAAAAAGAATAAAAAGAAACAAAAAATTCATATTGATCTTATTGAGAGTAATGACTTCACATAGAAAGAGTATGATGATTAAAAGTTGTTGGGAGTTGGCAGACATAACTTTGGTCATTGTTGCAATTAATAGGAAGTAATAAGGAAAGAGAGGTTTCACATATAGATATATTATCATTGACATCTTTTATGATTGAGAGCACTCATTAAAATATGACATGCTAAAGAGTTGATGTTGGACAAGGAAGACGACGTAATGAGTCATGTCTTTCTTATATCTGAGATAAAGTATGTTGTCATGGATCCTCTAACTTGTTGAGCTTGCCTTTCCCCCTCATGCTAGCCAAATTCTCAGCACCAAGTAGAAATACTACTTGTGCTTCCAAATATCCTTAAACCGATTTTGCCATGAGAGTCCACCATATCTACCTATGGATTGAGTAAGATCCTTCAAGTAAGTTGTCATCGGTGCAAAGCAATAAAAATTGCTCTAAATATGTATGATTGATTGGTGTGGGAGAAATAAGCTTTATACGATCTTGTGATGTGGAAGTAATAAAAGCGACGGACTGCATAGTAAAGGTTCATATAACAAGGGGAAATATAAAGTGACTTTCTTTTGCATTGAGATTTTATATATCCAACCATAAAAGCGCATGGCAACCTCTACTTCCCTTTGCGAAGGGCCTATCCTTTATTACTATCTTCTACCTTATGCAAGAGTCATGGTGATCTTCACCTTTTCTTTTTCATTTTATCCTTTGGCAAGCTCAACATGTTGGAAAGAACATGATATATATATGTAATTGGATGTAGGAGAGCATGAACCATTATTGTTGATATTACCCTTGAGGCAAAAGGTTGTGGGGAAAAACTATAAGCCCCTATCTTTCTCTGTGTCCGATTAAAACTCCGTAACCACAAGTATCACGTGAGTGTTAGCAATTATGGAGGACTAAATGATAATTGAGTATGTGGACTTGCTTTTTAGCTCTGACATAGACTCTTTCCGATGTTACGATAAATTGCAATTGCTTCAATGACTGAGATTATAGTTTGTCGGAGCCCAATAAGGGTTATGATTTATACTTTTGCATTGTGAATAGATCATCACTTGAACATAAGTAATCATATGACCAAATCTATATATGTTGCTCTTATGAGAATAATCATGATGCCTTCATGTCCGTATTTTATTTTTATCAACGCCTCTACCTCTAAACATGACGACATATTTATTGTTATCGGCTTTTCGCTTGAGGACAAGCGAGGTCTAAGCTTGGGGGAGTTGATACATCCATTCTGCATCATGCTTTTATATCGATATTTATCGCATTATGGACTGTTATTTCACTTTATGTAACAATACTTATGGCTATTTTCTCTTATTTTACAAGGTTTACATAAAGAGGGAGAATGCCGGCAGCTGGAATTCTGGTCTGGAAAAGGAGCAAATATTAGAGACCTATTCTGCGCAACTCCAAAAGTCCTGAAACTCCACGGAACGTCTTAAAAGAAATAAAGAAAAATCCACGCCAAAGATGAAGGCCAGGGGGCCCACACCCTTCTCACGAGGGTGGGGGGCGCCCCCCTAGGGCGCGCCCCCTACCTCGTGGCCCCCCTGGTGGCTCTCCGATGCCCATCTTCTCCTATATGAGGTATTTCAATGAGAGAAAAATGAGGAGGAACTTTTCAGGACGAGACTCCGCCGCCACGAGGCAGAACCTTGGCGGATCCAATCTAGAGCTCCGGCAGAGCTGTTTTGCCGGGGATACTTCCCTCTGGGAGGGGGAAATCATCACCATCGTCATCACCAACGCTCCTCTCATCAGGAGAGGGCAATCTCCATCAACATCTTCATCAGCACCATCTCATCTCCAAACCCTAGTTCATCTCTTGTATCCAGTTCTTGTCTCAAAGTCCGGGATTGGTGCTAGTAGGTTGCTAGTAGTGTTGATTACTCCTTGTAGTTGATGCTAGTTGGTTTAATTGGTGGAAGATCATATGTTCAGATCCTATATGCATTTTATTACCCCTCTGATTATGAACATGAATATGCTTTGTGAGTAATTACGTTCGTTCCTGAGGACAAGGGAGAAGTCTTTCTATGAGTAGTCATGTGAATTTGGTATTCGTTTGATATTTTGATAAGATGTATGTTGTCTAGCCTCTAGTGGTGTTATGTGAACGTCGACTACATAACACTTCACCATTATTTGGGCCTAGAGGAAGGCATTGGGAAGTAATAAGTAGATGTTGGGTTGCTAGAGTGACAGAAGCTTAAACCGTAGTTTATGCGTTGCTTCGTAAGGGGCTGATTTGGATCCACATGTTTCATGCTATGGTTAGGTTTACCTTAATACTTTTGTTGTAGTTGCGGATGCTTGCAACAGAGGTTAATCTTAAGTGGGATGCTTGTTCAAGTAAGAACAACACCCAAGCACCGGTCCACCCACATATCAAATTATCAAAGTATCGAACGCGAATCATATGAACGTGATGAAAACTAGCTTGGCGATATTCCCATGTGTCCTTGGGAGCGCTTTTCCTATTATAAGAGTTTGTTCCGGCTTGTCCTTTGCTACAAAAGGATTGGGCCACCTTGCTGCACTTTATCTACTTTTGTTACTTGTTGCTCGTTACAATTTATCCCTTCACAAAACTATCTGTTACCACTTATTTCAGTACTTGCAGAGAATACCTTGCTGAAAACCGCTTATCATTTCCTTCTGCTCCTCATTGGGTTCGACACTCTTACTTATCGAAAGAACTATGATAGATCCCCTATACTTGTGGGTCATCAGGCAGCACGCCGGAGCCAGCTCGCTTCCTTCCTGGCAAGGACAAGGACGGCAAGGAATCCACCGAGCCCAACCCTCTCCACCAATCTGGGTCCGGTAGGACCAACAAGTGCTCGGGTACCTGCTCAATAATATCTCAAAAGAGGTGTTGGTGCAGGTGACCACGATCACCACGATGCACGCGCTCTGGACCACTTTGGCGGCCATGTTCTCCTCGCAGTCGCTTAGCCGTGTCAACTACATACACACGGCTTTGCTGCATGCGCAGAAGGGAACTCAGCCGGTCGCCACCTTCTTCGCCCACATGCGCGGCCTCGCTGATGAACTCGCCGCGGCCGGCAAGCCGCTGCAAGACGACGAGATCGTCTCCTACATCATCCACGCGCTGGACATGGAGTACCAGCCTCTGGTGTCGGCCCTGGATGCCCGCACCTCCCCCGTAACCCTAGATGAGTTGTTCACCATGCTAAGCAATTTTGATTAGCGCATGGCACTCTATCAGGGTTCGGGCGGTTTCAAGTCTTCTGCGAATGTTGCCTCTCGTGGCCATGGCGGACCTCCACGTGGCAAGAACCGCTCAGGCGGCGGCAACTCCTCCAACACCAACACTCCTCGGACCGACCATTCCTCCTCCACCAACTCCAAGGGACGGCGGCGGTGGTGGCCATGGCTCCAACCGAGCGTGCCCTGATGCGCCGTGCTGCCAGATCTGTGGCAAGCTCGGGCACACCGCCTGAGACTGCTGGTACCGCTATGACGAGGACGATGAAGACTCCCAGGATGAGGACAAGGTGGTTGCTTCTGCGGACGGCTCCTACGGCGTTGACACCAACTGGTACGTCGACAGTGGCGCCACCGAACACATCACCAGCGAGCTTGAGAAGGTGACCACGCGGGAGAAGTACCGCGGCAAGGACTTTCTTCCAAAACCTTGGCATCTCTCATCACGTGTCCTGTCCCCACGCTTACCAACAAAACGGTTCGGCAGAACGTAAGCACAGACACATTGTGGAGGTAGGACTAGCTCTCTTAGCCGACGCCGCTATGCCTCTTAAATTTTGGGACGAAGCCTTTCTCACGGCTGTCCACATTATCAACATGCTTCCTAGTCGTGTCATTAATAATGAAACTCCAACAGAAAGGCTACTTCATGTTAAACCCGACTACAAATCACTTCGTGTGTTTGGGTGTGCCTGTTGGCCTAATATTCGCCCATACAACAATCGCAAACTCATGTTCCGCTCAAGGCGATGTGCTTTTCTTGGGTATAGTCCACTTCACAAAGGTGTCAAGTGCCTTGACATCTCCACTGACCGTGTCTATATTTCTCGCGATGTGATCTTTAATGAAACAAAATTTCCTTTTGCTGATCTTCATCCAAATGCCGGCGCCTTACTCCGCAAAGAAATCCTTCTTTTGCCATCTCACCTATCCGGCATTGATCACGGGGGAGAAAATAATTGTGCTGATCAAACAATGACTAACCTCTTAACCGTACCCATCAGCTTTGTGATGTTGCAGGAGAAAACAGCAGTGAAAACAGAGAAGAAAATGATGCACAAATCACTTCCCCCATGCCATATTTCATGTGTCGTGACATGGGGGGCAAATCTGCCTTGGAACTCGCAGGATCCACCTCGGGATCGCTGCAGGAGCAACAACGCAGGCAATCTGCACCGGGATTGGTGCGGGCTGACGCGTCAGAGCCGACAGCAGCGTCGCACGCCCGTGCAACCACCAGCGACCCCGCGCACGCCACGCAACCGACCACAGCTGGAGGTGGTCCCGCGCCTGCTGGAGGTGGCCCCATGGCCGCTCCGCCCCGCTCGTCACCTCACAACTGGCAGCTCCCAAGTGGCCAACGTGGCGCGTGCTTCCCCGACGAGTCGCGCTGCTACAAGCGGCGGGCTTAGCCACGGCTGACAGGAGCCGGATCCGGTGCTGATCTGGTCGGCCCCATGCAATCATGCACCCGTGATGAGTCGGTCGGCCATCCGGGATCTTCTGCGGCCTCCACAATGCCTGGATCACGAGATGCAGCTGTCGGTGTCAAAACCGGCGGATCTCGGGTAGGGGTCCCGAACTGTGCGTCTAAGGCGGATGGTAACAAGAGACGGGGGACACAATGTTTACCCAGGTTCAGGCCCTCTCGATGGAGGTAACACCCTACGTCCTGCTTGATTGATCTTGATGATATGAGTATTACAAGAGTTGATCTACCACGAGATCGTAGAGGCTAAACCCTAGAAGCTAGCCTATGATTATGATGGTTGTTGTCCTACGGACTAAACCCTCCGGTTTATATAGACACCGGAGCGGGACTAGGGTTACACAGAGTCGGTTACAAGGGAGGAGATCTACATATCCGAATTGCCAAGCTTGCCTTCCACCCAAAGGAGAGTCCCACCCGGACACGGAATGAAGTCTTCAATCTTGTATCTTCATAATCCAATAGTCCGGCCAAAGGATATAGTCCGGCCGTCCGAGGACCCCCTAATCCAGGACTCCCTCAGTAGCCCCTGAACCAGGCTTCAATGACGATGAGTCCGGCGCGCAGATTGTCCTCGGCATTGCAAGGCGGGTTCCTTCTCCAAATACTCCATAGAAGATTTTGAACACAAGGATAGTGTCCAGCTCTGCAAAGCAAATTCCACATACCACTGTAGAGAGTACATTATTCGACAAATTCAATTTGCTGACAACTTTTCATAACGTGACGTCCTGCCGTCGCCCGGTCATTACGAACCGTTTTTCCCTGCCTGCCATTGCATGAGTTGCGAGGCGGTTTTATCGGCACGTCTTGTCGAAGCAGAGATCGTGTTCCCCTTATCACGGGAGTCTCATCAATACGGGCGTGGGTAACCCAGTCGTGCTGGTTAACATGAATCCTCGATTTTAGGCAAGTTCCAAACGGGCACGCGGAGGACGCTTGATATTTTCGCCCTCTTTATAAAGGGGCCAAGGCCTGTCCTTTTCTTCTCGCGCTCAATCCTTCCCTTCCCCCACCCCGCGTTCTAACACCCAAGGCTCAGGCTAAGTGCTTCGGTCCTTCAACCATGTCCAGATCCAACCTTCAAGGCCTGTGGATGGCTTCCTCTGTCACAGAGGCGAACATTAAGAAGCTAAGGGAAGCCAGGTATCTGACCGCCGAAATCTCGCATAGGCTGCCTGCTCAAGGGCAGGTCATCCCCACTCCCGAACCCAACGAGAGTGTCGTATTTGTTTCCCACTTCCTCCGAGGGCTAGGCTTTAGTCTTGATCCCTTTGTCCGAGGGCTTATGTTCTATTACGGGCTCGATTTCCATGATCTAGCCCTGGATTCCATCCTTCACATCTCGTCGTTTATCGTCGTGTGTGAGGCCTTCCTCCCATCACCCCACACTTCAGCTTATTGCTCAAGACCTTCAATGTGAAGCCGAAGATGATCGATGGGTGACACGCAGAATGCGGAGGTGCCACAATAAGCAAAGGCATCGATGCTCCATGGCCAAAGGGTTTCTTTCTGGAGGTGTCCAAATTATGGCAGCGGGAGTGGTTTTACATCACAGCTCCCCGAAGTACTAAGTGGGTAGCTGCCCCCGCCCTCCGTTCGCCCCCCCGCCACAACTGGCGTCATGGGTCAACAAGGGGCTGGATTGGGGGCCAGTTAATGACGTGCCGACATTTCAAAGTCGCATCTGAGATTGATAACCCACAAGTATAGGGGATCGCAACAGTTTTCAATAAGTAAGAGTGTCGAACCCAACGAGGAGCTAAAGGCACAACAAATATTCCCTCAAGTTCTATCGGCCATCGATACAACTCTACGCACGCTTGATGTTCGCTTTACCTAGAACAAGTATGAAACTAGAAGTACTTTGTAGGTTTTGTTGGATAGGTTTGCAAGGTAATAAAGAGCATGTAAATAAAAAGTAGGGGATGTTTAGATAAAGACACAACTAAATTAGTTTTAGTAGAGATCTTTTTGTTACGAGAAAGTTATTTGTCCCTAGGCAATCAATAACTAGACCGGTAATCATTATTGCAATTTTATTTGAGGGAGAGGCATAAGCTAACATACTTTCTCTACTTGGATCATATGCACTTATGATTGGAACTCTAGCAAGCATCCGCAACTACTAAAGATCATTAAGGTAAAACCCAACCATAGCATTAAAGTATCAAGTCCTCTTTATCCCATACGCAACAACCCCCTTACTCGGGTTTGTGTTTCAGTCACTCACGCAACCCACTATAAGCGAATCATGAATGCAGCACCCTACAACGGGGATCCCTCATGCTTGCGCAACACGGAGAGCACCATAGGACAGCACCAATAATAAAACATGCAATTCAAACCAATCTTGATCATCAAATAGCCCATAGGACAAATCGGATTTACTCAAACATCATAGGATAGCCATACATCATTGGGAAATAATATATAGCGTTGAGCACCATGTTTAAGTAGAGATTACAGCGGGTAAGAGATAGGTTACACCGCTGCATAGAGGGGGGAAGAGTTGGTGATGATGGCGGTGAAGTTGTTGGTGAAGATTGCGGTGATGATGATGGCCCCCGGTGACACTCCAGCGCCACCGGAAGCGAGGGGGAGAGAGCCCCCCTCCTTCTTATTCTTCCTCGACCTCCTCCCTAGATGGGAGAAGGGTTTCCCCTCTGGTCCATGGCCTCCATGGCACGGGAGCGGCGAGGGCCCCTCCGAGATTGGATCTGTCTCTCTGTCTTTCTCTGTTTCTGCGTTCTCAGATTCTACCCTTTCACCGTTTCTTATATTCCCGGAGATCCGTAACTCCGATTGGGCTGAAATTTTAACACGATCTCTATCCGGATATTAGCTTTCTTGGGGCGAAAGAAGGGCATCAACCACCTTACGGGGTGGCCACGAGGGTCAGGGGCGCCCCCCTGCCTCGTGGCCCCCTCGAGCATTGTCTCGCGTGGATTTTTCTTCCCAAAAATCATATATATTCCAAAAAATCTCCGTCAGTTTTTATTTCATTTGGACTCCGTTTGATATGGATATTCTATGAATCAAAAAACATGCAACAAACAGGAACTGGCACTGGGCACTGGATCAATATGTTAGTCCCAAAAATAGTATAAAAAGTTGCCAAAAGTATATGAAAGTTGTAGAATATTGGCATGGAACAATCAAAAATTATAGATACAATGGAGACGTATCAGCATCCCCAAGCTTAATTCCTGCTCGTCCTCGAGTAGGTAAATGATAAAAAAGATAATTTTTGATGTGGAATGCTACCTAGCATAATCTTGATCACATATCTAATCATGGCATGAATATTTAAGACACGAGCGATTCAAAGCAATAGTCTATCATTTGACAAAAAAACAATAATACTTCAAGCCTACTAATAAAGCAATCATGTCTTTTCAAAATAGCATGGCCAAAGAAAGTTATCCCTACAAAATCATATAGTCTGGCTATGCTCCATCTTCACCACACAAAATATTCACATTATGCACAACCCTGATGACAAGCCAAACAATTGTTTCATACTTTTGACGTTCTCAAACCTTTTCAACTTTCACGCAATACATGAGCGTGAGCCATGGACATAGCACTATAGGTGGAATAGAGTGGTGGTTGTGGAGAAGACAAAAAAGGAGAAGATAGTCTCACATAAACTAGGCGTATCAACGGGCTATGGAGATGCCCATCAATAGATATCAATGTGAGTGAGTAGGGATTGCCATGCAACGGATGCACTAAGAGCTATAAGTGTATGAAAGCTCAGATTGAAACTAAGTGGGTGTCCATCCAACTTGCTTGCTCATGAAGACCTCGGGCATTTGAGGAAGCCCATCATCGGAATATACAAGCCAAGTTCTATAATGAAAATTCCCACTAGTATATGAAAGTGATAAGTCAAGAGATTCTCTATATGAAGAACATGGTGCTACTTTGAAGAACAAGTGTGGTAAAAGGATAGTAACATTGCCCCTCCTCTCTTTTTCTCTCATTTTTTTTATTTTTTTTGGCCTTCTTTTTTTTGGCATTTCTCTTTTTTTCGTCCGGAGTCTCGTCCCGACTTGTGGGGGAATCATAGTCTCCATCATCCTTTCCTCACTGGGGCAATGCTCTAATAATGATGATCATCACACTTTTATTTACTTACAACTCAATATTACAACTCGATACTAGAACAAAGATATGACTCTATATGAATGCCTCTGGCGGTGTATCGGGATGTGTAATGATCTAGCGTAGCAATGACATCAAAAAAACGGACAAGCCATGAAAACATCATGCTGGCTATCTTACGATCGTGCAAAGCAATATGACAATGAATGCTCAAGTCATGTATATGATGATGATGGAAGTTGCATGGCAATATATCTCATAATGGCTATGGAAATGCCATGATAGGTAGGTATGGTGGTTGTTTTGAGGAAGGTATATGGTGGGTTTATGGTACCGGCGAAAGTTGCGCGATACTAGAGAGGCTAGCAATGATGGAAGGGTGAGAGTGCGTATAATCCATGGACTCAACATTAGTCATAAAGAACTCACATACTTATTGCAAAAATCTATTAGTCATCGAAACAAAGTACTACGCGCATGCTCCTAGGGGGATAGATTGGTAGGAAAAGACCATCGCTCGTCCCCGGCCGCCACTCATAAGGAAGACAATCAATAAATAACTCATGCTCCGACTTCGTTACATAATGGTTCACCATACGTGCATGCTACGGGAATCACAAACCTCAACACAAGTATTTCTACTAATCCATAACTACCCACTAGCATGACTCTAATATCACCATCTTTATATCGCAAAACTATTGCAAGGAATCAAACATATCATATTCAGTGATCTACAAGTCTTATGTAGGATTTTATGACTAACCATGTGAATGACCAGTTCCTGTCATCTCTCTAAATAGATATAAGTGAAGCAAGAGAGTTTAGTTCTTTCTACAAAAGATATGCCCACACTCTAACAAATATAAGTGAAGCAAAAGAGCATTCTACAAATGGCGGTTGTCTAAGTGAAGAGAAACAGGCAATCCAAACTTCAAATGATATAAGTGAAGCACACGAAGCACTCTATAAAAGCCATACTCAAAAGATACAAGTGAAGTGCATAGAGCATTCTATAAATCAACCAAGGACTATCTCATACTAGCATGGTGCATAAAAGAAAAATGAAAACTAAATGCAAAAGACGCTCCAAGATTGCACATATCGCATGAACGAAACAAATCCAAAAACATACCGATACTTGTTGAAGAAAGAGGGGATGCCTTCCGGGGCATCCCCAAGCTTAGACGCTTGAGTATCCTTGAATATTTACTTGGGGTGCCTCGGGCATCCCCAAGCTTGAGCTCTTGCCTCTCTTCCTTCTTCTCACATCGAGACCTTCTCGATCATCGAACACTTCATCCACACAAAACTTCAATAGAAAACTCGGTAAGATCCGTTAGTATAATAAAGCAAGTCACTACTCTAAGTACTGTTGCAAACCAATTCATATTTTGTTTTTGCATTATAGCTACTGTAATATAACTTTTTCATGGCTTAATCCACTGATATTAATCGATAGTTTCATCAAAACAAGCAAACTATGCATTAAAAACAGAATCTATCTAAAACAGAACAGTCTGTAATAATCTGAACATTCACTACTTCTGATACTTGAAAATTTCTGCCAAAATTAGGAAAAATAAAAAATTTGTATATAAAGACAGTGCAAAAATAATCAGAACCATTTGATGTTCCAGCTAAAAATGTAAAATCGCGCACTACAGCCAAAGTTTCTGTCCTGCACCGTACAAACCATCAAGCAAATGTAAACATCCTAAAGGCAAACCTTGGCACATTATTTTTATAATACAATGGAATTGTACAAGGGGATAATTATTTTTATTGAAAAGTTTCTGTAATCAAGATTCACAAAGTTGTCGTGAGCATGAACAAAGTTCAAGGAGCTCTCCCACTTCAATAATGCTTGTCTCTCTCACTTTCACTTTCCTTTTTGAAAAAGTTTTGGGTTCCCCTCTTTATTTTTGTTGTTTTTAAACTATATGAAAGCACTCAACAGAAATAAATGACTCTCTAAAACTTCCGGCTTGTCTCCCTAGCAGCGCTTTCTTTAAAGCCATTAAGCTAGGCATATAGTGCTCAAGTAGTGAATCCACCCGGATCCCAAGGTATATCAAAGCCAATTTTAATTAACAATGATTTGTAATTTAGTAGTAGCACAAAGCAACATATATCATGTAACTACGAAGTCTAACTCTCTTCCTATGCATCGGCATGTCATAAAGAACAATTCATGCACACATAGTAAAGGCCAATGCATAGTATAAACAGTTTCTTGCAATTTTATCATATTGGAAACATAGAGAGGTGGAGATATAGTTCATCTCTCATAATAATTGCAAGTAGGAGCAGCAAGCACATGCATGTTATATTCATCAAAATCATCATGTGCAACGGTATAAGGCAACCCATCAATATAATCCTTAATAAGGGTAAACTTCTCCGATATAGTGTAATTGGGAGAATGCAAAAAGATAATAGGACTATCATGCGTGGGTGCAAATCATGTTTAACATAAGGAACTATAGCAAGTTCATCTTCATAAGCATAATTCATATTGGCATCTTGGCCACAAGCATAGCAAGCATCATCAAAAAAGGGATATTTCAAAAGAATCAACGGGATCATAATAGTCATCATAGCAATCATCCTTTGGTAAGCACGAAGGGAAATTAAACAATGTATGAGTTGAAGAGTGATACGTCTCCAACGTATCTATAATTATTGATTGCTCCATGCTATATTATCTACTGTTTTGGATGTTTACGGGCTTTATTATACACTTTTATATCATTTTTTGGGACTAACCTATTAACCCAGAGCCCAGTGCCAGTTTCTGTTTTTACCTTGTTTTAGGGTTTCAAAGAAAAGGAAAAATCAAACGGAGTCCAAATGACCCGAAACTTCACGGAACCTATTTTTGGATCAGAAGAAGCCCAGAAGACTTGGAGTCTACGTAAGGGAAGCTTCAAGGAGGCCACGAGGTAGGGGGGCGCGCCCTCCACCCTCGTGGGCCCCTCGTGGCCCCCTGACATACTTCTTCCGCCTATATATCTCCATATACCCTAAAAACATCCGAGAGCACAATAGATCGGGAGTTCCGCTGCCAGAAGCCTTCGTAGCCACCGAAAGCCAATCTAGACCCGTTTCGGCACCCTGACGGAGGGGGCAATCCATCTCCGGTAGCCATCTTCATCATCCCGGTGCTCTCCATGACGAGGAGGGAGTAGTTCTCCCTCGGGGCTGAGGGTATGTACCAGTAGCTATGTGTTTGATCTGTCTCTCTCTCGTGTTCTTGAGGTGATACGATCTTGATGTATCGCGAGCTTTGCTATTATATTTGGATCCTATGATGTTTCTCCTCCCCCCTCTCTCTTGTAATGGATTGAGTTTCCCCTTTGAAGTTATCTTATTGGATTGAGTCTTTAAAGATTTGAGAACACTTGATGTATGTCTTGCCGTGCGTATCTGTGGTGACAATGGGATATCACGTGATTCACTTGATATATGTTTTGATGATCAACTTGCGGGTTCCGCCCATGAACCTATGCATAGGGGTTGGCACACGTTTTCGTCGTGATTCTCCGGTAGGAACTTTGGGGCACTCTTTGAGGTTCTATGTGTTGATTGAATAGATGAATCTGAGATTGTGTGATGCATATCGTATAATCATACCCATGGATACTTGAGGTGACATTGGAGTATCTAGGTGACATTAGGGTTTTGGTTGATTTGTTTCTTAAGGTGTTATTCTAGTACGAACTCTAGGGCTGTTTGTGACACTTATAGGAATAGCCCAACGGATTGATTGGAAAGAATAACTTTGAGGTGGTTTCGTACCCTACCATAATCTCTTCGTTTGTTCTCCGCTATTAGTGACTTTGGAGTGACTCTTTGTTGCATGTTGAGGGATAGTTATGTGATCCAATTATGTTATTATTGTTGAGGGAACTTGCACTAGCGAAAGTATGAACCCTAGGCCTTGTTTCAACGCATTGCAATACCGTTTACGCTCACTTTTATCATTAGTTACCTTGCTGTTTTTATATTTTCAGATTACAAATACCCATATCTACTATCCATATACCACTTGTATCACCATCTCTTCGCCGAACTAGTGCACCTATACAATTTACCATTGTATTGGGTGTGTTGGGGACACAAGAGACTCTTTGTTATTTGGTTGCAGGGTTGCTTGAGAGAGACCATCTTCATCCTACGCCTCCTACGGATTGATAAACCTTAGGTCATCCACTTGAGGGAAATTTGCTACTGTCCTACAAACCTCTGCACTTGGAGGCCCAACAACGTCTACAAGAAGAAGGTTGTGTAGTAGACATCAAGCTCTTTTCTGGCACCATTGCCGTTGAGGTGAGTGCTTGAAGGTATATCTTTAGATCTTGTAATTGAGTCTTTTAGTTTGTTGTTTTATCACTAGTTTAGTTTATAAAATAAAACTACAAAAAAATGGAATTGAGTTTGTCTCATACGCTTTTTTTAATATCTTTCGTGAGTATGATGGAAAGTAAAATTGTGCCAAAATGTTAGAAGAAGAATGCATTAGAATGTTTGGCACTAAATATTTGAATGATGAGCATGATTGCAGTGTTGTTAGTATGAATTCTTTGAATATCCATGATGCTAATGATATGCAAAGCCACAAGCTTGGGGAAGCTATGTTCGATGAAGATGATATTTTTTGTCCCCCAAGTTATGATGAGCAAATTTATTATGATGAAAGCATGCCTCCTATCTATGATGATTATTCTGATGACACGTATGCTTTAAAGAATAATAATAACAATGAACCTTGTCATATTGATCTTAATTTTCAATCACATGACAGTTATTTGCTCCTTCATGAGAAGAATTTTGCTTATGTGGAGAGTAGTAAATTCTCTATGCTTGTAGATCATGAAAAGAATGCTTTGAGTGCTGGTTATATTGTTGAATTCATTCATGATGCTACTGAAAATTATTATGAGGGAGGAACATATGCTTGTAGGAATTGCAATAATATCATGTTTCCTCTCTATGTGCTTAAAGTTTTGAAGTTATGCTTGTCTTACCTTCCTATGCAAGTTGATTCTTGTTCCCACAAGTTGTTTGCTCACAAAATCCCTATGCATAGGAAGTGGGTTAGACTTAAATGTGCTATTAATAGTCTTCATGATGCTCTCTTTATGTTTCAATCCTTATCTTTTATGTGAGCATCATTGAAGTCATCATGCCTAGCTAGGGGCGCTAAACGATAGCGCTTGTTGGGAGGCAACCCAACTTTATTTTTGTTCCTTGCTTTTTGTTCCTGTTTAGTAATAAATAATTCATCTAGACTCTTTTTATATGTGGTTTTATGTGTTTAATTAGCGTTTGTTCCAAGTAGAACCTTTGGGAAGACTCGGGGAAAGTCTTTGCGATCATGCTGTAAAAAACAGAAGCTTTAGCGCTCACAAGAATTGCTGCCATTTTTATTTGGAGAGTGCTATTTAGTTAATTATTTTTTCAGATGATTAATAGATAAATTCCTCAGGTCCAGCAATTTATTTGATAATTTTATGAGTTCCATAAGTATATGTTTGATCCAGATTACTACAGACTGTTCTGTTTTTGACAGATTCTGTTTTTTCATGTGTTGTTTACTTATTTTGATGAATCTATGGCTAGTAAAATAGTTTATAAACCATAGAGAAGTTGGAATACAGTATGTTTAACACCAATATAAATAAAGAATGAGTTCATTACAGTACCTTGAAGTGGTGATTTATTTTCTTATACTAACGGAGCTTACGAGTTTTCTGTTAAGTTTTGTGTTGTGAAGTTTTCAAGTTTTGGGTAAAGATTCGATGGACTATGGAATAAGGAGTGGTAAGAGCCTAAGATTGGGGATGCCCAAGGCACCCCAAGGTAATATTCAAGGACAACCAAGAGCCTAAGCTTGGGGATGCCCCGGAAGGCATCCCCTCTTTCGTCTTCGTTCATCGGTAACTTTACTTGGAGCTATATTTTTATTCACCACATGATATGTGTTTTGCTTGGAGCGTCAATTTATTTTGTTAAGATTTTATTGCTGTTATTTATAACAATGTTTTCATATTTTATTTCAATAAATGTGGCATTGATAGCCTTTACTATGCCTATTTTAGAAGTCCACATGTTGCTGTTTGAAAACAGAAAGTTTACGCTGTTGCAATAATTCCCTACAAAAGTCAGAATGTGATAAAATGTTGAAACCTTTTGAATATTAAGCTCTGATAAATTTACTACAGTGGGAATTTTCTTTCATAATTTTTGGAGCTAGGGAAGTATGGATGTTGCTGCATTCTTTACAGACTGTCCTGTTTAGGCAGATTGCTGTTATGTTTGCATTGTTTGCATATGTTTGCTTCTTTAATGATTCTATTTGAGGATAGGACTATTAAATATCCAGAGACATTTAGTATGCAATGTTTAATAATAATTTTAGTGATTTGCTACAGTAGAGTATGATAAGGTTTTTGCAATGGTTTATACTAACTTATCTCACGAGTCCTTGTTGAGTTTTGTGTGGATGAAGCTTTTGAGATTTAGGGAGACCGTGATATGAGAGGAATTAAGGAGACACAAAAGCTCAAGCTTGGGGATGCCTAAGGCATCCCAAGATAATATTTCAAGAAGTCTCAAGCGTCTAAGCTTGGGGATGCCCCGGTTGGCATCCCACCTTTCTTCTTCAACAACTATCGGTTAGTATCGGTTGATCCTAAGTTTTTGCTTCTTCACATGATGTTTGCTATTCTTAGATGTCATTTTATTTTGCTTTTCTTGCTGTTTGAATAAATTATCAAGATCTGAAATTATTAAATGAGAGAGTCTTCACATAGTTGCATAATTATTCGACTACTCATTGATCTTCACTTATATCTCTCGGAGTAGTTTGTCATTTGCTCTAGTGCTTCGATCACTTATATCTTTTAGAGCATGGTGGTAGTTTTATTTTGAAGAAATAGATGAACTCCCATGCTTCACTTAGATTATTTTGAGAGTCTTAAATAGCATGGTAATTTTCTTAAAATCCTAATATGCTAGGTATTCAAGATTAGTAAAATTTTCTTATGAGTGCATTGAATACTAAGAGAAGTTTGATGCTTGATGATTGTTTTGAGATATGGAGGTAATAATATCAAAGTCGTGCTAGTTGAGTAGTTGTGAATTTGAGAAATGCTTGTGTTGAAGTTTGCAAGTCCCATAGCATGCACGTATGGTAAACGTTATGTAACAAATTCGAAACATGAGGTGTTATTTGATTGTCTTCCTTATGAGTGGCGGCCGGGGACGAGCGATGGTATTTTCCTACCAATCTATCCCCCTAGGAGCATGCATGTAGTGAAGGAAATATGCCCTAGAGGCAATAATAAAGTTATTATTTATTTCCTTATAATCATGATAAATGTTTATTATTCATGCTAGAAGTGTATTTACCGGAAACATAATACATGTGTGAATACATAGACAAACAAAGTGTCACTAGTATGCCTCTACTTAACTAGCTCGTTAATCAAAGATGGTTATGTTTCCTAACCATGAACAATGAGTTGTTATTTGATTAACGAGGTCACATCATTAGCAGAATGATCTGATTGACATGACCCATTCCATTAGCTTAGCACCCGATCGTTTAGTATGTTGCTATTGCTTTCTTCATGACTTATACATGTTCCTATGACTATGAGATTATGCAACTCCCGTTTACCGGAGGAACACTTTGGGTACTACCAAACGTCACAACGTAACTGGGTGATTACAAATGAGTACTACAGGTGTCTCCAATGGTCAATGTTGGGTTGGCGTATTTCGAGATTAGGATTTGTCACTCCGATTGTCGGAGAGGTATCTCTGGGCCCTCTCGGTAATACACATCACATAAGCCTTGCAAGCATTACAACTAATATGTTAGTTGTGAGATGATGTATTACGGAACGAGTAAAGAGACTTGCCGGTAACGAGATTGAACTAGGTATTGGATACCGACGATCGAATCTCGGGCAAGTAACATACCGATGACAAAGGGAACAACGTATGTTGTTATGCGGTCTGACCGATAAAGATCTTCGTAGAATATGTAGGAGCCAATATGGGCATCCAGGTCCCGCTATTGGTTATTGACCGGAGACGTGTCTCGGTCATGTCTACATTGTTCTCGAACCCGTAGGGTCCGCACGCTTAAGGTTACGATGGCAGTTATATTATGAGTTTATGCATTTTGATGTACCGAAGGTTGTTCGGAGTCCCGGATGTGATCACGGACATGACGAGGAGTCTAGAAATGGTCGAGACGTAAAGATTGATATATTGGAAGCCTATATTTAGATATCGGAAGTGTTCCGGGTGAAATCGGGATTTTACCGGAATACCGGGAGGGTTACCGGAACCCCCCGGGAGCTATTTGGGCCATAGTGGGCCTTAGTGGAAAAGAGAAGGGGCTGCCCTAGTTGGGCTGCGCCCCCCCTTCCCCTAGTCCTATTAGGACTAGGAGAGGTGGCCGGCCCCCTCCTCCTCTTTTCCCCTCCGAGGAATCCTAGTTGGACTAGGATTGGAGGGGGAATCCTACTCCCAGAGGGAGTAGGACTCTCCTGCGCCTCCCCCCCTTGGCCGGCCAGCCTCCCCTCCTCTCCTCCTTTATATACGGAGGCAGGGGCACCTCTAAACACACAAGTTGACACAAGTTGATCCACGTGATCGATTCCTTAGCCGTGTGCGGTGCCCCCTGCCACCATATTCCTCGATAATACTGTAGCGGAGTTTAGGCGAAGCCCTGCTGCTGTAGTTCATCAAGATCGTCACCACGCCGTCGTGCTGACGAAACTCTTCCCCGACACTTTGCTGGATCGGAGTCCGGGGATCGTCATCGAGCTGAACGTGTGCTCGAACTCGGAGGTGCCGTAGTTTCGGTGCTTGATCGGTTGGATCGAGAAGACGTACGACTACTTCCTCTACGTTGTGTCATCGCTTCCGCAGTCGGTCTGCGTTGGGTACGTAGACAATACCCTCCCCTCGTTGCTATGCATCACATGATCTTGTGTGTGCGTAGGAAATTTTTTGAAATTACTACGAAACCCAACAGTGGCATCCGAGCCTAGGTTATTGATGTTGATGTTATATGCACGAGTAGAACACAAGTGAGTTGTGGACGATACAAGTCATACTGCCTACCAGCATGTCATATTTTGGTTCGGCGGTATTGTTGGACGAGACGACCCAGACCAACCTTACGCGTACGCTTACGCGAGACCGGTTCCCTCGACGTGCTTTGCACAGAGATGGCTTGCGGGCGACTGTCTCTCCAACTTTAGTTGAACCAAGTATGGCTACGCCCGGTCCTTGCGAAGGTTAAAACGGAGTCTATTTGACAAACTATCGTTGTGGTTTTGATGCGTAGGTGAGATTGGTTCTTACTTAAGCCCGTAGCAGCCACGTAAACCAAGCAACAACAAAGTAGAGGACGTCTAACTTGTTTTTGCAGGGCATGTTGTGATGTGATATGGTCAAAGCATGATGCTGAATTTTATTGTATGAGATGATCATGTTTTGTAACCGAGTTATCGGCAACTGGCAGGAGCCATATGGTTGTCGCTTTATTGTATGGAATGCAATCGCGATGTAATGCTTTACTTTATTACTAAACGGTAGTGATAGTCGTGGAAGCATAAGATTGGCGAGACGACAACGATGCTACGATGGAGATCAAGGTGTCGCGCCGGTGACAATGGTGATCATGACGGTGCTTCGGAGATGGAGATCACAAGCACAAGATGATGATGACCATATCATATCACTTATATTGATTGCATGTGATGTTTATCTTTTTATGCATCTTATCTTGCTTTGATTGACGGTAGCATTATAAGATGATCTCTCATTAAATTATCAAGAAGTGTTCTCCCTGAGTATGCACCGTTGCCAAAGTTCGTCGTGCCCAGACACCACGTGATGATCGGGTGTGATAAGCTCTACGTCCATCTACAACGGGTGCAAGCCAGTTTTGCACACGCAGAATACTCAGGTTAAACTTGACGAGCCTAGCATATGCAGATATGGCCTCGGAACACGGAGACTGAAAGGTCGAGCGTGAATCATATAGTAGATATGATCAACATAACGATGTTCACCATTGAAAACTACTCCATCTCACGTGATGATCGGTCATGGTTTAGTTGATTTGGATCACGTAATCACTTAGAGGATTAGAGGGATGTCTATCTAAGTGGGAGTTCTTAAGTAATATGATTAATTGAACTTAAATTTATCATGAACTTAGTCCTGGTAGTATTTTTCAAATTATGTTGTCGATCAATAGCTCACGTTGTTGCTTCTCTGTGTTTATTTTGATATGTTCCTAGAGAAAATCATGTTGAAAGATGTTAGTAGCAATGATGCGGATTGGATCCGTGATCTGAGGTTTATCCTCATTGCTGCACAGAAGAATTATGTCCTTGATGCACCGCTAGGTGACGGACCTATTGCAGGAGCAGATACAGATGTTATGAACGTTTGGCTAGCTCAATATGATGACTACTTGATAGTTTAGTGCACCATGCTTAATGGCTTAGAATCGGGACTTCAAAGACGTTTTGAACGTCATGGAGCATATGATATGTTCCAGGAGTTGAAGTTAATATTTCAAGCAAATACCCGAGTTGAGAGATATGTAGTCTCCAACAAGTTCTATAGCTAAAAGATGGAGGAGAATCGCTCAACTAGTGAGCATGTGCCCAGATTGTCTGAGTACAACAATCGCTTGAATCAAGTGGGAGTTAATCTTCCAGATAAGATAGTGATTGACAGAATTCTCTAGTCACCATCACCAAGTTAGTAGAACTTCGTGATGAACTATGATATGCAAGGGATAACGGAAACAATTCCCAAGCTCTTCATAATGCGGAAATTGACGAAGGTAGAAATCAAGAAAAACATCAAGTGTTGATGGTAGACAAGACCACTAGTTTCAAGAAAAGGGCAGAGGGAAGAAGGGAACTTCAAGTAGAACGGCAAGCAAGTTGCTGCTCAAGTGAAGAAGCCCAAGTCTGGTCCTAAGCCTGAGACTAAGTGTTTCTACTGCAAAGGGACTGGTCACTGGAAGCGGAACTACCCCAAGTGATTGGCAGATAAGAAGGATGGCAAAGTGAACATAAGTATATTTTATATACATGTTATTGATGTGTACTTTACTAGTGTTTATAGCAACCCCTCAGTATTTGATACTAGTTCAGTTGCTAAGATTAGTAACTCGAAACGGGAGTTGCAGAATAAACAGAGACTAGTTAAGGGTGAAGTGACGATGTGTGTTGGAAGTGGTTCCAAGATTGATATGATCATCATCGCACACTCCCTATACTTTCGGGATTAGTGTTGAAACCTGAATAAGTGTTATTTGGTGTTTGCGTTGAGCATGAATATGATTTGATCATGTATATTGTAATACGGTTATTCATTTAAGTAAAGAGAATAAATTGTTGTTCTGTTTACATGAATAAAACCTTATATGGTTACACACCCAATGAAAATAGTTCGTTGGATCTCGATCGTAGTGATACACATAATCATAATATTGAAACCAAAAGATGCAAAGTTAATAATGATAGTGCAACTTATTTGTAGCACTACCGTTTAGGTCATATTGGTGTAAAGCGCATGAAGAAACTCCATGCTGATGGGATTTTGGAATCACTTGATTATGAATCACTTGATGCTTGCGAACCATGCCTTTTGGGCAAGATGACTAAAACGCCGTTCTCCGGAACAATGAAGCAAGCAACAGATTTGTTGGAGATCATACATACTGATGCATGTGGTCCGGTGAATATTAAGGCTTGCAGCAGGTATCATTATTTTCTGACCTTCACAGATGATTTGAGCAGATATGGGGATATCTACTTGATGAAACATAAGTTTGAAACATTTGAACAGTTCAAAGAATTTCAGAGTGAAGTGGAAAATCATCGTGACAAGAAAATAAAGTTTCTACGATCTGATCGCGGAGACAAATATTTGAGTTACGAGTTTGGTCTTCAATTAAAACAATGTGGAATAGTTTCACAAACTCATGCCACATGGAACACCACAGCATAATGGTGTGTCCGAACGTCATAACCGTACTTTATTGGATATAGTGCAATCTATGATGTCTCTTACCGATCTACCACTATCGTTTTGGGGTTATGCATTAAAGACAGCTACATTCACGTTAAATAGGGCACCATCTAAATCCGTTGAGGCGACACCATGTGAACTATGGTTTGGCAAGAAACCTAAGCTGTCGTTTCTTATAGTTTGGGGTTGCGATGCTTATATGGAAAAGTTTCATCCTGATAAGCTCAAACTCAAATCGGAGAAGTGCGTCTTCATAGGATATCCAAAGGAAACTATTGGATACACCTTCTATCACAGATCCGAAGGCAAGACTTTTGTTGCTAAATTCGGAAACTTTCTGGAGAAGGGGTTTCTCTTGAAAGAAGTGAGTGGGAGGAAAGTAGAACTTGACGAGGTAACTGTACCTGCTCCCTTATTGGAAAGTAGTACATCATAGAAAACTGTTTCTGTGACACCTACACCAGTTAGTGAGGAAGCTAATGATGATGATCATGAAACTTCAGAACAAGATACTACTGAACCTCGTAGATCAACCAGAGTAAGATCCGCGCCAGAGTGGTACGGTAATCCTGTTCTGGAAGTCATGCTACTAGATCATGATGAACCTACGAACTATGAAGAAGCGATGATGAGCCCAGATTCCGCGAAATGGTTTGAGGCCATGAAATCTGAGATATGATCCATGTATGAGAACAAAGTTTGGACTTTGGTTGACTTGCCCGATGATCAGCAAGCAATTGAGAATAAATGGATCTTCAAGAGGAAGACGGACGCTGATAGTAGTGTTACTATCTACAAAGCTAGAATTGTCGCAAAAGGTTTTCGACAAGTTCAAGGTGTTGACTACGATGAGATTTTCTCACTCGTATCTATGCTTAAGTCTATCCGAATCATGTTAGCAATTGCCGCATTTTATGAAATCTGGCAAATGGATAAACAAAACTGCATTCCTTAATGGATTTATTAAAGAAGAGTTGTATATGATGCAACCAGAAGGTTTTGTCAATCCTAAAGGTGCTAACAAAATGTGCAAGCTCCAGCGATCCATCTATGGACTGGTGCAAGCCTCTCGGAGTTGGAATATACGCTTTGATGAGTTGATCAAAGCATATGGTTTTATACAGACTTTTTGAGAAGCCTGTATTTACAATAAAGTGAGTGGGAGCACTACAGCTTTTCTGAATAGTATATATGAGTGACATATTGTTGATCAGAAATGATGTAGAATTTTTCTGCAAAGCATAAAGGAGTGTTTTAAAGGAGTTCTTTAAAAGGAAAAGACCTCAGTAAAAGCTACTTACATATTAAGCATCAAGATCTATTGAGATAGATCAAGATGCTTGATAAGATTTTCAATGAGTACATACCTTGGCAAGATTTTGAAATAGTTCAAAATGGAACAGTCAAAGAAATAGTTCTTGCCTGTGTTGCAAAGGTATGAAATTGAGTAAGACTCAAATCCTGACCACAGCAGAAAATAGAAAAAAATGAAAAGTCATTCCCTATGCCTCAGTCATAGGTTCTATAAAGTATGCTATGCTATGTACCAGAACTATTGTATACCTTGCTCAGTTTTTGACAAGGGAGTACAATAGTGATCTAGGAGTAGATCACTGGACATTGGTCAAGAATATCCTTAGTGAGGACTAAGGAAATATTTCTCGATTATGGAGGTGATAAAAGAGCCCGTCGTAAAAGTTACCTCGGTGCAAGTTTTCACACCGATCCAGATGACTCTAAGTCTCAATCTGGATACATATTGAAAGTGGGAGCAATTAGCTAGAGTAGCACCGTGCAGAGCATTGTAGACATAGAATATTTGCAAAATGCATACGGCTCTGAATGTGACAGACCCGTTGACTAAGCTTCTTTCACGAGCAAAACATGATCACACCTTAGTACTCTTTGGGTGTTAATCACATAGCGATGTGAACCAGATTATTTACTCTAGTAAACCCTTTGGGTGTTGGTCACATGATGATGTGAACTATGGGTGTTAATCATATACAGATATGAATATTAGTGTTAAATCACATGACGTTGTGAACTAGATTATTGACTCTAGTGCAAGTGGGAGACTGAAGGAAATATGCCCTAGAGGCAATAATAAAGTTATTATTTATTTCCTTATAATCATGATAAATGTTTTTTATTCATGCTAGAAGTGTATTTACCAGAAACATAATACATGTGTGAATACATAGACAAACAAAGTGTCACTAGTATGCCTCTACTTAACTAGCTCGTTAATCAAAGATGGTTATGTTTCCTAACCATGAACAATGAGTTGTTATTTGATTAACGAGGTCACATCATTAGCAGAATGATCTGATTGACATGACCCATTCCATTAGCTTAGCACCCGATCGTTTAGTATGTTGCTATTGCTTTCTTCATGACTTATACATGTTCCTATGACTATGAGATTATGCAACTCCCGTTTACCGGAGGAACACTTTGGGTACTACCAAACGTCACAACGTAACTGGGTGATTATAAAGGAGTACTACAGGTGTCTCCAATGGTCAATGTTGGGTTGGCGTATTTCGAGATTAGGATTTGTCACTCCGATTGTCGGAGAGGTATCTCTGGGCCCTCTCGGTAATACACATCACATAAGCCTTGCAAGCATTACAACTAATATGTTAGTTGTGAGATGATGTATTACGGAACGAGTAAAGAGACTTGCCGGTAACGAGATTGAACTAGGTATTGGATACCGACGATCGAATCTCGGGCAAGTAACATACCGATGACAAAGGGAACAACGTATGTTGTTATGCGGTCTGACCGATAAAGATCTTCGTAGAATATGTAGGAGCCAATATGGGCATCCAGGTCCCGCTATTGGTTATTCACCGGAGACGTGTCTCGGTCATGTCTACATTGTTCTCGAACCCGTAGGGTCCGCACGCTTAAGGTTACGATGACAGTTATATTATGAGTTTATGCATTTTGATGTACCGAAGGTTGTTCGGAGTCCCGGATGTGATCACGGACATGACGAGGAGTCTCGAAATGGTCGAGACGTAAAGATTGATATATTGGAAGCCTATATTTAGATATCAGAAGTGTTCCGGGTGAAATCGGGATTTTACCGGAATACGGGGAGGGTTACCGGAACCCCCCGGGAGCTATTTGGGCCATAGTGGGCCTTAGTGGAAAAGAGAAGGGGCTGCCCTAGTTGGGCTGCGCGCCCCCCCTTCCCCTAGTCCTATTAGGACTAGGAGAGGTGGCCGGCCCCCTCCTCCTCTTTTCCCCTCCGAGGAATCCTAGTTGGACTAGGATTGGAGGGGGAATCCTACTCCCAGAGGGAGTAGGACTCTCCTGCGCCTCCCCCCCTTGGCCGGCCAGCCTCCCCTCCTCTCCTCCTTTATATACGGAGGCAGGGGCACCTCTAAACACACAAGTTGACACAAGTTGATCCACGTGATCGATTCCTTAGCCGTGTGCGGTGCCCCCTGCCACCATATTCCTCGATAATACTGTAGCGGAGTTTAGGCGAAGCCCTGCTGCTGTAGTTCATCAAGATCGTCACCACGCCGTCGTGCTGACGAAACTCTTCCCCGACACTTTGCTGGATCGGAGTCCGGGGATCGTCATCGAGCTGAACGTGTGCTCGAACTCGGAGGTGTCGTAGTTTCGGTGCTTGGTCGGTTGGATCGAGAAGACGTACGACTACTTCCTCTACGTTGTGTCATCGCTTCCGCAGTCGGTCTGCGTTGGGTACGTAGACAATACTCTCCCCTCGTTGCTATGCATCACATGATCTTGCGTGTGCGTAGGAAATTTTTTGAAATTACTACGAAACCCAACATGTAGTGCCGAGGTTTTTGATGACTTGTAGATTTTTGCAATAAGTATGTGAGTTCTTTATGACTAATGTTGAGTCCATGGATTATACGCACTCTCACCCTTCCATCCTTGCTAGCCTCTTTGGTACCGTGCATTGCCCTTTCTCACATTGACAGTTGGCGCAAACTTCGCCGGTGCATCCAAACCCCGTGATTTGATACGCTCTTTCACACATAAACCTCCTTATATCTTCCTCAAAACAGCCACCATACCTACCTATTATGGCATTTCCATAGCCATTCCGAGATATATTGTCATGCAACTTTCCATCATTCCGTTCATCATGACACATTTATCATTGTCATATTGCTTAGCATGATCATGTAGTTGACATAGTATTTGTGGCAAAGCCACCGTTCATAATTCTTTCATACATGTCACTCTTGGTTCATTGCATATCCTGGTACACCACCGGAGGCATTCATATAGAGTCATCTTTGTTCTAGTATCGAGTTGTAATCATTGAGTTGTAAATAAATAGAAGTGTGATGATCATCATTTTCTAGAGCCTTGTCCCAAGTGAGGAATAAAAAAAAGAGGAAAGGCCATAAAAAAAGATAAGGCCCCAAAAAAGGAGAAAGGCCATAAAAAAGAAAAGGCCAAAGAAAAAAAAGAGAAAATGAGAGAAAAAGAGAGAAGGGACAATGTTACTATCCTTTGCCACACTTGTGCTTCAAAGTAGCACCATGATCTTCATAGTAGAGAGTCTCTCATGTTATCACTTTCATATACTAGTGGGAATTTTTCATTATAGAACTTGGCTTGTATATTCCAACAATGGGCCTCCTCAAGTGCCCTAGGTCTTCGTGAGCAAGCAAGTTGGATGCACACCCACTAGTTTCTTTTGTTGAGCTTTCATACATTTATAGCTCTAGTGCATCCGTTGCATGGCAATCCCTACTCCTTGCATTAACATCAATCGGTGGGCATCTCCATAGCCCATTGATTAGCCTCGTTGATGTGAGACTTCCTCCTTTTTGTCTTCTCCACATAAGCCCACTCATTATATTCTATTCCACCTATAGTGCTATGTCCATGGCTCGCGCTCATATATTGCGTGAAAGTTTATAGGTTTGAGATTACTAAAGTATGAAACAATTGCTTGGCTTGTCATCGGGGTTGTGCATGATGATAGCATTCTTGTGTGACGAAAATGAAACATGACTAAACCATATGATTTTGTAGGGATGAACTTTCTTTGGCCATGTTATTTTGAGAAGACATAATTGCTTACTTAGTATGCTTGAAGTATTATTATTTTTATGTCAATATGAACTTTTGTCTTGAATCTTTTGGATCTGAATATTCATGCCACAATTAAGAAGAATTACATTGAAATTATGCCAAGTAGCACTCCGCATCAAAAATTCTGTTTTTATCATTTACCTACTCGAGGACGAGCAAGAATTAAGCTTGGGGATGCTGATACGTCTCCAACGTATCTATAATTTTTGATTGCTCCATGCTATATTATCTACTGTTTTGGATGTTTATGGGCTTTATTATACACTTTTGTATCATTTTTTGGGACTAACCTATTAACCCAGAGCCCAGTGCCAGTTTCTGTTTTTACCTTGTTTTAGGGTTTCGAAGAAAAGGAAAATCAAACGGAGTCCAAATGACCTGAAACTTCAAGGAACCTATTTTTGGATCAGAAGAAGCCTAGAAGACTTGGAGTCTATGTAAGGGAAGCTTCAAGGAGGCCATGAGGTAGGGGGCGCGCCCACCCCTTGGGCGCACCCTCCACCCTCGTGGGCCCCTCATGGCCCCCCTGGCGTACTTCTTCCGCCTATATATCTCCATATACCCTAAAAACATCCGAGAGCACAATAGATCAGGAGTTCCGCCGCCAGAAGCCTCCGTAGCCACCGAAAGCCAATCTAGACCCGTTCCGGCACCCTGCCGGAGGGGGCAATCCCTCTCTGGTGGCCATCTTCATCATCCCGGTGCTCTCCATGATGAGGAGGGAGTAGTTCTCCCTCAGGGCTGAGGGTATGTACCAGTAGCTATGTGTTTGATCTCTCTCTCTCTCTCTCTCTCTCTCTCTCTCGTGTTCTTGAGGTGATACGATCTTGATGTATCACAAGCTTTGCTATTATATTTGGATCCTATGATGTTTCTCCTCCCCCTCTCTCTCTTGTAATGGATTGAGTTTCCCCTTTGAAGTTATCTTATCGGATTGAGTCTTTAAAGATTTGAGAACACTTGATGTATGTCTTGCCGTGCGTATCTGTGGCGACAATGGGATATCATGTGATTCACTTGATGTATGTTTTGGTGATCAACTTGCGGGTTCCACCCATGAACCTATGCATAGGGGTTGGCACACGTTTCCATCGTGATTCTCCGGTAGGAACTTTGGGGCACTCTTTGAGGTTCTATGTGTTGGTTGAATAGATGAATCTGAGATTGTGTGATGCATATCGTATAATCATACCCACGGATACTTGAGGTGACATTGGAGGATCTAGGTGACATTAGGGTTTTGGTTGATTTGTGTCTTAAGGTGTTATTCTAGTATGAACTCTAGGGGTGTTTGTGACACTTATAGGAATAGCCCAACGGATTGATTGGAAAGAATAACTTTGAGGTGGTTTCGTACCCTACCATAATCTCTTCGTTTGTTCTCCGCTATTAGTGACTTTGGAGTGACTCTTTGTTGCATGTTGAGGGATAGTTATGTGATCCAATTATGTTATTATTGTTGAGGGAACTTGCACTAGCGAAAGTATGAACCCTAGGCCTTGTTTCAACGCATTGCAATACTGTATACGCTCACTTTTATCATTATTTACCTTGCTGTTTTTATATTTTCAGATTACAAATACCCATATCTACTATCCATATACCACTTTTATCACCATCTCTTCGCCGAACTAGTGCACCTATACAATTTACCATTGTATTGGGTGTGTTGGGGACACACGAGACTCTTTGTTATTTGGTTGCAGGGTTGCTTGAGAGAGACCATCTTCATCCTACGCCTCCTACGGATTGATAAACCTTAGGTCATCCACTTGAGGGAAATTTGCTACTGTCCTACAAACCTCTGCACTTGGAGGACCAACAACGTCTACAAGAAGAAGGTTGTGTAGTAGACATCAAAGAGTTACTCTCATTAGAAGGTGGGCACGGGTGATCAATCCGCTCTTCCTCCTTTTGTTCTTCGCTCTCCTCCTCATCTTTTTCATCCAATGAGCTCACAGTTTCATCAATTTCTTCTTCCATAGACTCCTGCAAAATATTAATCTCTTCTTGGACAGCGGAGACTTTCTCAATAAGTGCATTAGTATCATAATTGTATTCATAATTCTCATAACAATATTTAAGGATAACTAAATTTTCAGGTCTATAAACCGAATCATCAAAGTCTTCAAACTCTTTAAACATAGATTCAATTTCATAAGCACCCATAAAAGCAACAAATTCTTATATTTGTTCCACATCATAGCAATCATATATACCATTAGCATAAGAAGCTAAGGTTTTATTATCATTAAATTCGTATGAAAAGGGAAGGTGTGGAGCCTTCATCCTAGAGCAACAAGTATAATCATATCTCAAGCTTGGTTGCCTAGCATACCACTTCAATATATGAATTTGATCCCATAATAGTTTCCCTTTTTGAGTCAAGCGGTAATCCCTAAAGTATTCAGTTGATCCAACGTTACTCCCATTACATAATTGAATGGGGTTTTCTCAGGATTATTAAAGTAGTACATAATATCTTTCACATAACCAGCATCGAGGGTTTTAGGAGGTTCCCCATCTCCATGAGCAGAAAGTACACCTAATTTTTTGGTATTTCGTGTTCCATATCCATAACTAAAGATAAAGAACAACTAAGAACAGCAAATAAAAATTACTTAGTGATAAAGCAAACAAGCACACACGAGAATATTCACCCCACACTATGACTCCCCGGCAACAGCGCCAGAAAAAGGTCTTGGTAACCCACAAGTATAGGGGATCGCAACAGTTTTCGATAAGTAAGAGTGTCGAACCCAACGAGGAGCTAAAGGCAGAACAAATATTCCCTCAAGTTCTATCGACCACCGATACAACTCTACGCACGCTTGATGTTCGCTTTACTTAGAACAAGTATGAAACTAGAAGTACTTTGTAGGTGTTGTTGGATAGGTTTGCAAGGTAATAAAGAGCATGTAAATAAAAAGTAGGGGCTGTTTAGATAAAGACACAACTAAATTATTTTTAGTAGAGAGCTTTTTGTTACGAGAAAGTTATTTGTCCCTAGGCAATCGATAACTAGACCGGTAATCATTATTGCAATTTTATTTGAGGGAGAGGCATAAGCTAACATACTTTCTCTACTTGGATCATATGCACTTATGATTGGAACTCTAGCAAGCATCCGCAACTACTAAAGATCATTAAGGTAAAACCCAACCATAGCATTAAAGTATCAAGTCCTCTTTATCCCATATGCAACAACCCCCTTACTCGGGTTTGTGTTTTAGTCACTCACGCAACCCACTATAAGCGAATCATGAACGTATTGCAACACCCTACAGCGGGGATTCCTCACGCTTGCGCGACACGGAGAGCACCATAGGACAGCACCAATAATAAAACATGCAACTCAAACCAATCTTGATTATCAAATAGCCCATAGGACAAAACGGATCTAGGATAGCCATACATCATTGGGAAATAATATATAGCATTGAGCACCATGTTTAAGTAGAGATTACAACGGGTAAGAGAGAGGTTACACCGCTGCATAGAGGGGGGAAGAGTTGGTGATGATGGCGGTGAAGTTGTTGTTGAAGATTGCAGTGATGATGATGGACCCCGGTGGCACTCCGGCGCCACCGGAAGCGAGGGGGAGAGAGCCCCCCTCCTCCTTCTTCTTCCTTGACCTCCTCCCTAGATGGGAGAAGGGTTTCCCCTCTGGTCCATGGCCTCCATGGCACAGGAGGGGCGAGAGCCCCTCCGAGATTGGATCCGTCTCTCTGTCTTTCTCTGTTTCTGCGTTCTCAGATTCTACCCTTTCACCATTTCTTATATTCCCGGAGATCCGTAACTCCGATTGGGCTGAAATTTTAACACGATCTCTATCCAGATATTAGCTTTCTTGCGGAGAAAGAAGGGCATCAACCGCCTTACGGGGTGGCCACGAGGCTCAGGGGCGTGCCTGCCCCCTGGGGCGCGCCCCCCTGCCTCATGGGCCCCTCGAGCATCGTCTCGCGTGGATTTTTCTTCCCAAAAATCATATATATTCCAAAAAAATCTCCGTCAGTTTTTATTCCGTTTGGACTCTGTTTGATATGGATATTCTGCGAAACAAAAAACATGCAACAAACAGGAACTGGTACTGGGCACTGGATCAATATGTTAGTCCCAAAAATAGTATAAAAAGTTGCCAAAACTTATGAAAGTTGTAGAATATTGGCATGGAACAATAAAAAATTATAGATACGTCGGAGACGTATCTGAGATCTCCTCAAGAGGGACGTCAGTCTCGTCAAGGTAATGCAAGTTATGCTAGTCCGTTGGGTACTGCCATGCCAACACCGATCTCTCCATATGTGGGAGTTCAACCCGGAAGGACCGCGAACTATTCAGCAACTCTTCGGCATGACACTCGAAGGGATGTATGGATTGTTCTTGGGATCACGAATAAAGTGTTCGGACACCATCGAGGATGTGGGTCTAAACTGCAATCGTCCAGATACCCATGTAAGTAATTCTGCAGCCGAACATGTCGTCTTTTCATTTGTCATAACATCATTCTGAAAAAATCGATCTTGGACAGGACTGGATAAGAAAGGCGAAGATGATCAGGTGTTCGGCCCCCCTTCCCGAAGGCTCACCGGATCCTGTACTAGCCAGGATGCTTGAGCTCGCGCCTTATCAAGTGCCATCAGGGGAAGATAAAGGGAGGGATAAGGAAGCCGAAAGCGAGCCTCACGCATTACTCATTCAAACCGGGGGAATTAGTGTCTCCACGAAGGAGGATGACCGAGGAGAAGAATCTAGAATCCCCTCTCCCCAAGGAAAGAAAAGGACCGCCTTTGAAGACTTGGAAGCGAAGGTTTCCAAACGAGGGAAAAAACCTTTGCGAGGGGGCCGTGCCCCGGAGGGCGTCCTTACCGCACAGTGCCCGCGAGGGGGCCAGCCCTCCACCGAGCTGTAAGTGAATCAAGAGTACTTTCGGTAAATATATCCTGCTTTATCTCCGGGGACAATAACCGAGACATACATCTTGCAGGCCGGATCATAGCCCTTCTCAACAGAGTTCGTCTTCGGGGGGTCTTCTTCCAGAGATGATGGAGAGCGAAACGCCTCCCCCTGACTCCTAGTCTCCTGGGGCAGACGACCCTGAGGTGTCATCACGGAGGATTTCTCCTGATCCGCCAAGGCCAGAAGGTAACCCTTCGGCCACCCGAAGTCTGAAGTATTCAGCTCCTAAGGAGAGCAGCATAAAGAGTCTGGGATTATCCGGTGCACAACCAGACGTATTGATGGGTCTTCTGGAGCAAGCGGCTATCTCGGAGGAGCATCATACTTTAATGGGTACAGTGGTTGAGAGGATCTCATCTGCCAAAAGTGGGTTGCATGAAGCTTTTACAAGCCTGCTAAGAGGCTTTGAGGTACGTAAAGTAATATATAATTTTTTTGATGGTACCACACATGCTAGGTGTGCTCTATACAGATAGTAGCCCTGAGACTCTGATTGTTGTCCGGAGGAGGTAAACAGAGGATCGTAGTCCCAGGTAATGATCGCGCTGCTTTCATGTGCAGGCGGCTGACAGTCTGGTGGATGGCCGGACTGCTGAATTTGCCGGACTTAGCCGGCAACTTGACGCGGCAGATGCTGACATCGCGCTTGTGAACAAGCGGCTTGACGAGGCACAGGGTTTGTATTTTCGGGTGGTCAACAAATATTAAGAGGAGCATGATGCTAGTATCTATGATATGCTGTGACTACAGATGGAGCTGCTGCCGTGGAGACCCTTCAGGCGGAACTTGCCCAAGCCAAGGAACAAGCCAGGAGGAGTGATGCGGCCGCCCTAAAGGCGGCCGAAGAGTTAAGAGCCGAACAGGCTGCTCGTCGCCAGAGCGAAGATAAAATAGCCAAGATGGCTATTGAGCTGAAGGATGCCGCCGTCTGGTATGAGCTTCTTGAAAAGGAAAGCCAAGCGAAAGCGGCGGACCTGGAGAAAACCATGGTAGCAGGCAAGGAGACCCGCTCTAAAATCAGAGCGGCGAAGGAGGAGCTTCGTCAAGCCGGAGATATCATGGCTGGGAAGCCCTTTTTGTTGTGGACGAAGTTTGGAGATCTGAAGTATGCCCCTCTGGATCAATTATGGAGTGCTGCAGACATGTATTCAGACCTGGCAATGAGTGTTGCTGATGCGACGGAGTTTTTCAAAGATAAAAAAGATCACGAAGTGGAAAAGTTGTTCTGGTCGCAGTTCAGTGCTCCAATGTGTCCGCTGCAGTTAAATGAGCAAATGGCCGAGTGGGCTAAGCTCCATAGGTTGTCCGGGCTTGCCATGAGGTCTGTCGTGGATCATCTTTGGCCGGAAGGACCAAGGCCGAATAGTTATTTTGGTTTAGTGCAATGATTCCTTGGTGCTATGCCGCATATCGACGCTGTAAAGAGGTCATCGTGCATAGAGGGTGCGTGGATGGCTCTTGCCCGTGTTAAGACATACTGAGCAGAGATGGATGCCACCGCTGTTGCAACCCGGGGTCCGGCCGTAGGCCAGGTCTCGTCCGAGCACTATTTTGAAGAAGTCCTAGAAGGCGCTCTTTTAATAGAGGCTCAGTGCTCGAAGAGTATCATGTTCGAGTGACATGTATCCCAATTTGTAAAAACAATGCTATTTGGCTTATAAAAGGCTGTGTTTATACTTTTGCCTGAAAGTATTATGATGCCTCCTGTGCGGTCGTTTTATGTATGTATATAACCTGAAAGTTTGCAGTCGTCGGCTTCAGCCCCCACGCATATAATGCGGGGGTGTTCGGAAAAGCGCGTATTCACACTTGATCCAGCGTCTTGGTGCATTAAGGAGGTGATAGCGCAGCGAACAAGGCAATCAGACTATATTGCTTTAACACTTTCACTTAGCCATAGGAGTTTGACAGTGGGGCTACTATATAGCCCCTGGTACTTCCGTGCTTATTCGAATGCGGTGCGCGTACATACATGACCGGGAAACCGGTCCTTCGTTAATGCGGAGGAATCACGGAGATTCCGCTGAGTCCTCGAGTGGTTGACCAGTCTCGCGCTTTATCATGACAGTCACTTTTCGGCTTTCTCTACTGAGGTGCTCGTCCAGATGAACCAGGGCACAATTGCAATAGTTCTCCCGGTGCCACCTTAGCCGATAGAGCGGAACGTAAGGTAGCAAAACACGGGAGCCGGGCAAACCCAACTATTGACCAAAGACATGATTCGGAGCTGATGCATATAAGGCCAAACGCGCGACGCCGAACACTCCCTAAGGTATTCAGTCTTTACAATGTATACTGGGCTGAGTAACGCCCTCGATAATAAGCCCTGAATTTCTAGGTACGTGCATTAGTCTGACGTGACGAAATGTCAATAACGCCAGCATCCCTCTTGGTTATGTTGAGTATCCCGAGGGGTGAAGCAACAAGAGATAGTAAAAAAGGTTTACACATGGTCTTAATCTAAAAAGAAACCTTTGAACGGGGCCCTGCTGCACGTCTACGCCTGTATCTCCGTTGTGCCGTATCCTGGAAGGGTGTAGCACAATGATCATCTGTAAGAGAGAAAAGCCCAGGTGAAAGTTTTCGTGCGAAAAATTGGTTATTCTTAATAAACCTTTAAAATTCAATCTAAATAAGATCAAGCCGAACTATAGTCCTTTTTACATGTGGGAAGCCCCTAGCACCACCTATGGGGGTATATCCATCGACCCAGTCTTGGGTTTATCTGAGCTGTTACAGCTAGTTGTGCGCCGGACTCGTCTAGCCGTGTCCGCGGTCTTGACGACCTATTGTTTATTCTGGTTGGAGGGGGTGCTCAGTGTTCGGCTGCTAAAGCCGCCACACGTTCTTCCGCACGTCAGGAACGTTCTGTGTTTCCGCTAACTATGATGATGCCACGTGGACCGGGCATCTTAAGCTTAAGATAAGCATAATGCGGTATTGCATTAAAATGAGCGAAGGCCGTTCTTCCGAGTAGTGCTTGATAGCCGCTTCGGAATGGAGCGATGTCGAAGGTTAACTTTTCACTTTGGAAGTTGTCGGGAGAACCGAATACAACCTCTAGTACTAGAGAGCCCGTGCAGCGGGCCTCTGGGCCTGGTATTACTCCTTTAAAGGTAGTATTGCTTTGGCTGATTCTTGTTGGGTCTATCCCCATTTTGCGGACTATGTCCTGATATATCAGATTAAGACTACTGCCGCTGTCCGTAAGGACTCGGGTGAGATTGTATCCGTCAATTATTGGGTCCAGTACCAAGGCAGCCGATCCTCCGTGCCGGATACTAGTCGGGCGATCCCTGCAATCAAAAATGATCGGGCAGGCCCACAACACTTGGGGTGACGGGCTCCACGGTGCGTATGTCTCGGAGTGCGCATTTGCTCCTCCTCTTCGTTACGTGAATCATGTTCACTGTTTTGACCTCTGGTGGGAATTTTTCTGTCCCCCAGTGTTCGGTTGGCGAGGCTCATCCTCGTCTTCGCTTGGTGTCTCCCTCCCCTTGTGTTCGACGTTTAGCTTGCCGGCCTGCTTGAAGACCCAGCATTCTCTGTTGGTGTGATTTGCCGGTTTGTCGGAGGTGCCATGAATCTGACATAATCTGTCTAGAATCTTGTTTAGGTTGGACGGTCCATCTCTGCTGCCTTTAAATGCCTTTTTCTGTTGACCGTGTCGAGAGCCCCTGAATCCGGCATTTACCGCCGTGTTGTCTGGGTTGTCTTCATTGTTTCGACGCTTGCTTTTATTGCATCGTGGTTTTACATTGCCATCCCTGACTTCGGATGCGTCTGGGTCGCTGGTGCCGCTACGGGCCAGCCAACTATCTTCGCCTACGCAAAAGCGGGTCATAAGGCTTGTTAGGGCTGCCATTGTCCTCGGTTTTTCCTGGCCGAGGTGTCTGGTGAGCCATTCGTCCCGGACACTGTGTTTGAAAGCCGCTAAGGCTTTGGCGTCTGGGCAGTCGACGATTTGATTCTTCTTAGTGAGGAATCTGTTCCAAAGCTTTCGGGCTGACTCTCCGGGCTGTTGAATTATATGACTTAAATCGTCTACATCCGGAAGTCGGACATAGGTCCCTTGGAAATTAGCCCTAAAAGCATCCTCAAGCTCTTCCCAACTTCCAATTGAGTTTTTGGGGAGGCTCTTTAGCCAGTGCCGAGCTGGTCCTTTCAACTTGAGGGGCAAGTATTTGATGGCGTGGAGATCATCTCCGCGAGCCATGTGGATATGAAGGATAAAGTCCTCAATCCAGACCCCAGGGTCTGTCGTTCCGTCATATGCCTCTATGTTCACGGGTTTGAATCCTTCTGGGAATTCGTGATCTAGAACCTCATCGGTGAAGCATAGGGGGTGCGCGGCACCCTTGTATTTGGATGTGTCATGGCATTCTGATGGTTGTAGTGTTCTGTTTTGATTCTGCGTCGGAGCGCGCTTCCTAGATCCGTAGATGGACCTGGTCATACCGGCTTTTTGGTGCAAGTCCTCACATAAATTGTGTGCCGACTTATGTGCGACATCGTTAGCCGCCCTATCGCGGCCACGGGGTGGTCGATCCAGCTGATCGGCCGTTTTATTTTTCGGCTTTATAGGCTCTAAGGCCTCGTCATCAAATTCGGGCAGCAGCTTGCGCTTTGGATAGCTCTTTGTGTGGCGGCTGCCCCCGTACTTTTCTTCAGTGTCGAGCACTTTGTTCCATCTACTGTTGAGTGTATTTTGCGCGGCCTTAAGCCTTTGCTTCTGCTTCTTCAGACTCCTCGCAGTGGCAATAAGCCTTCTATGGAGGTCCTTTTGCTCCAAGTTCCTTTCCGGGATGATGTGTGCCTCGTCGTCCGGACTATTCTCCTCTCCGGAGACAGGTTGATGAGCTTTACCCTCGGCGTCGCCGTGATCGGATAGCGGCTCCGTACTATGTTCGCCGTCCGCTGGTTCATCCTGCTCTGTCGCTGGGTCCATGTGGTCGTTGCTTGCTTTGGAGTCGACCGGGGTATTATTCTTTCTTGCGCTGTTATCGCTGTTTTTGCCGAGGCGGGATTTGGAGCGGTGGCTACATCGTCGCTTTGGTTGCTTCTCGAGGGAATTATCCTTTGCTGCATCCTTCTGTTCCTCGTCATTGTTTTCTTTGGGTGTATCCACCATGTATATATATATCATGTGATGAAGTGGCTGTCCAGCACCCTGTGGGAGGTGGTTCCTGCTCCTCTCCTGCATTGTCATCCATACCATCGATGTCTTCAGAGCTGAAATCAAGCATGTCGGTTAAGTCGTCGACAGTGGCTATTAAGTGGGTGGTGGGTGGGGAATGAATTTCTTCGTCGTCCGCTTCCCACTCAAGCCGGACATAGTTCGACCAAGGGTCTCCTGACAAGGAGAGAGACCTCAATGAATTTAGTATGTTGCCCAAGGGAGAGTACTGAAAAATATCCGTGGAGGTAAACTCCATGATCGGTGCCCAATCAGATTCGATAGGCACGGACGCAGGCGGTTCGGAGCCTATGGCCGGGGATGAATCCAAGGGTCCGGCAACGTAGGTCTCACAGGGGGTGAAGTCAGTATTTGGCTCTATCGCCATTGAGTGTGCGGCCTCCATGGCGGGGTCCATCCACCTGTCCTCAGACGACATGATCTGCTCCGGATTGAAGGCCGGAGTAGCCACAGGAGTGATCGCCTGAACACCGTCCGGCGGCAGAGCTAAGTCATGCTCGTCACGATGGTGCGGCGCACCTGACATGGGCTCGAATCCGTTGAAGATCAAGTCTCCGCGGATGTCGGTTGTATAGTTCAAGCTTCCAAACCTGACCTGATGGCCAGGGGCGTAGCTCTCGATCTGCTCCAGATGGCCAAGCGAGTTGGCCCGCAGTACGAAGCCGCCGAATACGAAGATCTGTCCGGGGAGAAAAACCTCACCCGGACCGCATCGTTGCCGATGATCGAAGGAGCCATCAAGCCTTACGGTGACGACACAGTGGAACTCTCAATGAAAGCACCAATGTTGGTGTCAAAACCGGTGGATCTCGGGTAGGGGTCCCGAACTGTGCGTCTAAGGCGGATGGTAACATGAGACGGGGGACACAATGTGTACCCAGGTTCGGGTCCTCTCGATGGAGGTAATACCCTACGTCCTGCTTGATTGATCTTGATGATATGAGTATTACAAGAGTTGATCTACCACGAGATCGTAGAGGCTAAACCCTAGAAGCTAGCCTATGATTATGACTGTTGTTGTCCTACGGAGTAAACCCTCCGATTTATATAGACACCGGAGGGGGCTAGGGTTACACAAAGTCGGTTACAAGGGAGGAGATCTACATATCTGAATTGCCAAGCTTGCCTTCCACGCAAAGGAGAGTCCTACCCGGACATGGGACGAAGTCTTCAATCTTGTATCTTCATAATCCAACATTCCAGCCAAAGGATATAGTCCGGCCGTCCGAGGACCCCCTAATCCAGGACTCCCTCAGCGGCCACAGAAGATCCAGGAGACGCACGAGGTGAATCTTCTTCGGATGTTGCAGCATCCAGGACTCCTATTCCCGCTTCAGGATCTTCTGCGCTAACTGATACTGCTGCACCATCACAAAGAAAAACAAGGCTACAACAAGGTTTGATCAAACCTGTTGATTATAAGCATGTAACAAAATATGGATTAGTTTGTTCAATAGGTGAACCAGGTGAGCCGAGCACTCTTGAGGAAGCACTTCGTGATGAAAAAAATGGAAAAATGCAATGAAGGAATAATTTTTGGCACTAGAGAAAAATAACACGTGGCATCTAGTTCCTTCATAGCAAGGTAAAAATCTTATTGATTGCAAATGGGTCTTCAGAATAAAAAGGAAATCTGATGGAACCATTGATCGGTATAAGGCAAGGCTTGTTGCCAAGGGTTTCAAGCAACGGTATGGAATATACTATGAGGATACCTTTAGTCCCGTTGTTAAAGCTGCAAATATACGTCTTGTTTTGTCCATTGTTGTTTCCAGGGGCTGGAGTCTCAGACAACTAGATGTTAAGAATGCGTTTCTGCATGGCGTTTTGGAAGAGGAGGTATACATGAAACAACCTCCTGGGTTTGAAAATGAAAATGCACCCTCATTTGTATGCAAACTTGACAAAGCAATCTATGGGTTAAAGCAAGCACCACGAGCATGGTACTCACGTCTTTGCCATAAGATGCAAACACTTGGTTTCGTTCCGTCCAAGTCTGACACCTCATTGTTCATTTACAATAAATTGAACACATCCATATTTGTCCTCATTTATGTTGATGATATCATTGTGACAAGTTCATCTAATGAGGCAATAGCTAGATTGTTAAAAGATTTGAGTGCAGATTTTGCTCTTAAGGATCTTGGAGATCTTCATTATTTCCTAGGGATTGAAGTGAAGAAACATGATGATGGGCTTCATCTTTCCCAGGAAAAATATGAAGGAAATATGCCCTAGAGGCAATAATAAAGTTATTATTTATTTCCTTATATCATGATAAATGTTTGTTATTCATGCTAGAATTGTATTAACCAGAAACATAATACATGTGTGAATACATAGACAAACAGAGTGTCACTAGTATGCCTCTACTTGACTAGCTCGTTGATCAAAGATGGTTATGTTTCCTAACCATATACATGAGTTGTCATTTGATTAACGAGATCACATCATTAGGAGAATGATGTGATTGACTTGACCCATTCCGTTAGCTTAGCACTTGAGCGTTTAGTATGTTGCTATTGATTTCTTCATGACTTATACATGTTCCTATGACTATGAGATTATGCAACTCCCGTTTATCGGAGGAACACTTTGTGTGCTACCAAACGTCACAACGTAACTGGGTGATTGTAAAGGTGCTCTACAAGTGTCTCCAAAGGTACTTGTTGGGTTGGCGTATTTCGAGATTAGGATTTGTCACTCCGATTGTCGGAGAGGTATCTCTGGGCCCACTCGGTAATGCACATCACTATAAGCCTTGCAAGCATTGTAAATAATGAGTTAGTTACGAGATGATGTATTACGGAACGAGTAAAGAGACTTGCCAGTAACGAGATTGAACTAGGTATTGAGATACCGATGATCGAATCTCGGGCAAGTAACATACCGATGACAAAGGGAACAACGTATGTTGTTATGCGGTCTGACCAATAAAGATCTTCGTAGAATATGTGGGAGCCAATATGAGCATCCAGGTTCCGCTATTGGTTATTGACCGGAGATGTGTCTCGGTCATGTCTACATAGTTCTCGAACCCGTAGGGTCCGCACGCTTAAAGTTTCGATGATAGTTATATTATGAGTTTATGATTTTTGATGTACCGAAGGTTGTTCGGAGTCTCGGATGTGATCACAGACATGACAAGGAGTCTCGAAATGTTCGAGACATGAAGCTTGATATATTGGAAGCCTATATTTGGATATCGGAAGTGTTCCGGGTGAAATCGGGATTTTACCGGAGTACCGAGGGGTTACCGGAACCCCCCGGGGGCTTAATGGGCCATAGTGGGCCTTAGTGGAGAAGAGGAGAGGCGGCCAGGGCAAGGGCCACACTCCCCTCCCCCCTAGTCCGAACAGGATAAGGAGAGGGGGGCGGCGCCCCCCTTTCCTTCTTCTCCTCCACTTCTTTCCCCTATTCTCCTATTCCAACAAGGAAGGGAGGGAGTCCTACTCCCGGTGGGAGTAGGACTCCTCCTGGCGCGCCCCCTCCTGGCCGACCGCACCTCCTCCCTTGATCCTTTATATACGGGGGCATGGGGGCACCCTAGAGACACAACAATTGATCGTTTGATCTTTTAGCCGTGTGCGGTGCCCCCTCCACCATAGTCCACCTTGATAATACTGTAGTGGTGCTTAGGCGAAGCCCTGCGTCGGTAGAACATCATCATCGTCACCATGCCGTCGTGCTGACGAAACTCTCCCTCAACACTTGGCTGGATCGGAGTTCGAGGAACGTCATCGGGCTGAATGTGTGCTGAACTCGGAGGTGCCGTACGTTCGGTACTTGATCGGTCGGATCGTGAAGACATACGACTACATCAACCGCTTGTGCTAACGCTTCCGCTTTCGGTGTACGAGGGTACGTGGACAACACTCTCCCCTCTCGTTGCTATGCATCACCATGATCTTGCGTGTGCGTAGGAAAGCTTTGAAATTACTGCGTGGTAAAAAAGGCTGGCTTGCAAGGTTGTAAACCCTCTTCTACTTCTTTGTCAAGTTCTGAGAAACTGTCTCTTACAGAAGGTACCCTCCTAAGTAAAGAAGCCAACACTAAATACAGGAGCTTGGTAGGTGCATTGCAGTACTTAACATTGACAAGACCTGATATTTCCTTTGCTGTCAACAAAGTATGCCAGTTTCTTCATGCACCCACTTCTGTTCATTGGACTGCTGCAAAATGTATAGTTAGATATGTCAAAAATACTTTGGGCATTTGTCTTAATTTCAGCAAGTCACCATCTACTTTGATCAGTGCCTTCTCAGATTCTGATTGGGCAGGCAGCCTAGATGATAGGCGCTCCACTGGTGGGTTTGCGGTATTTTTTGGTCCTAACTTGATATCATGGAGTGCAAGGAAACATGCAACTGTGTCTAGATCCAGTAGAGAGGCAGAATACAAAGCATTGGCAAATGCAACAACATAAATTATATGGGTTCAATCCATTCTTAAGGAACTTGGTGTGAGAAATACTAAAGCTCCATGTTTGTGGTGTGACAATCTTGGTGCTACCTATCTATCTGCTAATCCTGTGTTTCATGCCAGAACAAAACACATAGAGATAGATTTCCACTTTGTCAGAGAAACAGTTGCTAATAAGCAACTTGACATTCGGTTTGTGCATTCTAGAGATCAAGTTGCAAATGGATTCACCAAAGCTTTGCCCACACGGAGTTTTGAAGACTTCAAGCATAATCTCAACTTGATGAAGTTGTGATTAAGGGAGGGTGTTAAACGCAACATTGTACGTGACATAGGGATAGATAGAGATAGGTGTTTAAGTGCTTTCGGTTGCATAGATGATACTTATCTCTTGTAAACCGAACTCTCTTTATTCTCTCTTATCCCTTCTCCTTCAAGCATGTAATCTCAACAACTTGTATGCGCTATCAGGGATGTGCGCCCCTGCTTATAAACATGCACGCCGCCCCCTCATACGAGGGTAAGATGCTTTCCGCCTATCGCACAAAGTTGAGCTTCATTCAATTTCGTCTGCAACGGGCTTACAACACAGACTCGCTGGGCTACTTATCTGAAATACATGATACGGTCCAGGAACACTTCGATGAATACTACAATGCTACAGAGCAGCTGAGTGGCGTCCGTCTTTTAAGGAGTGCAGCTCTGGATACAGCTGATAATGATCCTTTGGAAGATTGGGATGAGCACCTCAATTGCCAGATGTCTTCAGAACTTGACGACTACCTTGGGGAGGTTCTAGTCCCAAGAAAAGATGATTTTGACATTCTTAAATGGTGGATGGAACACACCACAAAGTACCCCACACTTGCTGCTATTGCCCGGGACGTCTTAGCGATGCCGGCATCTGCTGTTCAATCTGAAGCAGCATTCAGTAGCAGCGGGCCAGTAATTCCAAAGCACCAGAGCACACTGAGCATCGAGACGATTGAAGCACTTGTGTGTAGTCGAGATTGGATGAGATAAATTTGCAACGTCCTATTACTAACACACCTCTCCGTCCTATGATCACCAACCCAGTAGCGCGATGCTGCGCTTGAGTGCAAAAGGGTTTCTGATTGGCAGAATTGATCTTGACTCCGTTTGCTTGTGGGAACAATGCGATGGACTTCCTTGGTTTTGGAAACTACAGCGATACGTAGTGTGCTATGATGGTGGTGCTGAAAGAGTTAGCTTCTTTTAGAACTTTGCATGTTCGTGTTCATCTGTAGTTAGCTGCTAGTAGCTTCGGTACTTAGGCTGCTTAATCTCATGTTTGCATTAGATGTTACTTTCTTTAATTTATGAAGTTCCATGGCAAGACTGAACTTTTTCGGAAAGGATACCATGCAACTGTTCTCATACTATTTTAAATCCAATTTACGCTTCACATTCTGGTACTTTCATTATCACATCGTTGGTTATAGACTTCCGACAAAATTCTGTCATATATCCTTACTGGAGTGCAGCTGTGTGCTTGGCTCTTCTGAAAATTAGAAATAATACTCGTTTCGAATGGAAGGGGATTCGTTCCCCTGCTGAACTGGTATGTTTGTTATACGGACCGTGTGTTCCTGAAATAGTTGAAGGTTTCCATTCGCCGGAGGACAAACCGGCGTTGGTGGATGGAGGTGAGATTCTCCATGCACTTGCGCCCAGAAGCCGCGAAGCTGCATCAAGCTCTGAAGATGAACAAAAAATTCAGTAAGGGGACCTGGCATCGCCAGTCGCCTGAAGATATCTGCGTGGCTCTTGAAACTAACTCTATCATGGCAAACCGAGGAGGGTTCACGTTCTGTTTTGCGCCCGAGTGACGGTTGCTAGTTTGTGGGCTGCTGCTGTGGCCTGCCATGTTCGGTTTTTGGTTTTGGTTCTAGCCTTTTGGGTGCTCCTCATGCTGGTTGTGTTGTTCTTCTTCTCTTCACCCCCACACCACCCGCTCACCTAGTGTGGGGGGGGGGGGGGTATATGAAAAAAAGAGTACAAGTTCTTTTACTAGAAGATTTATAACATAATTAATACTCCCTCCGTTCCAATATAGATGACTCAACTTTGTACTAACTTTAGCATAAAGTTGGGTCATCTAGTTTGGAACGGAGGGAGTACATGAAAGGCTATTTTTCTCTTCCCTGGACAATTTAGTCTTGGAAAGAGTACATTGATCTGCATATCTCTAGCTGCTTTTCACTGGATTTTCCACTGGAAGTCCAAAGTTCACTAATGGTAGGCTGAAAAGGTTGCTTGATGTTGGTCTGCGTGTTCTTTTTGCAGTTTTACATGACTGGTGTATGAGACTTGAAGGCTTCTTAACAAGACCGTAGGAGGGACTGAAATTGCCCATATACGGATGTTCTTAGAGCTAAGAACCTTGCTTTGTTATTTAAGTGAGCATTTGTTAACTGGTGTGCCATTATCACTATTCATGAAAATATAACTTAATGCATTATGCGCATCTGGATGTGCCAATGCAACAATTTTTATGTTGCATGACAGTGCAACCCAACTAAAGTTTGCTAAATCTGAATCTGGTGAGATGTTATGAAGCCAGCCGTTGAGATTTAGCTAACTTTATTTTCCCACAAGCAAACAGTCTTTATTTCAAAATGTTCATTATTTCAAAAAATTGCTCATGAGTTGAAAAACATGTTCATGACTTAAGAGAATGTCCATAAATTTCTAAAAAAATGTTCAGAAATTTAAGAAAATGGTCACGATTCCGTAAAAATGTTCGTGAGTTTTAAAAAAAGTTCACAGTTTCAAAAAAATGTTCATGATTTAAGAGTAACGAATTAGTAAAAATAAAACCACGATTTTGGGAAAAAATGTTCATTATTAAAAAAAATGATTTTTTAAAAAAATCAAGAATTAACAGATTTTTCCGAAATGCAAAAAACAGAATAGAAATGAAAACATAAAAGTAAAGAATAAAATGAAAATAAAACAGAAAAATAAAAAACGAAAAAAGAGAAAAAAAAGAAAATCAGAAAAACCCGGTTCAGGGAAGGTTCTAGAACCTTCCCAAAACCAGTTGGGGTGAAACCCCGAAATGGGCCGGCCCA